>NW_006408617.1:7710454-7716065 GCF_000296735.1 Chrysochloris asiatica
TGCAGTATAATGCACTGGACTGCAAAGTCTGTTTGAACACAAGGTCAAAGCTTCAAACTCAAGCAGCCTATCCTTGGAAACCCTTTACAGGGTCACTATGATTCAGAACCGACTCAACATCACCCAACAACTATTTATTAGGTGCCGTCAAGTCAATTCTGATTAATATATATATTTGTGTGTGTGTGTGTGGTGACACCATATGATAAACTACAAGGCTCGCAGTTCAAGCCCACCAGCTGCTGTGAAGATTTAAAACCTCAGAAATTGTATATACATATTGATGGGGGTGGGTTGGTGGTAATGTTTTCTTTATCCCTCTTAATTTTCTGTGCTAGTTCTTGTACATGGATTTTCTTTTTTTATATATCATTTTTTCTGCATTTGCATTTACTGAGTCTTATTGATTTTATTCTTCTTAATTTTGGTGAAGAGATTTATTAACTTTTTTTGTGGTTACCCTGAGTTGTACCTTTATCCTTCTATGATACATTTTGAAATCTCCTTGACTTGTTCTCCACATGGAAAGTCTGTAACTGCACCATTGACTCTCCCTTTAGTCTCCATGTTGCCATTGTTTACAACTAAAATCTCTGGTACTCTGTCAATGTTTTGGAGCTTTATTTTATTTTTACTTTTATGATCTCTTTATCTGGATTGTTATCTGGGTGGTGCTGTCATGTGCTACCTATGATCCACAAATCTCCTGCTTTGCTGTTTTCAGTAACTACTTGGTATGATCCTTAATCTGTCTGTTTTCATTCAGTAACCAGTAGTTTTGATTCTTCATCCTTCTGTTTGATGCTCAGGGTTCCAAAGTGTCATCTGACTCCATTTCACTTGGTTTCTAGAGTCTTTGTGGTAAAGAGACACTACGGTATGTCTGACTAAGCCCCATTGTGGGCCAATCTCATGTTAATATTAATTTTTTTTTCTTAAGCTATTAATTTCTTTAGCCTTTGTCAGTGAGGAAAAAAAATGCAGACTCTATCACAGTAATGAATTTCATGCTGGTAAAAAATGGTAGAATATAGCAGTTAGAAGCCTGTTTCTAGAGACAGGCTGCCTTGGTTTAAAGAACAACGCTGCCATTTCCCATCTTGCTAGTATTTTGCTAAGCTTTAGTGTCCTTCTCTGAAAAATGGGGAAATTGCTAGAACGTAGCATAATAGAACTTCATGTGAGGATTAAATGAGATTAGGTGAGCACAGTTTCAGGCACACTACAAGTGCGAACAGATTTTACCTAATATAATTATTATATTATTAGCATGCCACGTATCATTTAGCTACTCATGCTTGAACAACATACAGAAATTATTTCCTGAGACAATGTACTGATTAGGGGCACTTATCTCTACCCTGCAAATGCTGCACAGTAAAATACAAATGTCATCATCTCCAAAGAACTTCAGATGAAATGTCTGTGACAGTTGAGCAGAACAATCATAAAGTGAGGATTCATTGTGTTCTAGAAGATTCTTTTATACAAGACTATCATTGACAACAATGTGACCTCTTAAGCATTATCTGACTGTGAGAATTATGATTCATCCTGGAAAATCCACCCACATGTTAGACATTCATCCAACAAATACTGAGTGCCTACTATACAACAAACTCTAATAAGGGCTGGAAATGCATCAGCAACAAGATATTTGCAACTCTTTTCTCACATATGTTTCCTTTATTTTCTATATTTCATTGTTGCTACTGAGAATATGCATAGCAAGGCATATGCTAATTGAACTGTTTCCACATGTATAATTTGTTGACACTGATCATAATCTTCATGTTGTACATCCAGTCTCACCCTTCTTTTCTAAGTTGTTCCTTCTCCATTAACATAAACTGCAACTTAAGATTCCTATAAGGAGCTCTGGTAGCATAGTGGTTATGAATCGGGCTGCTAACCTGACAGTCAGCAGTTCAAAACTACTAGCTGTTCTGTGGGAGAAAGATGAGGCTTTCTGCTCCCACAAAGATTTAGAGCCTCAGAAACCCTATACAGTGTTGCTATGAGTCGGAACCGACTCCACGGCACATAACAACAAGAAGATTCCTATATAATCTTTCAAGTGACTACTGTCACTTTGTTTCCATATAGAAAGTTCTTAAAAGAACATAAGGCTCAAGACAACATTTTTACTAATTAGAGTGTTGTTTGGTTTTATGAAGTCTTCAGGAGATATTTTTGGTTTAAGGCTTAAATAATTTTTTTTTTTTTTTAAGTTTTTGTTGTGACTTGGGTGATAATTTACATGGGAGAACATCAGCTTTACATTCATTCTATCATATTTCATTTCATTGCAATGATTACAATTCCCTCCATGCATCATAATTCAACATCATTTGCTTCCATTCCCTCTGTTTTTTTCTTTTTGGATGTACACTGAAGCACTCAGGAATATACAACCATTTAAACAACCAAAGGGCACACCCCACAAGCCTGCCCCTCAGCTGTCGGCACACAACCCCTCTCCCTCCCTGAGTCTAGAGTCCCCAGCCACTCCATCTCTCCGGATCATCATCTCTGCCTCCATCTCTGGTGTCACTGTTTCTCTGCATAGGGTCCCACACTCTGCTCTTCTCCCTTGATGGTCCCAAGGTCCTCTGCTCCTGGACTACAAGATCAACCACTTTGCTCCTTTTGTTACAAAACATCTACCTTTACATTTGCAACACTCACAATCAGTCCTGCTAGCAATTATTCACTATTGAACCACTCGATTCTTATCCCCATCTCCTTTCACCAGCCCTGTCCAAACAGGCTGGAAACCACTAAGTGGAGATTCTGCCTTCCCCTGTACCTTCTGAAACTAGGCTCTCTCTTGAAAGCTTGTAAGCCAGTCACTTCATGCCTTAAAGAGTATTCTTGGCAATAGTTTCAGGAGTTCATCCAACCTTCATGGCTCCAGAAAGTCTGAAGTCCATGAGAATTTGAAATTCTGCTGCGTGTTTTCCTCTTTTGATCAAGATTCATCTATAGAATCTTTGACCAAAATATTCATCCAATAATGGTAGCTGAGTACAGTTCTTCTGGTCTCATGGCAAAGGAAGAAATTGTTCATGGAGACAATTAGCTATACATTCTCTCTCCTACATCTATTCCTGACTCTGCTTCTTCATCTGTTGCTCCAGGAGAAAATAAAGACCAACAACCATGCCTTGAGTGGCCACTTGCACGTTTTTAAGGTCCCATGCATTATTCAATGAATAGGAGTTAAAACAGAAGCACTGAACACATTATTAGGCCAATTAACTGGGATGTCTTTTGAAACCATAACTTAAATGACCAAAGCAAGGCACCAAGTCCCATGAAGTTTTCAGGTGTATATAAGCAGCCTCAACTGATACTTTTTATTTCATTCTTTTCTCATTTTATTTTTTTTTTTTTGCCATTGTTATAAATATGAGGGGGCTTCAAAAAGTTCATGGAAAACTTCTGTTAGCGTTTTTTTTAATGACAACTTTTAATTAATTCACTTCATAGTTACTGATTAATACTAATTCATAACATAGTTTGAGTGTATTTACAAGATATAAGTTATATATCTTTTAGTTGCACATACACATGTAGTTCCCAGATTTTGCTCTAAGCTAACCCCTGTCTCTCCTCTCAGTCTGTCTTATTCCTCATGCATAACATGCTTCCACATTTTAATGATACTGACCAAAAAAGTTAAGTTGTATAGTAATTTGTCCCACTTGTAGATCTTTAAAGATACCTATCTTCTCTCTTTTTTCTCTGTCAGTTTCCTTTTTCTGCCACTGACTCTCCTTTTGTGGTTAAAGCCAGTCTGGCCAATATTACTTAGTGAAAGAATCTGTAGGCTTTATGTCACAAAATATGGGTTTAAGTCTTTGCACTATAAGCCATTTGCCAATTATGTCAAGCTTTTGTTGCTAGATGACACTGAGTCAACTGTGACTCATAGCAACACTAAGCACAACACATCAAAACCCTGCCCAGTTCTGAACCCTCTTCACAAATGTTATGTTTGAGCCCACTGTTTCAGTCACTGTGTCAGCCAATCTCATTGGAGGGCTTCCTCTCTTTTGCTGATCCACTACTTTACCAAGTATGATGTCTTTCTCCAGGGACTTGTCCCAAAGTAAAGGAGATGAAGTTGTGTCAGCCTCATTTCTGAATGGCATTCTGACAGCATTTCTTCTAAGACAGACTTGTTTATTCTTTTGGCAGTCCATGATATTTCTAATATCTTCACCAACACCATAATTCAAATGCATCAGTTAGTTTCCAGTCTTCCTAATTCATTCTCTAGTTTTCACACTTATATGAGACAATTGAAAATACCATGGCTTGGGTCAGGTGTAGCTTAGTTCTCCAAGTGACGTATTTGCTCTTTGACTTTAAAGAAGTCTTGTGGGACACATTTACCCAATACAATTCTTTGTTTGATTTCACAATCACTGCTCCTATGAGCACTGATTTTGGATCTAAGTAAAACGAAATCCTTGACAACTTCAAACTTTTCTCTATTTATCATGATATTGTTTATTGGTTCAATTGTGAAAATTTTTCATTTCTCTACATTGGGAAGGCTGTGTTCTTTGGCCATCAACTGTTCACTGCTTCAAGTCCTCTTAATTTTCAGCAAGCAAGGCTGTGTCATCTGCATATCACAGGTTGTTAATGATGTTTCCTCTAGTCCAGGTGCTGAATTCTTCTTCATATATACATTCCAGTTTCTTGAATTATTTGCTCAGTGTAAAGATTGAATAAGTATGATGAAAATCTATACACCTAGCACACACCTTTCCTGATTTAAAACCATGCAGTATCCTCTTGTTTTGTTTGAATGACTGCCTATTGTTCTATATTCAGGTTCCACATGAGCACAACTAAATGTTCTGTAATCCCCATTCTTCACAATGTTATCCATTGTTTGTTATGATCCACATAGTCACATTTCTTTGTCTAGTCCATAAAATACAAGTAAGTATCTTTCTGATATTCTTTGCTTTCAGTAAGATCCCTCTGATAGCAGCAATGATATCCTTTACTCCATGTCCTCTTCTGAATCTGACCTGAATTTATGGCAGCTTCCTGTGAGTGTACTGCTGCAATTGTTTTTGAATCATCTTCGACAAAATTTTGCTTGTATGTGATATTATTATATTGTTAGATAATTTCTCCATTCTGTAAGATCACCTGTCTATGGATCCCTTGGCTAAATAGCTGTCTTCCAAATATCTTGACATAGATGAGTGTATAGCTCCAGAGTTGCATCAGTTTGTCGAAATATGTTAGTTTGTAATCTTTCAATTCCCAGAGCCTTTTTTTTCCCTAATGCCTTCAGTGCAACTTGGACTTCTTCCTTCATTAACATTAGTTGTTGATCCCGTGCTGCTTCGTGAAACAACATGGTTGAACTTTGTAGAATTCTTGGTAGAGTGACTCCTTTGATGCTTCCAGCATCATTCAATATTTTGCCTATGTTGTTGTTGTTAAGTTCTGTTGAGTTGGTTTCAACTCATAGCTGTCCTCTGTATAACAGAATGAAACACTGCCAAGTCCTATGCCCACAATTATTGGTACACTTGGCCAATTGCTGCTGCCACTGTCCCAATCCATCTCACTGTGTGTG
>NW_006408617.1:7726920-7728937 GCF_000296735.1 Chrysochloris asiatica
ACCTAGAGCCAGGGGGCCTGGAGGAAGGCAGAATCTCTAGTGAGTACTATTTAATCTGTCTAGGCAGAGCTGATGAAATAAAATGCAGATGGGCAAATCTGTTGCACAAGACCTTTTTAAAGTGTTGAAGGGCAAAGATGTCAGCTTGAGGACTAAGGTGCGCTGACCCAAGCCAGGGTATTTTCAATAACCTCATATGGATGAATAAGGAAGACTGTGGAAGAATTGATGCTTTTGAGTTATGGTGTTGGAGGAGAATATAGAAAGTACCATGGGCTGCCAGAAGAACAAACTGATCTGTGTTGGAAGAAGTTCAACCAGAGTGCTCCTTGGAGGCCAAGGATGACCAAACTTCATTTCTCATACTTTGTACATATTGCCAGAAGAGATAAGTCACTGGAGAAGGATATCATGTTTGGTAAGGTGTGGGTGTCAGAGAAAAAGAGAAAGACCTCAGTGAGATGGATTGATAAAGTGGCATCATCAATGGGCTCAAGCGTGGCAACAATTTTGACTTTGGCCCAGGACCAGGCAGTGTTTCATAATGCATAGGGTCACTATGAGTTGGTACTGACTGGATGGCACCTAACAACAATAACAACAAGAAGAAAGCCAAAATATGGCATTGAGTATGTTTCACATGAAATCTTAAGAAAAGATTTAAAACACTGAACAAAGACCAGAAAAACTGTGGGATGAAATTAAATGTCCTATATGAAGAAATCAAAAGCTCCTTAAAAAGACAAGAAAGAAAAGATCAAAATGAATATCAGAAGAGACCTTGAAATGAGCTAGAAAGTAGAGAAGTTAAAATGAAGCAATGATGAATCAAAAGAGCTGAATAAAAGACTTCAAAGGGCAGATAGAGAAGACAAAGTAAAGTATTATAATGAACAGCACAAAGATCTGGAGTTGGAATACATAAATGAAAGAATATGCTTGGTATTTTTAAAGATAAGGAAAAGAAGTAAAACTTTTCGAATTGCAATATTAAAGGATTCTGTAAGAAAAGTGTAGTCCTGTTGAGGCACTATAAGATCAGCACTGGACTGCTAACCACGAGGTTGGTGGTTCAAACATACCAGCTGCTCCTTGGAAACCTTATAGTGGGTCGCTATGAGTCAGAACTGAATCGATGGTATGTAACAACAGCAGCAACAACATGAAAAACACTGAGTCCTAGTGTGGGGCTATAGGATAAACACTGGACTACAAACAGCAAGGAATATTGGTTCCAACTCACAAGTCATTTCTATCCAGTGTTGCTCTGAACCAGAACTGACTAGATGGCACTTAACAATGACATGGGCCAAATATGAACTATGGAGGATGCATCAAATGAAGATGGAAAAATGTGCAGTCACTATGAAAAATAATTAATTGTTGTCCACCATTTTAGGAGGCAGCACACGATCAAGAGCCAACAGCACTGAAGGAAGAAATCCAAGCTGCACTGGAGGTATTGTCCAAATACAAGACTTCGGGAATTGATAGAGTATAAATTGAAATGTTTAATAGGCAGAAGTAATTGTCTATGCCAAACATTTTGGAAGATGGCTACTTGGCAAACCAACTGGAGGATATCTATATTCCTGCCCATTTCAAAAAAAATGATGATCCAACAGAATGACAAAATCATTGAATAATTCACTAATGTCATCAGCAAGTAAAACTTGTTGTTGTTGTTAGGTGCCAAAATGAGTGGGTGCTGACTCATAGTGACCTTATGCACAGCAGAACAAAACACTGCCAGATCCTGGGCCAACCTCATTATTGTTGCCACTCTTGAGCCCACTGATGCTGCCACTTGGCCAATCCATCTTGATGGAGGCCTTCCTCTTTTTCTCTGATCCTCCACCTTACCAAACATGATATCCTTCTCCAGTGACTGCTTCCTCCTGACAATATGTATGAAGTATGAGAGACAAAGCCAGCCATCCTGGCCTCCAAGGAGCACTCTGTCTGCACTTCTTTCAAAACGGATCTATTGGTTCTTTTGGCAGCCATGGCACTTTCA
>NW_006408617.1:7730668-7797012 GCF_000296735.1 Chrysochloris asiatica
CTCTCGTGGACTTGTTTTCATTTTTTTCAGCTTCAGTTTGAAGTTGCAGGAGTATATTGACCCGGAGCTGACAGAAATTCAAGCCATATTCAAAAGAGGGCATAGGGATAGATATCATTTCAGATGTCAGATGGATGTTGGCTGAAAGCAGAGAACTTGTGTTTCATTGACTATTTGAAGGCATTAAACTCTGTGATTAATAACAAATTATAGAAAACCTTGTGAAGAATGGGATCCAAAACACTTAATTGTGCTCGTGACAAACCTGTACATACACAAAGAAACAGACTTAAGAAAAGAACATGCAGATACCATATGGTTTTAAATCAAGGAAGGTGTATGTCAGGGTAGTATTGTTTCATTATACATATTCAATCTATATTCTGATTAAATAATCTGAGAAGATGGACTATGAGAAGAAGAATATGGCATCAGGATTGGAGGAAGGCTCATTAACAACCTGCAATATGCAGATGACAAAACTTTTTTGAAATCTAAGAGGACCTGAGGCATTTACTGATAAAAAATAAAGATTACATCCTTCAATATGGATAGCTTACAACATAAAGAAAAAGGAAATCCTCATAATTAAGCCAATAAGTAACATCATGTTGTTGTTGTTATGTGCTGTGGAGTTGGTTCCGACTCATAGCAACCCTGTACAGGGTTTCCGAGGCTGTAAATCTTTACGGGAGCAGAAAAGCCTCATCTTTCTCCCACGGAACAGCTGGTAGTTTCGAACTGCTGATCTTGAGGTTCACAGCCTGATTCGTAACCACTACGCTACCAGAGCTCCTTGATAAACAGTAAATTCTGAAGTTGGAAAAGATTTCATTCTGCTTGTATTCACGATCAACAAAAATTTTCCAGCCAGGAAAATAATGCAATACACTGGGGAAAATGCACTGCAGAAGACTTCCTTAAAATGTGAGAAATCAAAGATGCCACTTTGATTTCTGACACAAGCCATCATATTTTTGGTCACCTTATATGCATATGAAAGCTGAACAATGAATTCAAAGAAGAATTGATGCCTTTGAATTATGGTATTTTCGGTCATCATATTTTTGGTCTCCTTATATGCATATGAAAGCTGAACAATGAAGCCAAAGAAGAATTGATGCCTTTGAATTGTGGTATTGGTGGACAATATTAAGAATATTATGGAATAGAAGCTCCACACATCTGTCAGTTTGTCATACTGTGGTGCCTTGTGTGTTGCTATGATTCTGAAAGTTATGCCATGTATATTTTAAATACCAGCAGGGTCACCCACAGTAGACAGATTTCAGCTGAGCTTCCAGATGAAGATATATTAGGAAGAAGGAGAGATGGACGAATTCTGAATATTTAGACACTGAAAACCATATGAATAGCAGTGGAACACTGTCAGCATCAGATATTGAATACTGAAACATGATGAAGCATACCAGACTATTATCAGATGAGTCCCTTCCATGGAAGTCAGAATGGCCAGACTTCATCTCTCACACTTCAGACATATTATCAGGAGGGACCAGTCACTGGAAGATATTATGTTTGGTGAAGTGGAGGGTTGGAGGTAAAGAGGAAGACCCCCAGTGAGATGGATTGGCACAGTGGCAGCAGCAATGAGCTCAGGGGTAGCAGAGATTGTGGGGTTGGGGCCAGACCAGGCAGTGTTTCTTCTGTTGTGTGAGTTGGTACCGAAGTGGTGACATGGAACAAAAACAACAGCAAGCATGTCTTCTACCATATCTCCTGCCTGTAATTTTCTGATACCCTCCTGTTGGTTTGTGCCAAGCAGCTTTGTTGGATTTTTGATTCATTTCTCCTGTCTCTTTTTTATTGTCCAGTGACATATAGCCAGTATTTGTGTTCCCACGTGTCAGTGGAATAATGGATATATTTCATTTCTACTCATACAATGGTTGTTAAGAGCCATCAAGTCATTTTTGACTCATAGCCACCCTGTATAGTGTTTTTGAGGAGCAGCTGGTGAGTTTGAACTACCAACCTTGCAGTTGAGTGCTTATCCTATAGTGAGTGCTACACCAGGACTTACAAGATCCCAAATATGCAGTGCTCCAGAGTGAGAACAGCTTTATAGTCTTCTCCTGCCACCACTGTCTTCTTCTCCACCTCCCTGAGATAGTTCTTGTTTTAAATTTTTAGCAAAAACAATATTTGAAGAAGCTTTCAGTGAAAGGCATAAAAAAAAAAAAAAAAAAAAAAAAAAAAAAAAAAAGCCTATCCGGGTGTGGTGCTGTGGGATAATGCCCTGGACCTCAAGGTCAGCTTAAACAGCAAGGTCAATAGTTCAAATTCACCAGCCACTCCTAGAAAACTTTATACAGGGTCATTATGATTTGGAACCAACTTGATGGCACACAACAACAATAACATAAAATAAAATTGTGTAAATGCAAGCTCTTCAATGTTTACATTGGTGGTGGTTACATGCCGTGGAGTCCATTCCAACTCACAGCGATCCTGCACAGGCTTTCTGCGGTTATAAATCTTTACCAGAGCAGAAAGTCTCATCGTTCCCCTACGGAATGGCTGGTAGCTTCGAACTGCTAACCTTGAGGTTATCAGCCTGATTTATAACCTCTATGCTACCAGAGCTCCTTAATGCTTACATTAGACAGAGGGAAAATATGCTGAGGGACATGTACTCTGCAATATAGTTTTTAACTACAGAACCATCAGCTACCTTCACTTTGGTCCATTTACAATCTTACCTCATAATCTTCCCTTCACCTGAATACATTTTTTAAGGTTTATTTTTAAATAAGCTGAGTGGAAGTGTCAGACATTTTAGGGTGTGATTCTTTCATGTGTTCTATAAATTCTGATTTGTAGAAATCAACAAATGTGGCAACACAATAGTAGAAAATGTCAAATAATTATTAGAATCAGCTGTCAATATTTTTATTACTAGTTTCTCAAGGAAGCAACCTCATTAGTCCAGAATGTTTTGAAGTTTCAAAGTAAAATTTTACAATAGATTTAAGGTAGTTGTAAGAACAGATCAGTGGATCTGTTTAGAGAAAATATCTGATTAAACATCATACCAAAATTTAGATCCAGTTTCTTTGGAGGAGTTTTTTGTTGTTAGTGACTTCGAGTTGGTTCTAATTCATAGTGACTATTGTGGTTCAAATCCTCCAGCCGCTCCTTGGAAACCCTATACAAGGTCATTATGAGTCAGAACCAACTTGATGCCACTTAGCACCAATAACATAGGCTTGCCAAGGAACAGCTGGTGGGTTTGAATCAAAAACCTTGTAGTTAGCAGTCTAGTTCTTATCCAACAGTGCTACACCAGGGCTCCTCTTTGGAAGAGGTTTAGGTAAATGGGAAATTTGGGGGTGGGGGGGGGGGAAGGGGGGAAGGAGAGTTCAATGAAAATAAAGCCCTAACATATTTTTATTTCATTTTGAAATTTTGAGAGCTTCATTGACATAGTCACTTCTCAGCTACCTGCAAAAGGAGCTCATTTACATCCTTCTTCACAGTATCTTTTGGCAAGTATTTTAAAATACAGAGAAATTAAGAGCACTTCCTTTTACTTGCTGTATACTAGAACTTAGGTCTCCCTTGGGAACTCTGAGCTCATTCAGTGAGGCATAGCACTTTCATTTGCAGAGTTTCTGCTATCCAACTTTCTACAAATTAAATGAGATCATTCATTGTTTCCCCTGTAGGCTAATGGGACTTACATTGTTTGTCCACACTTAATGTCCTAATATCTTCGTTTCATGGTCTAATGTTTGACAACAAATCAATGATGGGATTGAATATATTGTAAAAAGAAATCCTTCTGCTTATTGTCTTCCTATGTTTCTGTGGAATCTTAGCTTTCTCTTAGGTCTGGGGTTTGCCTATAGGTTGTTGTTGTTAAGTATCATCAGTTTGGTTATACAAAGACTTGGTAGACTATATAAATATGTAAATGTAGCTGGATGTAAGAGAATAGAGATTTGGGTCCTATGATGACTTGAAGAAAATGAATTTCCCATATTAATAAGTGAAAATAGCATTCAGATAAAATGTTAGGTACACAGACAATTCTGTCAATGGAATTCATCTTAAACTGCAAAAACTTGTAGTCCTGCTCTTGCTCACCTATGCCAATTTATACATCATAAATAAATAAACAACAAGCTAAGCAATTTGAACACTAACTACATATGTTTATGATGCTTAGCTTAGTGCTGGAACAGCTACAACAGCACAGGTTCTATACTAGTGGGTTTGAACAGCCAACCTTGTAGTTTGCAGTCCAGTACTGATCCTACTGCAACGCCCTAGGAGTCCAGGACAGATCGATCATTTCTATTTTTCTCTATCTTATTTTTTTGTTTATTTTTCTCTATTTTGACTTTAAGTCTAAGACAAATAGCTGCAACTTTCAAACAACCAAACTGCAAACTCATTTAGCAAGCATAGAGTGTATGTATACATTGCATGTGGCTTTAGTAATCAATTGCAATATATGTTTCTTAAACAGAATTTTGAAAAATGTTGTTTAACTTATTATACATAAGCAGTGAAAATTATATTGTGGCACAGGAAGAAATACATAATTTTATGTCAGTTTTTGTTTACTGGGAAGTAGAAGTGCTAGGTCTTATAAGCAAGTTTAGCAAAAGCAATGATCCTGGAAAGACAATGTATGTTAACATTCTCTGGACAGTTTTATATATGTTAGTTCTCTGGTATAAAACTGTATGTGATTTAGTGCCATCAAGTCAGTTCAGCTCATAGCAAACCTATAAAGGGTTTCTGAGCAGCTCGTGGGGTACAACTGCTAGCCTTTTGGTTTGCTGTCCATGGCTGATCACACCACCACACTGGGTATTTGATAAAAAAAAGGACTCATAAAATAGCTATTTCATGTAGTGTTATTTTCAAATTACAGGTTTTCTTTAAAGGCAAGAAACCAGTTAGAAAAGTAACTTTTTTCTTTTTTTGGTATAGGTTGAGTATTCCATTTTTTCCTTTAGAAATGAAGGAGCTCTGGTAGGTACTGTAGCTGGCCTGCTAATCTCAAGGTCCGCAGTTTAAAAGTACCAGCTGTCCTGTGGGAGAAAGATGAGGCTTTCTGCTCAGGTAATGATTTACAGCCTCAGAAATCCTACACAGGGTGGCTATGAGTTGGAACCAACTCCACAGCACACTGCCACCTTGAGATAATTTACTCTTTTGGCCAGTGAAGTCCTTATACAGTTAAACATATGCAAAGCACTTTGGATAAGGAACATTTAGCTGAATTTTTCTAATTTATGATTCTTAAATCTAGATGTGTCTGTACAACGTGTTTTCCAGTTATCCTATGAAAATAATTTCACTGAATGGAAAAACTAGTGGAAAACATTCTTTCATATCTGATATTGTAAAAAAAAAAAAAAAAATCTCTGAGAACAGAATCATAATTTGTTATGTATGTAAAGCCCTATTTAAAATGGAAAACGCTTTATTGGAATGATAAATTGAAAAAAATGATTGAAATCCTGTGGGATGAAAGGAACCAGAATATCAGGTGTACTTTAAATGATTCATATAATTAAAGGCGAAATGTTTCAGATGAAAGAAATGTTTTAGTTAAAGGATACAGTTCGGATTTAAGGAATCAGGAGGAGCTGAAATCGTAAATCACACTGTCGGTGGTGCCGTAGTTCAGAAGGAGAGAAGAGGCTCAAAATCTGATTGGTCTTAGAACTAAACTGCTAGGGACTGGACCGAACGTCCAGAGCTTTTAAGAGTTAGTTAAAGTCACTTGAGGCTAAAATTGGGAGAAAAGTAATTTAACCTATTTACCATCTATATTTTAATATTTGCATAAAAACTGAAAAACTATTTTAAATATAGGTAATGAAGTAACCGCGAGCAAGATAAAACTGGAAGAAGAATATGTTATTTAGAGTAAGTTTTAATATCTAATTCTGCATTTGAATTTAGATAGGTTGATGGTCTTTTTTTTTTGAAGTTTTTTTTGCTATTCTTGTTCTTCAAAGACGAGTTTTAATCTGGCAATCCATGATTTCTCTTTCATTGCTCCCTGTTGTGTTAAGTGCTGTCGAGTCGGTGAGCTTGAACCGCCAAACTTGCAGATCAAGTCGATTTTGTAATCCAGAGCATAAACCCACAACGCCATACCTGAAACGGTAGCACAGTGAAAATTACCTCATCCAGTCTCACCTACACCCAAATCACCTTTCCATACAATTCTTCTGCATGATTTCTTCAGTGAAAGTAGAATTTCACTACTGTGAAAGAGATGTTAACTTTTATTGGTGATGGTGATGGTTGTGTGCCGTGGAGTTGGTACCGACTCATAGCAACCCTGTCAGGTTTCGAGGATGTAAATCTTTATAGGCGCAGAAAATCGTTATCCTCGTAAGCAGCTGGTACGTTCGTAACCCACTATGTTACCAGGGATCCTTAAATTACGATATAAATCATCGATAAAAGAAAACTTTCTATAAAATGTTTATCTAACAGTTAAAGTAGTTGACTTAGGTGTTAAAATAAGTTTTATAAGAAAATGTTAAAATAAGAAAATACATTTTTAAGGTAGAGAAAGGAGATTCATTTGTATTATGACACTTGCTATTGTTACGTGCTGTCAAATCAACTCTGACTCATAGTAACTGAGTAAGTTTGTGAAGAACAGTTGGTGGGATTGCATCATGAACTTTGTAGTTAGCAGTCCAGTGCTGATTCTATAGCACCTCATCAGTACTCCAGGACACCATACTTTATTATCATAATTTTGGTTGTTGTTGAGTGTTGTCAAGTTGATTTCAATTGATAATGAGCCATCATTTGCATATACCAGAGAACTAGGTTCATTGATTTGGCACAAATCATAGTAAATGTTTCTAAACACTGTCCCTCATAGACTGTTTTATATTTGATATTTTAAATTCTTTACAAATGTAGGTATACATTTACAGTGGATGGAAAACTCCTTCAATCAATATTTATGTCATGTTTTCTATAGTAGATCAGTTCCTAGCATAGTTCTTGCTACTAGGGAATTTGCCATAAATATTTCTTATATCAATTACTAATATATTTTGATAAAATGAATTTTGTATCTATCTATCTATCTATCATCTATCTATCTATCTATCTATAATTCTAAATTTCTCATTTTTAATTATTTTATCTTAATTAAGCAAGAAGATATAAAGACATGGTATAGATAATTGACTTTTGAAGCACAATCCCTTAAACTTCAGAATTGTTTAGGACAGAAACATCATACTTAGTGGGGGTAAAAATCTTAATTTTTGTACAACACCTGAAGAAAGGGCAGACTAAAATAATATCCTTGACTCTTTAATGCCTCTTCCTGTCCAAGAAGTATTTGAAATTCCATGGTCGTATTTTAAGCACAAATCTTCTGATTACAATGATGGTGAAGGCTTTATGTTCTGAGACATATGGTTTTTGTCACACTTAGTAAGTGACACATTTTCCTCTAGAAAAGTAATGCCAAACTAATTGTCAAAAAGTCAACAAGTATTAATGAAACCCATGCTCTAAGTGCTCTAAAATCTTGGTGTGGCACTGTATGATAAGCAGTGTACTGCTAACCACATGGTTGCCAGTTCAAACCCACCAGCTGCTCCTCAGAAATCCCTATACAGGATCGCTATAGGTTGGAACCCAGTAGATAGCACTTAACAAAAACAAGTGCTCTGGGAGTCTACAAAAGAACCTCAAGACTTTCAGATTCTGAGTGTGCATGGAAAGGTAGAATCCCCACTGAATAGTTTCCATCTTGTTGAGATGGGTCTGTTGAAAGGAGATGGGGATAAGATCTTCATGATTCAATAGTGAGTAATTGTTATCATTACTAACTGCGACTGTCACAACTGTAAAGATAGATAGTTTTATAACAAAAAGGGGAGAGAAGTTAATCTTACAGTCCAGGAACAGAGGACCCTAGAACCATCAAAGGAGAAGAGCACAAGAAGAATGCAGGACCCTATCCATAGAAGCAGTGACACCAGAAATGGAGGCAGAGAGGAGGACATGGAGAGCTAGAGTAACTGAGGACTCTAGACTTAGGGAAAGAAAAAGGCTGTGTGCTGGTGGCTAGGAGGCAGGCTTGCAGAATGTGCCCTTTGGTTGTTTAAATAATTATATATTCCTGAGTGTTTTTGTGTGCATCCAAAAAAATCAGAGAGAATAGAAGCAAGTATTGTTGAATGACGATACATGGAGGGGATTGTAATCATTGCAATGAAATGAAATACAATAGGATGAGTGTAAAACCGATGTTCTCCCATGTAAACTGTCATTCAATTCACAATAAAAACTTAACAAAAAAATAAAAAAGACTTTTGGATTCTGCAATATGCAATTTTTAAAAAACATGGTTAATGAGAACCCTGGGGTATATATGTAATAACAAACAAAGATCCCTAAAAGGTATGAGCTATAGCAAATATAGGCCTTCATCTAGATGGCTTTCTATTTTTAAATCCAGGTAGAAACAGTTTATCCCATAAGGTTAGAGTGTTCTTGTTATTAAATGTTGTCCAATCAGTTCTGAGTCAGAGTGACCTTGTATAGGGTTTCCAAGGAGTGGTTGGTGAGTTTAAATTATTAACATGGCAGTTCAAACCAACCTTGTGGTCTAGTGATTATCCTACAGCACCACACTAAGACTAACATTTGCTCCTTAATTTTTCTATAGGCTTTGGCAGCATTCAATGTGTTTTAGGCAGGAAAAATCAGTTTCAGAAATAAAAACCTACTGAGTTCAACAAAAAGGAATGTAATATAATGGTGAGTATTTTTTTTAACTATAAAGAAAAACAGAGCAACTGGATGTCCATAAGCCTTGAAAACAAGATAGCTCCAGGGAGCTCAGCAATAGGAGTTCATGGACCTTTACACTAATGATCTGCTATTACCTCAGCTAGCAGCTTATTAGGTTTCTATGTATCTTAGTTCAAATTCTCAAAAGAGAATCTGATTAATTCAGATTACTTTATGGATTGGTTCCCCTGGGGGTTGGATAGCCACTCTTGGCTCAATCAGCCAAGTCAGGGGAATGGTATTGCTAATTAAAAATAAGAAAGAGGAAACAAGATCATTCCCTAGTAAAAATGTGTATAATGCCGGTCTATACTTATTTATATCAAAATGTATAATAGAAAATAGAATATATGGATATTAATAAAATGCAATTACCTTGTTTACAATTTTTACTTTTATCATTCCAATTCAGTGACTGGCATACAAGTTACACAATGGCTCTAAGTCAAAAATGAAAGTGTTCTTTTAAACTGGCCCCTTTACTTTACCCCACATATGTAATTAATCACCAAGTCCTAGTTCTTCTACATCCTAAATATCATATTATATTGTTATCATCTATCTACAGATGAGTCTACCCATTATATTATAAAATTCATTGAGAAAATGGTTACTTGACTTTTTCAAATATGCATCTTTATCTAGTACCTTGTCCTGGTGTAGCGCTGTGGGCTAAAGTCGTTTGAACCACAAGGTCGGTGGTTCAAGTTCACAACCACTCCTTGGAAACCCTATACAGGGTCGCCATGGGTCAGAAATGACTCAATAGCACTTAACAACAACAACAGCACAATCAAGGGCATCAGTAATACCAGGTGATATCTTGACTGCAGCTTCCTGAGGTCCTATAGCAGAAGACCCAGTTAATTAAAACTGTACCCGAAAAACAATGAGATAATGTGTGTCATTTTAAGTTATGCAACTTGTTGTAGTACTGTTATGCCAACTTTATTGTCCTTCTGAATACAATTCTGTTTTACAATTAATGGATTATCTATTTTAAGTTAATATCCTTTGTTTTTAGATAATACAAAGCTCAAAAAGAATTTCAACTTCTATGCTTATAATAGGGGATCAACAGGTTTGTTGTTGGTGCTGTTGTTAAGGGCAGTTGAGACAACAGGCCTATAGCAACCCTGTATGGGGTTTCTGAGAAGTGTCTGGTGAGCTTGAACCACTGACCTTGTGGTTCAAACCAACTTTGTAGTCCAGCACATTAACCCAGGACTTCTATGCTTATGAATAATAGGTTATCAACAGGCAAGTGTCATTAAAAATACTTAATAAATTTAGTATCTATTTTTTTCTCCAAAATGTGAGGAAACTTATGTAAAGTCTTAAAAAGTAGCATAATATTTTATAACAAAAGTAAAGAAGTGATGTTGTAACTGTTAAGTGCCATCAAGATAGTTCTGAACCATAGCAACCCTAAGTAGGATTCCCAAGGAGCAGCTGGTGAGTTTGGATTGCTGACGCGTGCTTATTCTACAGAACCACACCTAGAGTTACCTAAATTTACCTTTGTATCAAGTCTATACAAGAATCAGTAATTCCTGTTTTTAGGACTGTGAGGTTTCCCTTGAATTGTCTTAAAACAAGACTGAGCCTTTAAGGCATCATCACCAAAGGCCTTGAGTTTTGTGATTGGTGTTCTCTAGAAATAATGGACCCAGAACAACCAAGAGAGCATTTAGCTGTTAAAGGCAAGACATTCTAGTATTTGGAAATTGATCAAAATGGAGTCATTTTCTACCCAGAGTAAACCGAAACCACATAAGACAAAAAGCAGAGGACATTTTGGCACTTTAAATTAGGAATTACAGTCTAGCAAGAGATACTGTATGAATATTGAGATTTCAACATGCATATTTACATTATAATTGCATGATAGAAATTTTGTTTTTACATGTGAGATCATTTTTATTTTGGAGACACAGGATTTTTTTTCCTTGCAAATGAGATTGGGCTGCTATAATTCATATAAGCAGATTATTCAAATGTATTAAATGTTAAAATGGAATGGCACCTGCAAACAAGTATTATAAAATACTTCATTGTAAACACAATGATTTTAATTTAAAATGTAAAAAGCCTGTTTCTGAGTAATTTGTTGGAGTGTGTGCTTCTACCTAGAAGGATAGAATGATTCTGAAAACAGTGAGCACTGAATTGCTTAAAATTAGGAAAGGTGTACACCATGACTGCATCATTTCACTATATTTATGCAGTCTGTATGCTGAGCCAATAATCTGAGAAGCTGGATTATATGAGAAAGATTTTGGCAACAGGACAGGAGGAAGATTCATTAACAACCTGTGATATACAGATGTCACAACCTTGCTTGCTAAAAGGGAGGAAGACTTAAAATACTTACTGATAAAGATCAAAGACTTCATTGTGGATTTCACTTCAATTTAAAGAAAAAAATATTCTCACCACAGGACCAATGAATAACATCCCGATAAACAGAAAACATTGAAGTTGTCAAAAACATCATTTCACTTGGATCCAGAATCAACACTCACAGAAGCAGTGGTGGTGGACATGTTGTGTGCCACAGAATCAGTTTGGGGAATCCCTGTATGGGGTTTCCAAGGTTGTAAATCTTTCCAGGAGCAGAACGTCTCACATTTCTCCCTGGAATAACAGATTTAAACTACTGACCTTGCAGTTAGCAGCCCAGCTCATGAAAGTTGTTGTTAAGTGGCTTCCACCTATTCTGACTCGTTGTTGTTGTTGTTAAGTGCCATTGAGTCAATTCCTACCCATAGCGACCCTGTATATAGAGTTTCCAAGGAGTAGCTGGTGAGCTTGAACCACCAACCTTGCAGTTCAAATGACTTTGCAGTCTGATGCATTAGTCCACAGAGCCACGCCAGGACTCCATATTCTGACTCATAGGGACCCTGTATAGTGTTTCTGAGGAGCAGCTGGTGGATTTGAACCACCGGCCTTGTGGTCCAGTGTTTTATCCCACAATGTCACACCAGGACTCCACTCAAGAAAGTAGCAGTCAAGAAATCACAAGGCATATTGCACTAGCAGATGTGCAGCAAAAGACCTCTTTAACATGTTAAGGAGGAAAGAGGACACTTTGAGGACTAAGGTTTACATTACCCAAGCCATTGTATTTTCAATGACCTCATATGCATTTGAAAGCAGGACAATTAATATGAAAGGCCATAGAAAACAAATCAAAGCTTTTGATTTGTGGTGGTGTTGGGGAATATTCAAACTGCCAAAAGAACAAACAGATCTGTCTTGGAAAATGTATAACCTGCATGTTCCTTAGAAAGAAGGATAGAGAACATTTTGTACTTTGAACATGTTGCAGGAGTAATTTGTCCCTTAAGAAGAACATCATGCTTGGTAAAGTTGTGATTGGTGGTTGTGGTTATGTGCTGTAGAGTTGGTCCTGATGCATAGCAACTCTGTATAGGGTTTCCCAGGCTGTAAACCTTTATGGTAGCAGAAATCCTCATCTTTGTCCCACAGAACAATAGATAATTGATCATTTTGAACTGCTGACCTTGAGGTTAGCAGCTGGACTCATAAGCTACCAGAGCTCCTTTGGTAAAGTGGAGGGTCACTGAAAAAGAGGAAGAACCCAAACAACATGGATTGACACAGTGGTGCTAACAATGGGCTCAAATGTAAAGATTGTGGGGATGGTGTAGGACTGTTCTGTTGTGTGTGGAGTTCCTATGTTGTTGTCGTTGTGAGTACGACTCATGCTATGCATATAAACACAGTTAATATAGAGCAAAAATTTATCAATTGACAGCATGACATCCTTTCTTTCAAATGGATTTTGTTTTTTTAGCACTGAATGTAAATAGTTAAAATCTTACAGAAATGTAAGTTAGAGCATGAGATTAAAAAGAGAAATTGTAATTACCGAAGTGCTTAAAAATATAAAATCTACTGTCTTCTATGGATAAGTTCTAATGAACCAGATAATAAAATATTTCATGAATCTATAGAGGAATTTGTATTTTGATTACCTAAGAAAAGTTGAAGATATCAATCATATATATTTTTGCAGTTGTTTTTGTCAAGTGCCTTAGAGTGGATTCTGACTCATAGCAACTCTGTCTAGTGTTTCCAAGGAGCGGCTGGTGGGTTTAAACAGCTGAGCTTGTGGTTTATACTCCAGTCAGTGTTCATACTACAATGCCGTACTTATCTTTATAAACTGTTTATAGTTTGCAGATTTTAACTGACATTAAGAAGTTTAAATTTGCATGACATTTGAATTATAGGTAAACTGAAATACTTCATTAAATTTTCTACAATTCAAAAGGATTCTGGCTATATATATTCAGATTTTTGAGCCTTAGGAAAGGATCTCAGGCAATTCAAAATAAATCACTACCAGCACAATAATATGCAACTACAAGATAATGGATATCATCCTCAAAAGTCTCATTGGAATTAAATACAAATATAAATGGTACTAGGAATAATGTTGTTATTAAGTGCCATTAAGTCAGTTCTGACTCATAGTGACCCTGAATAGGATTTCCAAGGAGGGGTTTGGACTTTTGAATTGTGGTTAGCAATTCAGTCCTTATCCTTCAGCACCACATCAGGACTCCAACTGATAATACTAACCAAAATTTCAATGTATAGATTTGCACCTTGGCATAGAAGTACACAGCAAAATAAATTAAGGTTATAAGATGACATTATGCTTTATGAAAAGGAAGAGCTTTAAGTTTATTAAACTGAGGGAGATAAATAAAATAATACATGACAACAGGATTTTGCAAAGTTAAAATTTAATGAATATTTGAAAACATGTAGAATTTAATATTGTCTGAAACTAAATATAGAAGAAAGAATTGTTTTTCCCAGCCTGAAGTCATACACATGAATCTTATGTGTCTAGCCATGCCTTTAACCAAGGCAGATAGACTATTTGGTGGCTGAATGGTACACTTACACAGGGCTTTTGAGATTGCATTGCTAACTTCTCTTTCCACTTGTCATAAAATAGACAGATACAGTTTATTTCGACCACTCTCTTTCAGAATCTAAATGCCAAAGCCTAGATATACTTTCTAAGAATATAGAATTGTCATCAGTCGGAATGATCAAACCTGAATTTTAAACCAACTGCAGCAAATCATACAAACTAAGTGCTACTCTAGTTTCACAGTCAGAAATAAATTAGCTATTCTAAAACTAAGTAAATTGTGCACATATACTTACTTATAGGAAATCTTGATTTAATTTAGTAGTTTTAAAAATTATTAACACTCAGTTTATTATTTTTTTTTGGATTGGTAGAAAAGCGTGCTTCATTTTTACAAAAAATATTGTCACTATAAGTAAAAAGCAGTATCACATGGTAGTGTTGGAAAAAAAAATATCGACATAATGTACACGTTTTTTAAAAATGTTTATTTTGTTCATTTTATAATTCTGTATACTTAAATGACCTAGGAGCACTGATGTCCAACAACATACAACTAAATAGGCAAGTTTATATCCTAGATTATGATTTCTAATGACATTCTCAAATAAAAGATTGCAAGGTGCTTCTAAGCAATGAAAAGTCCATGTCTGGTTCAGTGAAGATACAAAGTAGGAATCGAATGTCTTAGTATGACCCAATGAACATAGGCTTTCCAACATTAATAGCATTATTTCAAGAGGCCAAAGGAGTCCTATTAAAGATAATCCTAATGACCAATGTTATAAAACTGTGACCATTCAAATAAACAAAATGTTCTTGGTTTAAGGATACCAAGAAAACGAAAATTAGTGAGTCCATAATGAAAAGATTTGAGTAAAATAAAATTGTGAATTTTAGTAATCAATTATATTGAGTCATTTATTACATCTTCTCAAAAGCAAAAACCCCAAGGGAGCCAACAGTGTTTCTATTTCTGAAGAACAATAGAAATGTTCACTTTCTGGAGAAAAGATTCCCTAAAATCGGGCCCACAATAATATCAAAAGCCTTGTTGTTGTTAAGTGTGTCAAGTTGGTTCTGACTCAAAGCAACCCTGTATAGGATTTTCAAGGGACAACTAGTGGGTTTCAAACGTCGACCTTGTGATTCAAACTGACCCTGCAGTCCAGTGCTACCTTACATTGCCACACCAGAGCTCCATTAAGCTTTATGGATGCAAAAATCTGGAAATACTTTGGCATATATGCCTTTAACTTTCAAGCTGTTTATTTTTGTGTGTGGAGAGAAAATGCATATTCTGTTTTTGTTAAGAGGACAGGAAGACAGACTTAGAATCTGAGTGCTTAGAGTAGAATAGAGATATTGTTAGTATATAACCCAAACCCACTGCCACTGAGTTAATTCTGATTTATAGTATTTCCGAGGTTGTACAGCTTTATGGGAGTCCTGGTGTGGTGCTATAAGATAAGCAATAGAAGCAATAGACCATAAGGTCTGTTTGAATCACAAGGCCCATGGTTCAAATTCACCAGCTGCTCCCCAGCAACCCTATAAGGGTCGCTATGAGTCAGAACTGACTCAATGGCACTTAACAGCAACAATTTTTTATGGAAGCAGAAAGCCTTGTATTTCTCCTGTGGCACGGCTCCTGGGCTTGAACTACCATTCTTGAAGTAAACAGCCCAATGCTTATCCTAAAGCACCACCACCCACCAGTGCTCCATACATGACTACCAAAAGGAAAAGGAAAAAAAATTCACAAGTGCCAATTACTGAAAACATGAGAAAGCACTATGGGAGAATCTTAGTAGAAACAGAAAACAACCAGTCGTGTAGGAATAAAATATTTGGGGAAATTAAGATGCTATTGCAAATGTGAGAATACAAAAATTTTCACAGATACAATTTAATAAAATTAAATTTTTAGATATTATAAGAATGATGCATAAAGTTTAGTATGCACATTAAAATTTCAGGGATCATCACTGAGTTTAAATTTAAAAGTTCATAAATCATAAGGCAATAGAATATTTGAAATATAACAAGTAGAATATATATTTTTAAAAGCCAGAAAAGAGGAACTGAATAGGAAAATCAGAACAACAGTATATCGTATATAAGGTAAATAGATACAACAAGTAGAATGCAGCCAGAATTCTTCCTAGAGGCATAGGTGTTAAGACTTCCTCTGGCTTACTTTGGAGATGTCATCAGAAAAGACTGATCTATAACAACCATGATATTTGGTAAAGTAGGGGGTCACCAAAAAATGAGGGAACCCCTTAATGGACTGGAGTGACACAATTGTTTCAATGATGAGTTTAAGGGTGTAAAAAATCATGGCGATGGTACAGGACTAAACATAAAGTTTAGTTACACTATGAAGTCACAGCAAAAAAAAAAAAAAGTAGTGCCAAACCATCCCTTCCATAGTCCTCTTTACTCAGCTAGGTTCAATCATTTACTGCAGTGCCCACACGGAACTCAGACACCAGACTCACAGTTATGGGGTTTATTAGACAAGTTAACAGGTCAGAAATGTTCATTGCACAGTTCTTTCCTCAGCCATGCCCACAGCCAAGCCTCTCTATTTGACCCTCGCCTAGTCTTTGGCAGGTCCTGACAGTGTTATAAAGCTAGCTTAGCCCTGCTGCTAAACGCCCACAGGGCACACCGCTCCACCTTAAGACTCAACCTGAAGGCACTCAGCTCTAGTTCCTCCAATTAAGTTACTGGCTGCTCTTCACTCTGCAAACAAACCTCCTGCCAAAGTTGCTCAGCTTTAGGCTGCTCTGTCTCTGGGTTTTGTTGCTTCTACTCCTCTTCCACTCTTCGGATGTCACAATTTTCTTTTTCTGAGTTAAGGATGTTCAGTATGCAGGAATCTTGGAGTCCAAAGGATATGGTTCTACTCTAGAAACTTTCTTCTTGACGGTATTGAAATTCCCCACTCTTTCTGAGTCAGCTCATTTTATACCTACACTGGTGGTGGTGGTGGTGGTGGTGGTGGTGGTGGTAGTGGGTATGTGCTGTGGAGTTGGTTCCAACTCATAACGACCTTACACAAGGTTTCTGAGGCTGTAAATCTTTACAGGAGCAGAAAGCCTCATCTTTCTTGCACAGAACAGCTGATTGTTTTGAACTGCTGACCTTGAGGTTAGCAGCCCAACTTGTAACCACTAAGCTAACCAAGCCCCTTACACCTACATTAAAGTTACAAATTTTCACAATTAACCCTGTTAACAATCATTCACAGCTGAATCATATAATCCTATCAGCATCTTCTTCCACCTTCTCTTGCTCAGGCAGCAGGGTAAAAATATTAGCTGGGAATTACAAAGAGTACAGCTAGAAGAGATATTAAATAACTCACTGTACTGTAGCCACCATGAGCTGCAGATGACTTGATGTCAACTAACAACAAACTTTTACAGTGTATAAGGAAGACTGTAGAAATGCAATTAAATTATTGTGTTGGAGAAGAATATTAAAAGTACCATGGAGTACCAGAAAAACAAATCTATGTTGGAAGAAATACAGATAGAATATTCCTTAGAAGCCAGGATGGCAAGCCTTCATCTCTTCTACTTTGAACATGTGGTCAGGAGGGACCAGTCCCTGGAGAAGGACATCATTCTTGGTAAAGTGGAGGGTCAGAGAAAAAGAGGAAACCTCCTAATGAGATGGATTGACGAGTGAAAGCAACAATGGGCCCAAATATAACAGCTGTGAGGATGGTGCAACAACAACAATATATGTCTGTGGTAAACAGAATAATGCTCCTTCTCTAATACGTCTTTGTCTTAGTAACTAAAACTGGTGAATATGTTACTTTGCATGGAACAAAGGACTTTGAAGATGCATAACATTATCTTGAGATAAGGATATTATCTTGAATTATATAGATGAGTTCAAGTAAGTGCATGGCACTTTGTAAGAAGAAGTCTGAACCTGGGAACTCCTGAGCCCATGGATAAGGACATAGCTATGGAGGGCTTGAGCTGAGAGTAAAGCATCCAGCTGGTATGAAGTGAAGGGGGAAGCACAAGAACACCCAAACTTGTAAATAATATACATTCAACCTAGCTTCGATGGCTTAATGATCAAAACTCGACTAGAGGAAGATAAAATAAAAAAATTTTTGATAAAGGAAGCAAGTATAAGTTGCTACAATTTGATGAACTTGACCTATACTCATGGATGTTTGTTGTTGTTAAGTGCTGTCGAGTCAATTCTGACCCTTAGCGACCCTGTACACGGTTTCCGAGGCTGTAAATCTTTATGGGAGCAGACTGCCTCATCTTTCTCCTGCGGAACCGCTGGTAATTTCAAACTCCTGACCTTGAGGTTCTCAGCCCGATTCGTAACCACTACACTACCAGAGCTCCTTGGATGTAGTAGCTCAAAATACCAACTGAGAGGGAAGGAGTCTTCACATTAAGGATCAATCCTATCCCTCTGTATACAGGGTTGATAGAGATGAGCAACTTAGACATTGGCTACCTAAAATAGGGGCTATAAATTCATGACGTGACTGACTTATAAGTATTCAAAAGGGAGTTTGGTTTAACAGTGTGTAGAGGAAGGTAGAATCCCCACTGAATAGTATTCATCTTGTCTAGATGGGTCTGTTGAAAGGAGATGGGGACAAGAATCTTAGATTCAGTTTTTAGTAATTGTTATCATGACTAATTGCAATAGTCACAACTGTAAAGGTAAAAGTTTTTTAACAAAAAGGGGGGAGTAGTTAATCTTATAGTCCAGGAACAAAGGACCCTAGGACCATCAAGGGAGAAGAGCACAAGCAGAATGTGGAACCCTATCCAGAGAAGCAGTGACACCAGGGAAGGAGGCAGAGATGAGGAGATGGAGAGATAAAGCAGCTGAGGACTCTAGACTCATGGAAAGAGAAAGGCTGTGTCCCGGCAGCCAGGAGGCAGGCTTGCAGAATGTGCCCTTTGGTTGTTTAAATTAGTTTATATTCCTGAGTGCTTGTGTACATCTCCTCCAACAACAACAACAATAAACAGAGATGGAATAGAAGCAAATACTTGAATGATGATGCATGGAAGAGATTGTAATTTTTGTAATGAAATCATGAGTGTAAAACCAATGTTCTCCCATGTAACCTATCACTCAATTCACAATTAAAAAAAAAAAAAAAAAAAAGTCTAGAAGACCAAAGTCAGTAATTATGTAAGCCAAGATGAAAGAGACAGAGATTTGAAGATGCTGTGCCGCTGACTTTGAAGGTGGCGGAAGAGGCCAGCAACCCTGTCTATTGAAGCTAGAGCAGTAAGGAAATCATTTCCTCATTAAAGCCTCCAGAAGGAATACAGTCCAGTGGACATGTTGATTTTAGAACTGCTTACCTCACAATATATACAACTATTATTGTATATTGTGGGGTTTTCATCCACTAAATCTTAGCAATTTGTTATAGCAATAATAGGAACTGAATATGCCTGCCTTCCCCACATAGAGGGTTTATACTGTTGAAAACTTAAAGGCATATTTGTTGACAATCAGAATGATTTCTAGTTTGAGTATCAATAATTTGAACTTTGATAGCCACTGGAATATGAGTTTTATACTGTAAGTCATGATAGACAAATCATGAAATGGAAAACATATGGAATTATTGAAAGTAGGAGATACAATAATAAAAAGTTATGGAATGAGTAACTGGTCATAAAAATAAAAAAAAAGTTTAAAACAGCTTTACAATGTTGAGAACGTGAACCTAGAAGAATAATCCTGCTCTTGTCAGGATTGGTCAGTTCCAATAAAAAACAAAACAGCTGGTATGGTGGGATGGTATGAGCTGATTTTTACATGTCCATGTGGAAAATTGATGTGAAGAAATGACTGACAAAAGAATGTTTTAGTTTTCTAGGACACATTTTTCTGAAAGCAGAAGGAAAAGGAAAATGAGGCATGGAAGTCTTGATAGGCAGCTGGGTGACTGCATATGTGGCATGTTGAAGAATAATACAGTATTAGAGAAAACACGAGAAGGAAAAAGTAACTCTTCAATGGGGTTGTCCAATGTGGGAGATATCATAATGAAAAATCTTGGGATGTGTAACTGCAAATAAAAGTTTAAATCGTTCAAAAGAGCTTTACAATGTTACGAACTGGAAACTAGAAGAGCAATCCTGCTCTCGACAGGATTGGTAATTTCCAGGAAAAAAGAAAAAAAAAAACTATTATGGTTGGATGACTGACTTTTACATGACCATGTGGAAAAGTATTGGAGAACATGAAAAATCTGATAATGTAATTTTGATGAATAGGTTAGGACTACAGATGGATTTATGTTTATGCTTGAAGTCTTGACAACAGATGAGCTGTCTGAAAAAGAAAATAGAGACAAGCAGATGTTTAGAAGTTCATATAATAAGTGAGAAGATCTAGAAATTTGAAAAAAAAAAAAAAAGTTTAGAGAATTTCCCTTATATTAGAGAGGTTTCCAGTTACATGATTTCTACTTCAGCCTGACAAACTTGATTTATATCACATTTCTCAGAGTAAGGAACAGGCAAGGAAGAAAGAAATGAAATAAATCTTCTGTTTCCAAGTTATTATGCCTTTGATTTAATTCATAAAACTCTCTTTCAGATTTCTTAATTTTAGGAACTCTACATCTCATGGTCTAAAGTGTTTCTTACTTCAGATAGGATCTCTGGTGAATCAGTTACCATTTTTGTTGTGAGTGAACTTTAGGGCTTGATTTAATACTGTGAATTAGTGTTGGTCTTTGATGGTCCTGCTCTTATTCTGTGTATTGGGAGCCCAAAGGACTTTAGTATGTTGCTTCTTTCTGAATACATAATTCTCCCTTTGTAACGTAAATAGAAAAGATAGAAAAGACTATTGACCCTAAATATACTGCTTCTCTGGTAGCATAATTGTTGGGCTGCTAATCTCAAGGTCGGCAGTTTGAAACTACCAGAGGTTCTACAGGAGAAAGAAGAGGTTTTCTGTTCCTGTAAAGATTTGCAGGCTCAGAAACTCTGTACAGGGTCGCTATTTGTCGAAATTGACTTGACAGCACTTAACAACAACAACAACATACTGCTTCTGCCATATCTTGGCATTTTGTGTAGAACAAAGCACTTGCTGGGCTTAATTATGGAATTCGGAAATTGTTCGGAAGATTTTTTTTTTTTTTTTTTAACCTGCTCTTCTTTTGTTTTTACTGAATTGTTGTTGATAAGTGCCATCAAGTCAATTCTGACTCAAAGGGACCCTGTATAGAGTTTTTGAGGAGTGGCTAGTGAGTTGGAACTGCCAACCTTGTGGTTCAAACTGATCTTTGGGTCCAGGTGCTTATCCTACAGCACCACAGCAGGGTTCCATTTATTTAATAGGAAGAAAAATAGGTATCCCCAAGTCCCCGAAGCAACATTCTATGATTGGTCAAGTCAAACAACTGTACTAGGGTGATTTCAGATCTTCAGAAGGCCATAGAAGATAGATTGATGCTCCATTGACCATTATTCCTTTTACCAAAGTAATACTTTCATTTTAATTGTGAAACTGCCAGTCTTGAGTAAGTCACAAAATGAATTACCATGTAGTTTAATGCATTTTTATATTCTTCTGCTTGTGCAAAAATAGAACAACAGATGGCCATAAATTCAGAGAAGTTATGATTTAAAGTAAGTTGGAAGGAAGTGACTTAAATGTCTATTACCAAAGGAGGAAAATCTTCAGAAATATTATTTCAGATAATGAAACACAATATAATTTATGACTTTTATATTTTAAAGATTATTTCCTTGATTGATTACAACCTAAGGAGATCATCTTCAGATGTGAATAGGTCCCCTAATTAAAATTAACTTTTTATCATTTGAGGTCAAAATTATTAATATTAAATCATATCCAAACAGAAAATCACCTTACAACTTTCCAATTTCAACTTGAAGAGGACAATATCATGTGTTTTGGAGTAAGACAATGGAAAGTTCAAGATTATATAATAAAATTACTACTGACAAGCAGCCTCTGGGACAGAAAATATGTTACCTAAGATGCAGTTGAGTCCTATATATTTCTTATTGAACTTTACTACAAATCCTTGAGTAATTATAAATCATAAGAATATTGTATACAGATACCAGGAGTATAGAGAGGAAGATAAGGGAGTACCCTTGAGAAGTTGGGTGGGGAAAGTTTGATTCCTCCTACCATACATGAGGGAACTTCAAAAAGTCCATTGGAAAATGGAATAGGAAGATAAATTTTATCTATGAACATTTTTGAAGCCCCTTTGTATTTGTTAAAATTACATTTACTCACATTCACATTAACCATTAATTTATTGACAAACCACACTCAATGCATACAGGGGTCTAATCATTTTTCAATATGTTATTTGAAGGAATGCTCTGTAACCTTCTCCATAGCCAACCAAAAGTACATTTTTCAGAGACAGAATCTTGTGGTTGTTAAATTCTGACCCATAGTGATCCTGCATAGGTTTTCCAAGGAGTTTCTGGTGAACTTGAACTACTGACCTTGCAGAATATATAATGTAAATATAATAAAGAATAAAGTTGAGCTAATTACCAATACTTTTTTTTGGAGAATGCTGATGTTTTCACACAGCTATGGGATCTAGATGTTAATCCTTCCAATGCAAAGAATTCATGCAGAAATTAGTAAAGACCATTCTCCACTTTCCTTCAGGACTTTATGTTAATGCATTTGTTTTAAGCTAGGCATTAGAAGAATGAACTGTAAAGAAAAGGCAGATCAATAGCAAAATAAGATTCCACCTTCTTAGTTATGACCAACATGCTGAGAAATATTCCCTTGTCTGCAATTTAGGGAGATTGGCTATTTCTAACTTCATATATAACTTTCATATTTTCTTTGAAGTTTGTATTTATACATACTCTAGCAGTGTTGAGTTTTAATAAGTATGTAAAATTTTTTTATGAATAATGTGTTGTTTTCAGAAGTCTATAGAGAAGAAAACATTTAAAAAAATCATGTTGAAAGTTTACACATATATTTCACCTATTTGCTGGTGGTGGTGGGTGAATGCCACCAAGTTGGTTCTGACTCATAGAAACCCTGTATAGGGTTTCAGAGGCTATAAATCTTTATGGGAGCAGAAAGCCCTAGCTTTCTTTCATGGAGAGAATTGTAGATTTGAACTATTGACCTTGTGGTTAGCAGCCCAGCTCACAATCCAGTATACTACAAAGCTTCCTTATTTGCTTAAATAAGTAATAAATAATAAACAAAGTGTCATTTGCATCTTTATTTGTTTTCCTCCACTAAAATATGAAACCACTTTTTGGTGTGATTTTAGATGTCCAAATTCCCCAACGTTGTATGACACAATGGGAGGATTATTAGGAAGTTCCGTGATTAAGTATATTCACTGCAGGAAAAACTTCTATCTCTAAATTTAAAAACCAAAGAAATAAAAAAGCATCTTGACAGTTACACAAATCTTCCAACTTCTTCAATGCGAAGAATGTAGATTCCTGTGCTTCACTGAACCGACAGCACTTTGTGCCTCTAGTTCTCTCATTGATTGTCTGTCTTTACCATGACTGTAGGAGCCTCAACCCACTACTAAGTCACTACCAATCAGTCAGAGTTTGTAAGATGAATATTATTTGCATGCCCTGGTGCATGGATATTGCATGTCACTGAAATGGTGTGCAATTATTAGTTTTCATTTGTCTCTTGTGAGCTTAAATGGTCGGGATGATGACAAATACTTAAAATCAGGATTTGGTCACTATTTCCAATACTGGACCAACAAATAACATCACGACAAATGGAGAAAAGATTGAGCTGTCAAAGACTTCATTTTGCTTGGATCCACTATCAACACTCATGGAAACAGGTGTGAAGAAATTAAATGATGTATTGCACTAAGCAAATCTGCTGTACAAGAGCAAGAATGTCAGTTTGAGGACTAAAGAGTGTCAGACCCAAATCATGGTTTTTTCAATTGCCTCATATGCATGTGAAAGTTGGGCAATAAATAAGGAAGACTACAGAAGAATAGATGTATTTGAATTATGATGTTGGAGAGGAACATTAAAAGGAAGAACAAATAAATCTGTGTTGAAAGACGTATAGCCAATATGCTCCTTAGAAGCCAAGGTGGCGAAATTTCATCTCTTTAATTTCAAACATATTATCAGGAGGGATAGGTCCCTGGAGACATCATGCTTCATTAAGTGGAGGGACAACAAAACAAAGGAAGACCCTCCAATGAGATGGATTAGCACCGTGACATCAGTAATGGGCTCAAGTGTAACTATTGTGAGGATGGTGCGGGACCAAGCAGTGCTTTGTTCTGTTGTGCTTATGTTCCCAATTAGCTGTAACTGACTCTATGGCATCTAACAACAACTAACAATGTTCCTTATGGGTTAGGGACTATATCATCTTACTCATCTTTGTGTTACTTCCTGTGGTATCTGTTACTCGTAACGTCGCTATGAGTCAGAAATGAGTTGATGACATCTAACAACAACAATCTGCTAGTGTGATTCCTCAAAATTCAGTTGAAATTTAGTGTTTATCAAAATCTAACTTCAAGTTAGTGATTTTCTTTTATGAATTGGTTTGTAATTAAATATTCAGAAATCTGACTTCCTGCTTAGTGTTAAGCTAATATCGTTTCACATAAACAGAACTCTTTCCTGATTTGTGCACTGTTTTCATTTTGCCTAACATACTGAGATTTGGAGATGAAAGGGGTGCATTAAACACTTATTATGTAAGTAAACACTTGGGTAATAAGTAAAAGTAGACTGCTCCCTGGGAACAACAATTGACATTCTATTTCATGCCTTTAAATAATCTCCTTCACCTTCTGTGCCACCAAATCCCACATGCTCAGAGAATGACTCCATTGCACTACTTTATAGACACTATGATATTCCATATTCCTTCCAGTTGTGAATTGTTAACTTGACAACTATTATATAACAAAGATATGAATGATGTCCAGGAAAGGCAAAGTAGTTGCAATGAATTTTGAAACAGAAGTAACAAAACATTGCCAATATTTATATTTAGTTTTCATATAGCTGGGTCGAAACTGACTCGACGGCACTTAACAACAACAACAACATTGCTGGTATGGAATCCTGGTGTGGAGCTGCTCCTTGGAAATACTATACAGGGCTGCTATGAGTCAGAACCAACTTGATGGCATTTAACAACAATGCTGATGTGGTGCTATAGGATAAGCACTGAACAATGTTCCTTATGGGTTAGGGTCTGTATCATCTTACTCATATTTGTGTTGCTCCCTGTGCTGTCTGTTATGCAGAGGGTTGCTATGAGTCAGAAATGACTTGATGGCATTTCACAACTGCAACTATCTGCTAATGTGATTCCTCAAACTCAACTTCTAAGCATTTCCAGTCCTTGGAAATGCTATACAGGAATGCTATGAGTCATAACCTGCTCCACAACGCATAACAATGCCTTCCAATTTTCATGATAAGAAAATTAGCATAATTAGTCAACAGCAATTTAGTATTGGACCAAATCACCTTTATATATAACCAATCACCTTGCTTGTCCAGTATTCCAATTGAGTAAGATTTCCAGATATATTAAGCAAAACTATTAATAGGAGTCATTCATGTACACACAGAATTCTGGTGTGGCACTGGACTGCTAACCACAAGGATGGTGGTTCAAATCCGTTCTTCAGAAATCCTCTGAAGGGTTGCTATGAATTTGAACTAACTAGACAATCATTTAGCAACAATAACAAAACAACAACAGTACACATTTTGTTGTTGTTGTTGTTGTTATATGCCGTGGAGTCTGTTCAGACTCATAGCAACCCTGTACAGGGTTTCCAAGGCTGTAAATTTTTACAGGAGCAGAAAGCCTCATCTTTCTCATGTGGAACAGCTGGTAGTTTCGAACTGCTTACCTTGCAGTTCACAGCCCTATTCGTAACCACATAAAGCCACCAAATCTCTTTATTACATGAAACTGACTACATCTTGACCATTGTCAGGATATATTTACTCTATCAAGTTCCTCGTGTCTACTCTACTTGTCACTTTCTCACAGATGGAAATTAAGTTGATTTGACAGAATTATTTTTCACAATGCCAGTACCTCATAATTTTCTAGGTGCTCAAAAATTGATTTTTTGATGATATGTTTCAGTAGGTTTCCATGTAAGTAGTGATGATGACAGGTCTATAATTCTTAGTTTTTTATTTTTATTTTTTAATCTTCCCAGAATGAAGGAAACACACACACACATAAAGATAAGTACTGCATTTAACCTTTCAAATGTTGATGAATACTCAACTTGTTTTTACATTAAAATATGAAGCATTCCTATATTCTTTTAAATTAAAATATGTTGGGCTGATTATTCTTCATTAACTTTGGTAATCTTCTAAAATTTTTTGTAAGTCATTAAAACTTGAAATTTATAATGTGACCAGTTTATGAAATTAGACTTGCAGTAGTATCTTTATATCATGTCCTCTATCTTTTCCAAATAGCATATTATGTTGGTGGTGTTGGTGGTGGTGTTGAGTGCTGTTGAGTCTGTTCTGATTTATAGCTGCCCTGTATAGTGACTAAGGGGCAGCTGGTGAGCTTCAACCACCCACCTTGTGGTTCAAACCAAGCTAGCAGCCCAGCTCATTAATCTGCAGCACTATACCATATCATTGCTGCCGTCTATATTTAGCTTTCCAATAAGATTTTGGAAACTTAAGAATTTGAAAACAAGCTAGACTTTGCAGCTGTTTGTATCATGTATAGTCTTATTTGTGAAAGAAAATTCATTAGTTAAAATAAGATTTAAGGTATTACATTAAATTTCCATCATTAGATTAATTTATCAAAAAAAAAAAAAAGGACAACAATCATGTTGAGTAGTACATCCCTCAAACAATTATATATGAAAATCCCCAGATAGCTATTAGAAAGAACAATGAAGAATTAGGTAGTTAATTAGATTTTGACTGCTATTTATGAAGAGGAAAACTTCCAATAACTTTATTTGAAACAGTATGTAGTTTAAATATACAAAATAAAATAATCTCAGAATCTGTGGTCTAATATAGTTTGTAGAAGAAAATTGAAAATTTTAAGTATTTGTGATTTGTCAATCAGTACACTTACAAATGGAGCCCTGGTGTGGCACTGTGGGTTAATGCGCTGGACTGCAAAGTCTATTTGAACCGCAAGGTTGATAGTTGAAACTCACCAGTAGCCCCTCAAAACCCTATGCAGGGTCACTATGGGTCAAAATAGACTTGATGGCACTTAACAACAACAACTCACTTACAAATGAGGAGCTCTGGTAGCATAGTGGTTACGTGTCAGGCTGCTCACCTCAAGGTCAGCAGTTCGAAACTACCAGCTGTTTCACAGGAGAAAGATGAGGGTTTCTACTCCCATAAAGATTTACAGCCTCAGAACCGACTCCACAACACATAACCACCGCCAACCATCACACTTACAAATGCTTAAAAAAAACAAACAACCCCCCTCAAAGCATTCAGTTAATACTCCACACCATATACTATGAGTATATTATAAGCATTATTTCATGTACCTTATTTATTTAATGAAAAGTTCTACTAGGGGGATATTATTTTCATCCCAATTTTGAAGCAAGAAATCTAATGACCAGGCTTAATAAGCAATTTGTTTAAGATGATATACATACTGATATTTAGCAGGTGTTTGAAGCCAATGGTCTGCATCTGGAATCCACATGACAGACCACAATGCAGTAATGCTACGACCTAGATACTCAAAAAAGACTTTGAGTTAGATATGAGAAATCTTCAACAATTTGTAGAAAAACTTCATTATTTTTCAATTATATTTTTTCCATGAAATTTGGAATTTTGAGCCCACTCACATTATTATATTCAATTTTATGTATGTAGAACCAATGGTTCAGTGATAGTTAATATCTAGTTCAAAGTCACATAGTTCACAAAAATATCAGACTCATCGCCATAAACTTTCATTTATCCCTGACTTCCTGAAGAACAGAAACCGAATTCAGGGGTCAAACCAAAGCAGCATTGAGTAAGAAAAGTGAGTGCAGAGTATTCAGAACAGATTGTTTATTTATTTGCATTCATGAACATCAGAGAATAATGCCTGCTGCTGATTCAAGGTCAGGAACGGAACATAGGCATCCAGAGAGAGAAAGAAAAGAGGTACTAGGAAATCATTCTTATTTAGACTCAAATATATGTTGAAGTAGCATGACTGATAGAGAAAACAATGACCAAGGGTCAATGCCACTTTTTATTTTTTTTCTTTTATTTTTTTTCCACACTACTATTCCTGTCCCTCCAGCATATGAAATTTAGTGGGTTAATTCAATTTTGTTCTGCTATTTTGAAAGAGAATATCAAAGAAAACAAAAAACATTTTATTTCACTCATGAGTTATTTAGGATATTTTAGTTAGCCAAAAACTAAAGAGCTCTTGAGTCCCTACTCTGTATAAGAGAATCATGATGATAGCTAATATTTATTGAGTACTTCCTATGTGCCAAGTATTGTCCTAAACACTTCATAGGTACTAACTTCCATTTACTAATTGGTGTAAAACAATAAATAAGATCATGTAATTGCCTTCCATGCTTTAGCATTTGGATGTGAGGAGAATGCCAATTGACATCAGAACACCACCACCAACAAGAAAACCACCAAGCATTCTGAGGACTGAACGAATTAAACCAAACACTGTTTATGAACAAGAAGTGTTATAAGAAGTTCATAATAGAAAGTGATGAATCAAGAAGGAGAAATATGTCCAAGGTAAAGGCAATGAGTTAAGGTTTAGGAAGGCATGCATAGGGGTTTCTAAACTGAGTGAAAAAATCAAATTGGTTAGAATGTTTTTCTGGGATCTATAGAGGATAGTTAGATTTACATTAACGTAAGACTTTCTTGTCTGCTATGAATTAAATTGCTGGCTAGTCAAGGGGGGATACTTATCAGCCATAGACTACACCCACCACACTCATAATGTTTCAAATTTTCTGTTTTGTCATATAGATGAAAATAAACTCAGAATCCTGTGAAAATTGCTAGGTTGCCCAAGAAGGAGAAAGTCTATGTTATATGTCTAAGTTAACAAACTTCAAGTGTTTAGAGGACTCTGTGTTTGTTCAGTAAACACTGAGGACTCATTAATTTTATAGATTCTTTTCTTCTTCACTGATATGCAATGCAATATTATTGTGGTAGAAAGATGAGGCTTTCTGCTCTCACAAAGATTGAAAGCCTCAGAAATCCTATACAGGGTTGCTTTCAGTTGGAATTGACATGACAGCAATGAAAACTTATTGTGGAAAGTCTATAATTCATCGCTATTCTTTTCTTGCAGAGGTTCTATAGGTACTCCAACAAGACACCCAAGGTTCTCTGGGACACAATTTGTAAACTATTAATATGGCCTCACTTTTAATTGAATTATTGTTGTTGTTAGTGCCACTGAGTCAGTCTCAACTCATAGTAACCCTGTAAAGGGTTTCTGAGGAGCAGTTGGTGGGTTTGCACTGCCAACTTTGTGGTTCAAATGAACTCAAGGCCCAGTACTGATCCTACAGTGCCATACCCATACTCCTTTAATTGAATAACTAGTGGTAAACTCAACAAAAGGGCTATTCAGCCATAGACAATACCTGTTTATCTCCTTAGTTGCCAGGAATATCACAGTGCAGGGGAAGAAGACTTCATTAAAGGCAACCTTCTACAAATGTAAGACTGTTTATATTATGAAGATACAAGCAAGCAAACAAACAAATGCAAAGCTAAAACTAATATATTTCTATATATTATAGGGAGTTTCAAGGGGAAAATAATAATCAGAGATTCTAAATCCTTAGGAATATTGCTGCAACCAGTCATGACTCAGCACACATAGGCCAGATTTTTACCATAAGAAATGGCTTGATGCATGAACAAATTTGTTCTCAGATGCCTGCTTTAATTAGAGTAGCTCTTGGAAATGACCTTCCCACAAAGCATTTGCTGTGAAGGGCATAAGTCTGACCTTATCTGACACCTGAAGAGAGGACTCTGTACCTATTACTGAGTTTTGAACCAGACAATGTGGGCAATTTTGCCCATTTGAATGAGTAAGCTATCTTCCTGTTTCTTGCATCATTTTCCCAACTGCCTCAACTGCAGCTTTATCCTGAACAGCATCATAACTTCATGAGAAATATTTGATTGTCAACACTTATTACCTGAATGGATGTTCAAGATAGGCCCCAGAATGTTTGTACTAACCTCTCAGTCTGAGGGACTTCTGATATGTAAACATGTAAACATGAAGATTTGAAAGCTTTGAAGAGTCAAATTGTTATAAAATTTGTGTTGTCACCATTGTATTTATAGAAAGAAATTGGACATACGCCTTAAACCCTAAACTCCGTAATAGAATCCCTCAGTTATCTAAATGTGAACAAGCCAACACCCTGAGAAACCTTGAATTAATATCATAAAGTATATATTTGCCCATTTGGGCAGCCTATTCTCATCTTTGCATTTTTGAAAATTTTCTAAGGAAATAATCAACCATTTTATTCTCTTGACTTGGCTTAGAATTTATTTCTGAAAATCAGACCCAGCCTTAAAAGATAAGTATGTCCTTTATCACCACTTATATTTAATATTGAAGTGGAAGTTCTAGCCAAAACATCGAAGTCAAGAAAGGGAAACAAAAGGTATTCTAATTGGCAAAGAAGAAGTAAAACTATTTGCAGATTATATGAAACTATACATAGAAAATCCCAAAGACTCAGCAAGAAAATTACTGAAACTAATTGAAAGATTCATCAAAGTGTCAGGGTACCAGATCAACATATACAAAAATCAGTCAGAGTTCTTTACATTAATAAAGAGAACTCTGAAGAGAAAATCAGGGAAACAATACCAATTACAATAACCAACCAAAAAATGAAATATTTAAGAATAAATCTAACTGGAGATTAAAGGATAAGAAAAAAAAAAAAGACCTGTGCAAAGAAAAGTAAAATACTTCTACAAACCAAAAGAGACCTACATAAATGGAAGAAAATAACATGTTTCTAGTTAGGAAGATTTAATATTGCAAAAATGTCAATATTATCTGAAGTGATTGACAGATATAATGAAAGCCCAATCCAGATTCCAACATCATTCTTTAAGAAGGTAGAAAACTAATCACCAACTTTATATTGAAAGGGAATAGACCACAGATAAACAAAGCACTACTAAAAAAGAATGAAAGAGGAGGCCTCACACTTCCCAACTTTAAAACTTTTCACACAGCTACTGTAGTCAAAACAGCCTAATACTGGTATATTGGCAGACACATAGATCAATGGAAAAGAATTGGGAGTGCATAAGTGAATCCATCTACTTACAGATGTCTGACAAAAGGCCAAAACTCAATCAATAGGGAAGAGAGAGTCTCTAACAAATTGGGTTGGCAAAACTGAATGGATATCCATTTATAGAATGAAACAGGTCTTATATCTCACACTTTCTACAAAAATGAACTTAAGATAGATCAAAGACTTCAATGTAAAAACTCTAACTGTAATGCCCATCGAAGAAAAATAGAGACAAACTTAGGAGCCCTAATGCCTGACGTAAGTACACTATCAAACATAACTAGAAATACACAGAGCAGAAGATGAACTAAATGATGTGACTTCCTAAAAGTTAGACATGCACATCAAAAGATTTCATGAAAAGAATAAAAAAGGGAATCCATACATTGGGAAAGATGTTTAACAGTGACACATGGGATAAGGTACTAATCTCTAATATTTATAGAAAATTTCAATGCCTTAACAACAATTAGACAAATAATCCATTTTAAAAATGGGCAGAAGACATAAATAGACATCTCACCAAAGGAGACTTTTCAAACACTCAACAAACACATGAAGAAATGCCTGTGATCATTAGCCATGGCTGGTGTGTGCTGTTGAGTGGGCTCTAACACATAGAGGTCTTGTGTAGGGTTTCCAGTGTAATCTTTACCAGAGCAGAAAGCCTCATCGTTCTCTTGCGGAGAAGCTGGTGGATTCGAACTGTTGACCTTGTGGTTAGCAGCCCAGCTTGTAATGCAGTACTCCATCAGCACCACAATAGCCATTGTTGTTAAGAAACACAGAGTTGTTTTGATTAGCAGCAACATTATATAGGGTTTCCAAGGAGTGGCTGATGGCCTTGAACCATTGACCTTGAAGTTAACAGTCTAATTATAGAAAACTGAAACCGGTCTCATATCTCATACTTCACACAAAAATGAATGTAAAAATTGATCAAAGACCTAAATGTAGAAACTATAGCAACACACCAAGACCTGTCCATCAGCTATTGTTGTTGTTTTTAAGTGTCATCTAATAGGTTCTGACTATGGTAATTCTGGTAGTGTAGTTGTTACGAATTGGGCTGCAAACCTCAAGGTCAGCAGTTAGAAACTACCAGATTTTCAGCACAAAAACGATGAGGCTTTCTGCTCCCGTAAAGATTTACAGCCTCAGAAACCCTGTACAGGGTCACTGTGAGTCGGAACCGACTCCACAGCACATAACAGCACAGTAATTCTATGTAGGGTTGCCAAGCAGCAACTGGTAGGCTTGAAGGGCCCACGTTCTTGTTAACTGTCTCAAGCTTATCCTATAGCACCACACCAGAAATCCACTAGCTATTTGAGAGATGCTAATCAAAACAACAGTGAGATAGCATCTCACCCCAAAATTGATGTTGTTAGGTGCCATCGAATCAGTACTGACTCATAGCAAGCCTGTGTAAAATAGAATGAAACACTGCCCGGTCCTGGGCCAGCCTCACAATTGTTGCCATGCTTGAGCCCATCAATGCTGCCACTTTGCCAATCCATCTCATTGAGGGTCTTCCTCTTTTTCTCTGACCCTCCATCTTACCAAACATGGTATCCTTCTCCGGAGACTGGTCCCTCCTGACAATATGTCCTAAGTATGAGAGATGAAGTTTGGCCATCTTGGCCTCCAAGGAGCACTCTGGCTGTACTTCTTCCAACATAGATCTGTTGCTTCTTTGGGCAGCCCATGGCATTTTAAATATTCTCCTCCAACACCATAACTCAAAGTCATCAATTCTTCTATGGCCTTCCTTATTCACTGTCCGAGCTTCACATGCATATGGGATTACTGAAAATACCATGGCAACACTTTAAAAAGGTCTTGTGCAGCAGATTTGCCTAATGCAATATGTCGTTTGATTTCTTGACTGCTGATTCCATGCATGTTGATAGTTGATCCAAGAAGAATGAAATCTTTGACAACTTCAATCTTTTCTCCGTTGATAAGAATGTTATTTATTGGTCCAGTGGTGAGTATTTTTGTTTTCTTTACATTGAGATGCAATCCATATTGATGCCTGTGCTCTTTGATCTTCATCAGTAAATGTTTTAAGTCCTCTTCACTTTCAGCAAACAAGGTTGTATCATCTGCATATCATACGTTGTTAATGAGTCTTCCTTCAATCCTGATGCCACATTTTTAAAATATAACCCAGCTTCTTGGATTATTTGCTCAGCATACAAATTGAATAAATATGGTGAAAGAATATAACCTTGTAGCACATCTTTCTTAATTTTAAAACATTCAGTGTTCCCATGTTTTGTTCGAACAACTACCTCTTGGTCCATGTACAGATTCCTTATGAGCACAATTAAGTGTTCCAGAATACTCATACTTCACAATGTTGTCCATAGCTTGTCATGATCCACACACTAGAAAGCCTTTTTGTAGTCAATAAAACACAGGTAAACATCTTTCTGGTATTCTCTGTTTCAGCCAAGATCCATCGGACATCAGCAATGATATCCCTCGTTCCACGGCCTCTTCCGAATCCATTTTGAACTCTCTGTCAATGTATGCTTGCAGCCGTTTCTGTATTACCTTTAGTAAAACTTTACTCGTATGGGATATCAAATATATTGTCCAATGATATCCACATTCCATTGGGTCACCTCCCTTTGGAAAGGGTACAAATACAGATCTCGATTGTCTTCCAACATGGATAGTAAAGTCCAAAAACAAACTGCAAATGTTGGTAAGGGTGTGGAAAGACTGGAGTCCTTATACATATACTACTGATGGGATTGTAAAATGCTATGACCACTGTGGAAAACAGTCTGGTGCTTCCTTATAAAGTTGAAAATAGAAATACCATATGATCAGACAATTTCACTACTTGGTATGTATTCTAGAGAAATAAAAGCCATGGAACAAATAGATCTATACACACCCATGTTCATCTCAGTACTGTTCACAATAGCAGAAAGAAGAAAACAAGTTAAGTGTCCATCAGTGAATGTATAAACCAGCAATGGTATATATACACAATGGAATACTACTCAATACTAAAGAATAACAATGAATCTGTGAAGCACCTCATTATATGGATGAAACTGGCAGGTGTTATGCTGAGTGAAGTTAGCCAATCACAAAAGGGCACACATTTTACTTTGTTTTGTTGTTAGGTTCCATCGAGTCAGTACCTATCCATAGCGACCTTATGCACAGCAGAGCGAAACACTGCCTGATCCTGGGCCAACCTCATTAGTGTTGCCACACTTGAGTCCGTCGATGCTACCACTTGGCCAATCCATCTCGCTGGGGGTCTTACTCTTTTTCTCTGACCCTCCTCCACCCTACCAAACATGATACCCTTCTCCAGTGACTGGTCCCTCCTGACAATATGTCCAAAGTATGATAGATGAAGTTTGGCAATCTTGGCCTCCAAGGAGCACTCTGGCTGCACTTCTTCCAAAAACAGATCTATTGGTTCTTTTGGCAGCCCATGGCACTGTCAATATTCTCCTCCAGTATCTTCAATTCCATAGAAGTGGAATGAATAATGTTACATTGTGGGCATTGCAACAAGTGACCTGAAACAGACTTTGTAAATTGTTGAACAGAAAATTGATTTGCTCTGTAAACCTTCACCCAATTCACTATAAAAGGTTTTTTCATTTGTTTGGTTTTTTTTTTTAAAGGTGAAAAAAAGCCTTCAGTGAAAGCTGAAAAAAAAATTCAATTTTATAAACACAAAAATAATTCACAAGCTTTCTGAGCTGCCTAGAGAAGGGTCCATCCTGCGTTGTTCCGGGTTCCCGTCGTAACTCAAAAGGGGAAACTTTCACAATGTCCGGAGCCCTTGATGTTCTGCAAATGAAGGAGGAGGATGTCCTCAAATTCCTTGCAGCAGGAATCCACTTAGGTGGCACCAACCTTGACTTCCACATGGAACAGTACATCTACAAAAGGAATAATGATGGCATCTACATCATAAACCTGAAGAGGAGCTGGGAGAAGCTTCTGTTGGCAGCTCGGGTCATTGTTGCCATTGAAAACCCAGCTGATGTCAGTGTCATATCCTCCAGGGATGCCCTCCAGCGCTGCCACTGGAGCCACTCCTATTGCTGGGCGCGTCACTCCAGGAACCTTCACGAAGCAGATCCAGGCAGCCTTCCGGGAGCCACGGCTTCTGGCGGTTACTGATCCCAGGGCTGACCACCAACCTGTCAGAGAAGCATCTTATGTTAACTTGCCCACCATTGCTCTGTGCAACACATATTCTCCTCTGCACTACGTGGACATTGCCATCCCATGTAACAACAAGGGAGCTCATTCAGAGGGTCTGATGTGGTGGTTGACTCTGGAAGTTCTGCGCATGCGTGGCACCATCTCCCGGGAGCACCCATGGGAAGTCATCCAGAAGAGATTGAACAGGAAAAGCAGGCCGCTGCTGAAAATGCTGTGACCAAGGAGGAATTTCAGGGCGAATGGACTACGCCTGCTCCTGAATTCATTGCTGCTCAGCCTGAGGTCGCAGACTGGTCTGAAGGCGTGCAGGTGCCCTCTGTGCCCACTGAGCAGTTTCCTACTGAAGACTGGAGCGCTCAGCCTGCAACTGAAGACAGGTCCGCAGCCCCCACGGCTCAGGCCACTGAGTGGGTAGGAACGATCACTGAGTGGTCTTAAGCTGTTCTTTAAGTCTCTTAGAAAATGGAAATAAGGTTGATGGAAAATAAACATCAATTTCTAAAGAAAAAAAATTCACAAATATAGTATAACAATTTAAATATGTTTGCGTAGTATTATTACCATTAGTATATTGTAGCACTTAAAAGAAATGTCTTTATTGAACATCTTTGCTGATATTGTGCAAAGAGATTATTCTGATGTTGTGAAACACACTTTAGAAGTTCCACATTTTCCCTCTATTAAGTGACCTGGACAGCAATCCCAGGTCAAGGAAGGCCTTTTGAGTACTATTTTCTCCTGGAGAAGGGAGCCTAAGGTCCCATGGCTAGTGAACACAAAAGCTAGGGAAATAACCCAGGTGTGTTGAGCCCAATTTCTGTATTCTTAATTGTTAAGTGCCTTCAAATCGGTTGATACTCAATGACTTTATATAGGGTTTCCAAAGAGCAGCTGGTGGGTTTGAACCGCCCACCTTGTAGTTAGCAGTTCAGTGCTTACTGCTACTCTGTAAGCGTGTTGATATTATCCACTCTCTCTTGAGTACACCTCTCTGAACTTTAAATTACTTCTCTGTCTAGATTTCATCTGCTTATTTAATAAGGAGGTGATTTGAAGTTTTGTTTCCTTGTTTGTTATCCAAGGGAGTGGGACTGTACACTCATTGGCCTTCTTATGTATCCAAGTTTAGTAGTATAGATTCTAACCATCTTCATTTCTAGTAGAGGTGATATTTGCAGTATCTGTTTCCATTTCTTCTTTTTATGTTTTTGCTGGTAGGGGAGAGGTATCAGGGTTCTTGTGTCTTTATCACCATTTACAAACATTTTCTAGGAGTTTGTTTTAATTTATTGTATTATAATGGCTATTGAACAGTATATTCTTTACTTTGTGATCACTTCTTGCCTGCTTTTTCAATTGAATGTTGATTTATAAATGATTTGTAAGTAGCAATGTGGTGCTCTAGACTGTGAACCACAAAGCCAGCAGTTCAAACCCACCAGCTGCTCCTCAGAAACCCTATACAGGGTCACTGTGAGTCAGAACTGACACAACGGTACTTAACAACACCAACAACATCAGTACTGAGCATATTTCTTGTGCTGCATTAAGCTTTCAGCAAGTATCTATTGGATGAGACATTTCTGTTTTCTGTTCTCTAGTTCACTGATGTTTTCACAGTGTAGCTAAATGTTTCTTAAACTATTCCTGGATCAGTCATCAAAATCACCTTTAATGCTTTGTAAAAAGACTGATTCCCAGGCCACATTCTAAACCTACTCAATCTGAAACTTTCCAAGCAGACCATAGACATCTGTGACGTTAACAACATCACAGGAAATATTAATGCATACATATTAAAGGGGAGAACCTGAGCATCTGGCCGGACCGTGAACCCTTGAAAGCAGGAGTTATCTTTCCTTACCCTTTGGTAGCTCTCCACAGTAAACCCTAAAAACTTTGGTTTTCCATTTAATATTACTGTTGAAATTCCTTTTGGTATAGGTGTATGAGAGTCTCATATGAGAGTCTCATATGAGTCTCATATGAGTCTCATATGAGAGTCTCATATGAGACTTGCATATGAGACAGAGCATCAACATTGCACTAAATAATAGGTATTCATATGAGTCTCATATGAGAGTCTCATATGAGACTTGCATATGAGACAGAGCATCAACATTGCACTAAATAATAGGTATTGTTTGTTGGCATAGCCTGCTGGGGATAATCCATGAAACATTTAAGCAATCTCTTCTTTTATTAAATACTAATTATTCACATCCTGTAGACTGTTTTCTAGGATGCTGCAGCATTGGTCCTTTTATGGAGGCTTGTTTTTTGTTCTATAGAATTTGGAAACAAAAGCTGCTTCAATCAGCCTTCAACAAGTAAATGTAAGCTGAGTACCTACCACAAGCAAAGGTTATGGTCGACAGTGCACTTCTGTCTTCCATGACCTACTAAATAATGTAGTTCCTAGAGCTATGAGAGATTTGGTGTCTTGTATCCGCTATCTAGCGACGTATGTCCATCATGCTTGATGTTCATTAGTTAGATGAGATCAGTGAGTTAAAGAACTGTTAAATTTGTGTTTTCCTTTAATGGGTACATGACTGTAGCAGCTGAGTCACAGGACAGAAAACAACATGGCGGTAAGATAAGCTTATTGCAAATATACAACTTAATAAATTCTTTTAACAATGTGCCTTAGCAAGATGCCTTAGCCAGTTTGCTTAATAAATGTGAATGAGGAGATAAAAGAAAGAAAATAGACAGATGCATTATTCCTATCTTTTTCTTCCTGTATATGAATTAGGCATGCATCTTATTAATGGCAAATTAAGTAAAATACTAAAGTTAGGCACATTTTCTGAAGGAAAACTAATTGAAAATCTGTTTTGGTAAAGTTAGAACAGCAAGGAAAAAAAGAGGAAATATCTAATATTAAAACTTTAAATAGATCTGTCTCCTTGTTGTTGTTTTTTAATATTGAAAATGTTATGTCTTTGAAACCCTAAATTGTCTTTCACATTTTTACCAGGTAGATGTTCAAATTTTTATTAGGTAGATGTTCAGCAGTTATCATCCCAAACTAATTAAAATCTGTCCTCCAACAATCAATTAATTTTTCTTTTGGACTGACACCTTAGTCATCAACTTGCAGGAATTGTTTTGTTTTGGGAAAAAATAAATGTTTGTTGTCAGAGGCTATTTCTGTATGACAACAAAAATACTGAATGTTTGGTAACAGAAAGTGCCACAGAAACAGAAAAGATAAATCCATGGCACTGATATTAGCCTTGTGAACCTAGTGCTTTAGGATCTTACCATTCATTGTTGGGAGGTACTCCTTTGACATATTTGCTTAACCTTAACATGGTTTCTACAGCTGCAGGAATGAGGATTTTTTTGGCAGGGAGTCTGGTTCAGTGACAACATAAAGTTGGCAGACTCTTGGAAAGCTTCTTTTTGTTATTTGAAACTGTGACTTTCTGATGGTAAGACACCTCTCAATCTTTTTATGCTCTGTCTTATCTACTGGGAATCTTTAGTCTCTATTTTAAAAGAAGCTAGAATCATAATGTAAAATATTTCCTCTTCTCAGGCACATAGCTAGAATTAACAAAGATGAGAAGCCCACTCAAATAATTCTACTAGCTATATATTTTTTACTCCAATATGATATTTTTCTTCTCAGATTGACAGAAATGCTCTTCTGAACAACAAAACTTTACTACCTTTAGTAAGAAAGTTGCTATATATGAAAAATGTATATACTTATGTTTAAAGGGCCTTAAAAGACACTCTGTTTTCTGAAATAGAATGAGCAAAAAACCAAACTGAACAGAAACAATGATTTTGGGAAAAAAGAGAGAGCATATAGAAACCAATAGAATCATTGAGAAGGAAAAGAGACTTTGGTAGTTTTTCTCGAAAGAATGCAAGTTGATTTATTATTAAAATTATGCTGCCAAACAACTCTGACGTACAATCCGGATTCTCAGCAGCAAGTTTTCAGAACTTCAGTAGTAACTTTAAATTACTGTGTTTGATGGAATGAAAGAGGGTTAAAGTGTAGGGTCTGGCATCTGAGAAAGGCTTACTGTGAAATCCAGCAAAGGACCTTCCATTCCTGGCCTCAAAGCAAATATGGTGAGGCAGCTTCTTAAAGTTCATGGAGCTGAAGTTTGTGTTCTTTTGGGAAGTAAACTTGCCTAGTTACTTAACACAGAACATACTACCATCAAGATTTTAGAGCAATGCAAATAATACTATTTTCAGTGTGGCAAAGGTTTCATTTAATAGAAATAATATCTATGCTGTTATATGTAGATATTATTACCACCAAAGAGAAAAGACAGGGATCATATGCTGATTCTGGGGAAGGCTTGTCAGTGTTGTAATTCAAAACAAAGAGATGGGCTGCAGTAAACTGACTCTGGGGCTTAAATTACCTCCAGTGGTCATTCTCTGCTTAATGAAAAGTATGAATAATGGAATTTGATGCTATAAACATTAGAGTAATGGGGAGGAATTTTTAAAATATCCCAGAAAAATCTACAGTTGTATAAAAAGACATTTTCTTTTCTTTCATAGAAGAAAGTACATAGCTTTAACTTTGCTGCTGACGTCAGTGTTTATTTTTCTTTATACATGTGGAAAAGCCAACTACTTATATATACATCTCCAATACACTAAAACAGTTCATTTTGTAAAATATCTTCAGTTCTTGAAATGAAAGCCTATATTTTGAAATCATGTACTTCGTCTAATGTTATTCTATGCATTTATTTGAATATTTCTATGTTGTCTTTATATTTACCATTCCAAAAGGCTACATGATTCCACTGTGGGGTCAGACCATAGTTTATAAAACTTTTATGTCTTTGAACTCTAAGATGGTTTGATTTTTTAATGAGGATATGTATTAGCAAGAGACATTTGCTTATCAAGAATGTTCTTTGTTAACTGACTAACCATAAAAAGGATAATATTTCTGTTTTAGAAATACAGGTCAAACCTGTCAACATTTTTTCACTCTTGCCACATATAAGGCTAACAACTTTTTTCTCCTGATCATCCCATAGTAATCATGTATTTCATAGATTTAGAAATGTCTTTCAAGTTAATAATCCCTACATTTTAAATTTGAAACACTCTTAGGAGTGAAGCATATCAAATCATGTTTTCAGTTACCAGAAATGTAGAATTATGATTGACAAGAAGTTGTAGTAAATCAACCATCTGAGACGATTTGCAAATTTTGTTTATAAATTGCCTTTGGGAATTTCAGTGGAATGAGAAAGGATCTGATGATTTTTAATCTCACCGAGACTTCCTCTAAGACAATTTTTCTTTGAATGGATTGATGTGCTTGACGGGCAATTGTTATTGTTGCTCTTATGTTACGTAATAGGCCACAAGTCTAATCTTATTATGAACAGTTGTTTTGTTGTTAAGTGTGTCGAGTTGATTCCGACCCATAGCGACACTGTATATGGTTTCTGAGGAGTAGCTGGTGAGCTTGAACCACCGACCTTGCAGTTCAAACAGCTTATAAGAATTACCTCCTTTGTCTATTATTTTAACATTAAGCTTACTTCTGTTCATAATACAGAAGTAAGCTTAATGTTAAAATAATAGACAAAGGAGATAATTCTTATAGAAATCACAAGACATAACAGCACTTTTATACACATCCAGTTTTTAACACATTGGCATAATAGTTTTCACCAAGTACTTTGCTAGCTTAAAAATTCTCCTTTGACATACCTCTTTCACATGAGATAGCGGAACACCTGACAGCAACATAAAGTAAAGTCTTTGGAATCTGAATATGAATGCCAGCAGATTTTATAGCCTTAAGTCCATGTAAACAATTATTCTTTATTGGCGGCGGTGGTGGTTGTATGCTATTGAGTCAGTTGCAACTCATAGCGGTCCTGTATAGGTTTTCTGAGGGGGTATATCTTTACAGGAGCAGAAACCTCATCTTTCTCCCTTGGAATGACTGGTAGATTTGAACTGCTGACCTTGCAGTAAGCAGCACAACTCATAACTTGCTGTGATTCTTGGGCTGTTTACTCTCTTTATTAGTATACTTTAAGGTATAGATTATATCATCATCTTTAGAATCACCTGGGAAGCCTTATTAAAAATGTATTTAATTGGGTCCCTCCTAACACCTACTAAATTTGAGTAGGTCTTTATCTTCTTCAAGTTACTCTTTTAGCATAGTTAATAATTCTCTATATTGAGCATATATTAAACATTTCCTGTTTAATCTTTCATTCCTAAAGGATAATGTTTGCAGAAAGAGACTTTAGAGTTCAAAGTGTTGATATGTAAATTGGCTGTCATTTTAATTGTTTTTCCCCAGTAATTCAGGCTCATTTTTTCCTCAGTTTTCAAGAATCTTGTCTTTAACTTTAGTTTTCTGAAGTTTTTATATCTTGGGGTTCAGCTTCTGAATCTATGTTTATATATTTTGCCAAATTTAGGGAATTCTCATTTATTATTTTTTCAAGTAGCTTTTTTAGCTCCATCATATTTTTCCTCTTCTTCTGGAATGCTAATGACATGAATGTTAGACTCTTTATTATATTCCCACAAGTCCCTGAGGTTTTGTTCTGCTTTTGTTTTCACTCAATTTTCTCTTTATGTTTTGTATTGAGTAATTTCTGTTGTCTGCCTTCCACTTCTTGTTTTTTTAATTTTCTGTCTCTCTGTTCTAATATTGAGACCATCATTGTGTTATTTTGGTGGATTATACCTCAGTTTTTAAATTTCAATTGGATTCTTCTGATACACTTTCTATTTCTTTGCCAACGTTTCATATTTATTTACTTCTTTAATTTAAGTATGTGTGTAATTGCTCACAGAAGCAATTTTATGATGTTATTTATAAGTCCTTGTCAGATAATGCCATCTCTGTGTCATCTCCATATTGGTGTCCAAATGGCTTTTATTTCTCAAGTTTCTATTTTCCTCATTCTTGATATAATGAGTATTTTTGTTTGGAGTGTGGACCTTTTGAAAATCATTATGTGAGTCTCTGAATCTTCTTTAAATCTCGCTTAATTAGATGAAGGGGTGCTTCCTCACTATTGCCGACTGAGAATGGAAGTCCAAGTTCCCCACTTGTCCTAGTTTAACTCACTGGAGGGGCGTGCCTCGTTTTTGCTGGGTGAAGATGACATTTCAGATACCCCACTACACCTATGCTGATACCACCCTGGCTGCATGTGAAGCGGAGGAATACCTTGTTACTGCTTTCCACAGGGTTCCACAGCCAGCAGGGAGGCCACTGTATCACTGGATGATGGGAAAGTTTCAGGTTTCAACTTAACCTCCTTTAAAACAAGTAGCAGGAGGAGCATTTTTCATTACTACTAGATGGGAAGAAAATCCAAGATTCTAATATGACCTCCACTGACATCCTGAAGAAGGTCTTGTTATAATCCATTGAGGAATGAAAGTTCTGTCTACCCAATCAATTTTCCTTAATATCAAGACAGGCAATAAGGGGGATGTGTGGCAAGGGACACCTCATTACAGTTGGAAAAAAGTTGTTGGTTTGGAGTTACTCTTTAGCTTTTATGAATGAGTATGAGGGTTTGGCTGTGACATATTTTCCATAGTATTTTATGGGGTGTGGTAGTTAGTGTCAAAACATTTTCTATCTTGTTAGGTTGTCTCTTTCCCTCTTTGGGTTAGAGAGAAGAGACTATTCTTGGGTTTGTTTTATGTTGTTTTTGTCTACACCCATTGGTGTTTCAGGGTTTCTGGTTTCCCAGCAACCATTTTAGGATATATGAAACAAACAAACAAAGCAAATAATTCATCCTAATGTTGTTTCTCGGGTCCCACAGTCCATACTTTTTCTCTACCTTTCTAGGAATTCATATATTTGGTCTGTGTATAATTTCCAGGGATTCTAGCTGTATTTATTGGGAGGACTATAAATAAGTGTGTCTGTTTCATCTTGATAGAATTGTAGAAGTTCCAAATCAATTTTAAATACTAGGATATGCTTTTTCATAGGACACAAATTGCTTTCTCTCCACTAGCCTTTTTTTTTTTTTTTTTTCCTCAAGCCTTCCTTTCATAACTTCTTTTCCAAGGTTGGTTCAGAAGCAATTCTTTCATTAAATAACCTTTGAGGTTACTAGTACCAGCTGTGACAGTGCCTCAACCATTCCCATGTTAATAAAATATTTTCTGTAGCCATGAAACACAGACATTTCCAGCATATGTTGATTAAATTCTCAACATATGCTCATCAGTCTCCCAAATAGATATTCAGGTCTTATTTGGTTTCACTGTTTCATTGAGACCTTCTATATTAAATAACTATTAAAATTCATTAATAAGCTATATTAATAAAGTCATACTGTCCAGAGTGTTCAGCCTATGCAATTATGTTCTTCTCTTATTCATTCTTATTTATGAGGTTCCTGTATAGCATAAACACTTGAGTGATTAAAATGATATTATTTTTTCCAGATGGGGCTGGGAGAGAAAGTCATTGGAGCGCTTACACAAGAAGATTTATACACATTATTAAATGTATTTCTCAAAATAAAGTCTTGATTGTTATAACCATTTAACCAATGGAGCTTTTGCAAAGTCACATAGTTGTTAAATGTCCAACTGGGATTAAATTATTTTGTAACAATAGAGCTACCTAGCAGTTTGAGTCCACTAGTAAGCCCACTATGAGTGCTGGTATGGAGCTGTAGGCTAAGCACCAGACCACAAGGGTAGTTTGAGCCATAAGGTCAACAGTTCAAATTTAGCAGCTGTTACTTGAATACCTGATACAGGATCCCTATGAGTCAGACCAACTCACCAGCACTTGGCAACAACAGTGGTGGTGGTGTTTATGTGCCATGGAGTCGGTTCTCACTTATAATGACCCTGTCTGTTAAGTCAAGTTTAGTGGGTAGTAATTTTTTTCTTTTTTATTGAAAGAGATCACATGAGAAAATAACATGGCGTATTTTAAACAATAAGGAAAATATTATTGAATAAAAATAAGAATGTGATTCTTATAGAACCCTAGGTGATTTCTATGTTCAAATCTAGAGCTTGTGAAAATAATTCGGTATATGTGGGGTGGAAATGCAACTTCTCAGCAGGGGTCAAACCAGAATGAACTATTTTGAAATCCTGGTTCCATGGTAAAATTTCATCCTACCATATGTCTCTTGTTGTCTATGATTTGTGTGTATTTCTGATACGATGATATTTTGTCATTTAGTGTATTTGTCTACTTACCACAAAGTCTAAATCAAGGTGAAATTCCAATCAGTTTCACAATGAGGCATAAATTTATTCTTTTTGTTTCTTCGTTTTGCTTTTAGCTTACTGTTGTGCATTGGGTAAGGTTTACAGAGATGATCAGTTTTCCATTCAACAATTCATACCTATTTTGTTTAGTCTCACTGATTATAATCCCCACAATGCAGTACCACTTATCCACGTCTTCCTTGTGTTTCCTGTTTTCATTGCTCAGTTCTAACCCTTGTGAACTTTGTCCTTAGGTAAATGCTGTCCTTTCCATCTGGAATGGTTGATTCTTCTAAAGCGCGCTTTCCTCCCTAATGCCATTGTTTCCCTATAGCCCTATCTGTTATTTGACTGAAAATTGAGCCATATGAGTGAGTTTAGTTCCAGATCTGACTGATGGCTACGGGCCATAGTGTCTGAGTTCCACCACTGTGGGCACATTTATTCTTAAAACACTAAAGGAACATTAAACTCTAGCAGTTTCAACAGGCAGACGCTGCCATTACACAGAAGACTTTCACATCCAGGCTGTGTCACTGAGAACCTGGGACAAGTTACTCTGCTTCTCAGTATCCAGTGAAGTAGAAAAATAATGACAATTAACACATTATTATCATGTTGGATTCAAAGAAGATAGGTGATCCATACAAATTCATTATCCAAGTGTTTGCCTTATAGCAAAAACATAACTGTTAGCTGTTAGTCTATGATAAGACATTTACAAAAATTAGTTAGAAGAAAATCACTTTCCTTTGGTGTTGTCCTTGTTAATTTACCCTTTTATCAGAATATACTGAAATATGAACAGTGTCCAAATTTTACATTGTAAGTAATTGCTAGCTGATTTCCCTGTAATTAAAGGGAAGAAAATGATGTTTTCCTAACTTTTAGTCTTCAAAAATGTCTGTGATTATACAACTCAGTCCTTTTCATAATCTTTCCAACTCTAGTTTAGATGGCGGAACTGTGGGATTAAGTCAAGAGCCAGAAAGTACATAGAAAAACTGAATTTCTGCCCTGAGACACAAGACCCCATAGCCGGTCCTCCTACGCAGGGCGTTTTGAAAGGAACACACACATCTGAGTAGATCTTTGATAACAGAACTTTTGATTTTACAGGACAACCTGGAGCAATCCATTTTCCCCATGCAGAGAGGCTCCCTGAACCTCTTGAGGCAGAAATGGGAATCCAGCGATTACCAGAAAAGTGAGTGCTGTCCTGGAGGTAGCCGTTGCAGGATCTTCCAAACACAAGACAGCAAATTGCTTGAACCTGAAGGAGAGATAACAGCCCCTGGATGTCCAGATCCCCCAAGTCAGCCCTGCACTGTAAGAGAAGAGATGTTGAGTCCAGTTCCAGAGAAGGTACCTGAGGACAAAATGGGCAGCTCACAGGGATACAGCCAACCTGAAGTGCTGAAAGAGGATTCTGTGAGCAGTCGTCGCAGGATTGAGCGCTTCTCGATTGCTCTTGAGGAGCTGAGGAGTGTGTTTGAAGCGCCTAGGAGTGGAAACAGGCCAGAGGGACCAGCTGAGTATACCCGGAAGGTAAGGAGTCATCCACTAAGACTTGATGATTACAGTTGACAAGCTAGGCAAATTTTCTAGCCTGCCGTTTATTTCTGAACATGTAATGTTTTTCTTCCTCAGCTGTACTCTAGACAGATGTCCTGAAGCAATACTGTAATGCAGTGTGAAATGTGACATCCTCTATTATTGACCTCCTCTGTGGTCTGTTCCAATAGGGATATGACCTCCTTTCACTCCCACACAAACAATTCTGATATACCCTATTATGTTGAAGCTTCTTTCTTTATGTGTGTATCTCCTCTGCAACTAGACTGTAACTTCCTTAGAGGTAGGGATACTTTCTTATGACTCTGTATCTTATACATCTAGCAAATGATGCTGCATTTAGCAGGAGTTCAGTTAGAGTTTATCAATAGTGATGGTAAAATGGAACACGTGAATGCTTCCGAACCACAATGACATAGATTTTAATCTTGAAACCTGTCATTTACTTCAATAACCACATAACATTTAACCTTGTGAATACAAATCTCCTGAAGCTGCTACTTAACAACGAGGTTTGAGGATTATAGATAATACTTGTATATATAAAATCAACTTGCAGTGGTTTTATTGGTTCATGATGTTGCAACGGTTATGTGCTCAGCTAGTAACTGATAGGTCAGCAGTTCTAACCTACCAGTGGCTATGCAAGAGAGATGACTGGGCAATCTGCTCCTAGGAAATACTATGAGGCAGTTCTGCTCTGTCACATAGGACCACTACGAGTAAGAATTGGCTCAGTGGTACACAACACCAAGCATAGAGTCTGCAATATTTTGATTGATCATGCAATATAATAGAGGAGTATGTCTCATTTTTGACAATGGAATATAAATCCACACATAAATAGGTCAACTATTTTAAGGGGACATTTCATCAAACGCAGGAAGCAGGATCAGTAATATTATTAATTGTTGTTGTGAGGTGCTGTGCAGCCATTTCTGACTAATTAATGATCTTACACACAACAGATTGAAGTAGTGCCCATCCTGCACCATCCTCACAACTGTTGCTAACGTTCAGCCTGTTGCTACTGCCACTCATCAAGCATTATCTTCTTTTTTGCTGATCCTCCACTTTACTGAGCAAGATGTCTTTTTCCAGGAACTTATCCTTCCTGACATAGCCAAAGTACAAGAGTCAAAGTCTCACTATCCTTCCTTCTAAGAAGCATTGCTAACCCAGAAAGATTTGTTTGCTCTCTGGCAGCCCATGGTACTTTAAACGTTCTTCAACAACACCACAATTCATATGCATCAATTCTGTGTTCTTCATTATTTATTTTCCAACTTTCACATTCATATGAAGTGATTGAAAATACCATGGCTTAGGTCAGATGCTCCTTATTCCTCAAAGTGACATTTTTGTTCTTCAAACCTTTAATGAGGTCCTTTACAACCTATTTGCCTAATGCAATATTTCATTTGATTTCTTCAAAGTTATTTCCATGCAATTTGATAGTGGCAAATAAAATCTTTGACAACTTTCATCTTTTCACTGTGTGTCATGATGTTTTGTATTGGTCCACACGTGAGGATTTTTGTTTTCTTTACATTAGAGTGTAATCTATATGCTGAAGGCTGTAGCATTTTATCTTCATCAGTAAGTATTTTAAGTTCTTTTCACTTGCAGGAAGCAAGGTTGTGTCATCTTAATATGAATTTTCCTCCAATCTTGATGTCACATTCTTCTTCATACAACCCAGCTACTAAGATTATTTACTCAGCACACAGATTAAATTTGTATGGCACACCTTTCTTGATTTAGAATCATTCAATATCCCTTGTTCTGTTTGAATGACTGCCTCGTTCTGTGTACAAATTCCTCATGAGCACTATTAAATGTCCTGGAATATCCACTATTCTGAAAGTTATCTACAGTTTATTATAATCCACACAATCACATGTGTATGCATAGACAATGAAGCACAAGTAAACATTTTTCTGGTATTCTCTGTTTTCAGCCAAGGTCTTTTTGATGTTAGTAATGATACACTTTTTTCTGAATCCAGCTTGAATTACTGGCAGTTCCTTGCCAATGTGCTATTGCAACCTTATTAAAATTTATATTCTGCAAAATTTAACTTGCAGGTAATATTCATGCTATTTTAGAAAAAATAATTTCTGCATTCTGTTGGGTCCTTTTTCTTTGGAATGGGTACAAATATCGATGTATACCATCTGATTGTCGAGGTAACTGTCTTCCAACTTTCTTTGCATAGACAAGTGAGTACTTCTAGAGCTATGTAAGTTTGGTGAAACATTGAAAATGGTATAATGTCAATTTCTGGAGCCTTGCTTTTCATGAAAACCTTTGGTGCAGTTTGGACTTCTTCCTTCAATATCATCAGTTCTTGTTTATCTGCTACCCCTTAAAATGCCTGAACATCGACCAATGGTTTTTGGTATGGTAACTCTGTGTGTTCTTTCCACCTTCTTTTAATGCTTCTTACATCGTTCAAAATTTTGTACGTAGCATCTTTCAGTATTGCAAATTGAGGGTTGAAGGTTTTTCCTCAGTTCTTTCAGCTTGAGAAATGTTGAGTGTGTTCTTCCCTTTAGGCTTTCTAACTTGAGATCTTTGCACATTTCAACATAATACTTGACTTTGTCTTCTCAAGTTGCCCTTTAGAATTTTCTACTCAGCTCTTTTACTTAATAATTTCTACCAGTTACTTTAATTTCTCTATGTTTAAGAGCAAGTTTTAGAATCTCTTTGATATCTGTTTTAGTCTTTTCTAACTTTCCCATCTTTTTATTGACCTTTTACTTTTTTCATGTATGATATTCTTGATGTCATCCCACAATTCCCCTGGTCTTTGATTATTAGCATCTCATGCATCAAATATGTTCCTGAGATGGTCTCTAACTTCAAGTGTTATGTACTCCAGGCCATTTGTCACCTCTTGTTAACTTGTTTTCATTTTCTTCAGCTTCAACCTGAATTTGCATTTGAGCAACTAATGGTCTGTTTCAGTTAGCCCTTGCTTTGTGTTTGCTGTTGATATTGAGATTCTCCATTACTCTTCCCACTAATGAAGTTAGTTTGATTCCGGTTTATTGCACCTGGTGCTATCCACATATATAGTCACCATTTGTGTTGTTAATAGAAGATATTTGCAATAGATAAGTCATTGGTCTTGCAAAATTCTACCATGTGATCTCCATGATATATTGACATCACCAAGACCATATTTTCCAACTAATGATCTTTTCTCTTTGTTTCTAACTTTTGCATTCCAATCACCAGTAATTATCAGTGTATCTTAATTGCTGTTTGATACATTTCAGGCTAAAGATGTTGGTTGTTGCTGTCGTTGGTAAGTGCCACCAAATCAGTTCCATGCCACACCAGATCTCCAAAGACATTGGTTGTTGCTGTTAAATGCTGTTGAGTAAGTTCTGACTCACAGTGACCCTGTATAGGGTTTCTGAAGAGCATCTGGTGAGTTTGAATCTCCAACCTTGTGGTTCAAACTGACCTCGTGGTCCAGTGCTTATCCTATAGCACCACATCAGTGCTCCAAAGTTGTTGGTAGAATTCTACAATTTTGTCATCATATTGGTGCATGAATTTGAATAATAGTGGTAATTACTGGTCGTCCTTCTTGTTGTTGCTGTTGTTGTTGTTAAATGCTGTCGAGTCGGTTCTGACCCATAGCAATCCTGTATAGGGTTCCCAAGGAGCAGCTGGTGAGCTTGAATTGCCGACCTTGCAGTTCAAAGTGCTTTGCAGTCTGGCACATTAACCCACAGCGCCACACCAGGATTCCTTGTAGGTATATGGATATTATCCTATCTCAGAGAAATTGTACTTTAAGATAGATCTTGAAGTGTTCATTTGACCACGAATGTGAACCTATTCCTCTTCAGTTTGTTGTTCCCTTTTTAGTAAACATACGGTTGTATGATTCAAAATGCCCAATACTAGTATATTCCAGCTCACTAATGTCTAGGATATCCTTCCTTATGCATTCCATTTAGTTTTTAAGGCTTCCAATTTTTCTAGATACATACGTTATACATTCCACATTCTAATTAGATATGGGCATTTGCAGCTGTTTCTTCTCATTTTGAATTGTGCTCCATCAATAAAGGTCCTGAAAGCTTTGATTCATCCATGTCATTAAGGTCAACTCTATTTTGAGGAGAAAACTCTTCCCTAGTTTATTTTGAGTGCCTTCTAAACTGAGGAGCTTGTCTTCTGGTACTATGTCAGACACATTTCCTCTGCTGTTCATAATTTTTTCAATGGCTGACTTCCTAGAAGTTGGTCACCTGTCCTAAATATGTCATAGTCTAGAAGCTCCACTAAAACCAGTCCACCATGAGTGCCCCTGCTGGCGTTTAAAATACTGGGAGCATAGCTTTCAGCATCACAGCAACACACAAGTCACTGCAGTATGACAAATTGAGAGACCACTGATGGAACATTATTTATTAGGGCCATATTTATATTTTTTATTGTCAGTAGTTAAATACAACTATTTTTATTTAGAATTGCCTAAATTTACCTCCCTTCTTAAAAAAAAAAAATTAAAAAATTCAAACTCATTGCTGTCAAGTCAATTCTGACTCATAGTGACTCTATAGGACTGATTAATATTGCTCCATAGAGTTTTCAAGGCTGTAATCTTTTTGGATATAGACTGCCTGTTCTTTCTACCAGGAAGCAGGTGGTGGGTTTAAACACTGACCTTTTGGTTAGCCTCTGAGTGGTTTACCACTGCACCACCAGGTCTCATTATATTCATTAAATCATCTAAAAAAAGAATGATTATAGATGAGCTTCATAAAGAATAAGAAAATGTCCCCAGGTTTTCACCTCATAATATTTTGATAATTTTTCACCTAATGACAATTATCAGGAAGATACATGCTCTTACAATTGCTAATGGATAATTAACCCTCATAACAGAAAGGGATTTTTTTTCAAAATAAATTATTTTGCTAATACTTGCACCTGTTTCCTGTTGGGACACTTATGATTATATTTGAGACTGTTCTTGAACATCAGCTGACTATAATTAGTTTAATGACAGTAAAAAATACAAATCTATATTTTATGAGGTAAATAAAAACTAAAGAATCTTTTAGAAAATAAATTAATTTTATAATTCTTCAGAGAGGGTAATTTGTATGTGTGTGCATGCTTTCTTTTTTTTTTTTTAATTTTAGGTACAATCCTTCTAACTTTTACCTTTTAATGTCTTTTATTTGGATGCCTAGAGATTGAGGTATTCTCAACAAAGCTATTTATCTTGTTATTTATTTTTATCTTTTTAATGTAAGAGAAACAAAGCAACCAAAAATCATTTCCTTTCCATTTTTGTTGACTTTAGCGTAAAAATTATGAACATTTACTGAAGAAAATGTATGAAAAGAATGGTCAAAGGGAGAAAAAATTATTCATAGAAGCATTGTAATATAACCTCTTTAAATAGGGATGAAATATAACTGCTTAAAGATGATAACTAGAAAATGAAGAATTAATAGAAAGTTCTGGGATTGTGATGCTTGTATGATTTGTGGTTTTAAATCTAGAATGCATAAAAATTATGAAAGATATAAGATATATATGAATGTCACCATTTATCTTGCAAAAATGGAATTTGATTAGTACAATTAACACACTATGTTATGAATATTTTGAATTACTATATCATCAGAGGTTTGGTATGTCTCTAAATGTATGAAATGGATTTTGCATCTAGAAATCACATGTGGCCTTTAGATTCCATTTTTCATTATTGAATATTAAGAATATTTTCTAGATATTTTCTACATGACTTCCATAACAGTGGGTAAAAATCAAAAAGGAAAAAGAATATCCAATGGGAATTAGTTTGCTTTCTCCCAGTGAAGCATGTTTTTATGCTTTTGGTCTGTTGCTTTTGAATGATGTTGTGTGGATTTTCGACAGATAGTGAGTGACCCCAGGAGACCTAATACAATTGCTTGATGGAGATTTCTAGAATACAAGCTTTACAGGTGCATAGTGCCAGGTCTTTCACTCGCAGGGCGCTATAGTTAGCATTCGAACACTTAACAATTGTATCAACTACCGGAGCTCCTCAATTATGTCGTTACACAAATGAAAGCAAGCCTAGGCCAACTAAATTAGAAATCTTATATTTTACCCCAAAGCATGGTAAGAATATAGAATGGTACTTCAAACTCACACAGAGTTTGAGGATACTTCAGAATACAACACCTGTCAGTCTGCTTCCAAAAGGACACAGCCTTGAAAATATTATAGAGGAGGCAGTTCTACTCTGCAACACATGGGGTCACTATACACTAGAGTCAACTCCTTAGCAACTAGCACCAACATCCCTTAATTAAGTTTTACACACTCATCTGCCTCCGTACCTCACCAATTTGTGTTATTTTTATAAAGTAATAGTGAAATAATGGAGTGCTGGTGTGGCACTGTAGAATAAGCACTGGACTGCTAACTAAAAGGTTGGTGACCCACTAGTGAGTGTGGTATCGAATAAACACTGGATTTCTAACTAAAAGGTTGGTTCTTCAGACCCACCAGCCCCTCCTTGGAAATCCTATACAGGGTCATTATGAGTTGTAACTAACTCAATAGCACTAACTCAACTAACTAACTCAACAACAATGAAATAATTATCAGCATAAATAATGCAAAAAAATCTACTTACCTTATAGTCATGACATTTTTGTAGAGATTACCCACTGGGATACTGGTGTTGAGGGGAAAGTGATTCAGTATTATGTCACTTGAAGCAAGGACAAAATAATTTTAAATAAGATAACTTTATTAGTCAGTTATCTTAGCAATAATGAACAATGATCTGCTTTTTATTGTTGCTGCAGATGGAAACCCTTTAGTAACCAGCATTTGGTAAGAAAACTTTTCCCAAATTATTTGGGTTCAATATAATATTTTCACAGTGTTTAAAGGTATTAAATAGAATATGCACATACAACCAGGCTTCAAAAAGTTTGTGGAAATAAAGGAGGTAGTTGAGGATCTTCTGGAAGAAAATTTCCCTAACATCTTGAAGGATGAAAGGTAAGTATTCAAGAAGGTGAATGAACCCCAGGAATGATAGACCCCAAAAGAAAATCACCAAGGTATATCATAATCAAGCTCTCCAAATCAAAGATAAGGAGAGAATCCTAAAAACAGTCAGGGAAAAGAAAATTGTTACTTACAAAGGCAAACAAATCAAATTAAGCTCTGATATCTCAGCAGAAACCATGCAGGCAAAAAGGCAATGGGAAGACATATATAAAACCCTAAAAGAAAAAATACCCACAATCAAAGCAAAGCCGCCAATAAAATTTGACGATGCAATCAAAACATTCCAGGATAAACAGAAGCTATGAGAATTTGTCAAAGCCAACCCAGTGTTTCAAAACGTCTTAAAGGGAGTTCTTTGGACTGAAAACCAACATGAACAGACAACCAGAGATTGACACACGTGGCAACAACACCAGGAATCCAGTCAACAGATAGAAAAGTCCAGAATAGAACAAAATTGCATCAACGAATTCAGAGGACCTGGGAAGTCAGAAAAGGAGCAAAATAATGACAATGTTAAAGAGGTCAAGTCGAATGGACAAGAACAGAATTATGGACCAGATTGTAGGATAAAACAGACCATCTTAAATTGAGGGGAAAGTTAGTAGAATATAGGGTAACCTCAAAGAAAATTAATACTTTACAACATACCATGAAAATGAAGATCCCAGAAGAACATGGAAACATTAAAACTAAGAAGAAAATGACAAGAAAGAACATAAAAAACACAAACTCAGAACAAGAAGGCAGGCAGAACTAAGGAATCAGCAGAACAACAGGAAAAAAAATAATGACAGCAATTAATTCATACCCATTGATAATTACACTGAATGTCAGTAGATTAAATGCACCAGTGAAGGGACAGAGAGTGGCAAAAGGATAAGAAAATAAGACCCTTCAATATGCTGTCTACAAGAGACACAGCTTACACACAGACAAAAACAGACTAAAAGTTAATGGATGGAAAAAAATATACCAAGAAAATTGCAATAAAAAGCTATCAGGAGTGGCAATACTGATCTCTGATGGAATAAATCATCATAAGAGATAAAGAAGGACACTGTCTCACGATTAAGGGGCAATTGAACAAGATGACATAAACATAAAAAATATCTATGCTCCCAGTGAAAGAGCCCAAAGATATATAAAGCAAACCTTACCAGAATTGAAGAAAGAAATAGACAAATCTACAGTAATTGTGGGAGACTTTAATACAACAATTTTGAGAAAAAAATAGAACCACCAGAAAGAAACTTGACATAGATACAGAGGAACTAAACAGCGCAATCAACCGACTTGACCTCCTAGATGTGTGTATTCAGCAATCAACCCAACAACAGCACAATACACGTTCTTTTCCAGTGCACACGGGACATTCACCAAAAGAAACCATGTGTTAGGCCACAAAACAAGCCTCCATAAATTTACAAACATCAAAATACTATAAAGCATCTTTCAGACCACAATACTATAAAACTAGAAATCAACAATAGGAAGACCGAGAAAATAAAGTCGAATACATGGAAACCAAATAACACCCTACTTAAAAGCTACTGGGTAGTAGAAGAAATAAAATGTGAACTCACAAAGTCCCTAGAAACAAATAAGAATGAAACCACAACATACCAAAATCTTTGGGCCACAATGAAAGCTGTGCTAAGAGGACAATTTATTGTAACAAATGTACATATCCAAAAAGAAGAAAGAACTAAAATTAACACATTAACACAGCATGTAATTACAAACAGAGCAACAAAGTGAGTCTACAGTCACCAAAGAAAAGCAATAATAAATATTAGAGCAGAAATAAACAAGATAGAAAACAGAAAAACTATAAAAAGAATCAGCAGGACAAGAAACTGGTTATTTGAAAGGATTAATAAAATTATCAAACCGTTGGCAAATCTAACAAAAGAAAAGAGGGAGAAGAAACAAATAACATACATAAGAAATCACATGGGTAATGTCACAACGGAACCAAACTAAATCGAAAGGATAATAACTGGATACTATGAAGAGTTGTACTCCAACAAATTTTAAAACTTAGAAGAGATGGATAAATTTTTAGAAAAACATGACCTACTTAAACTTACACAGAGTGAAGTAGAAAACTTAAACAGACCCATAAAAACTAGAAGAAATTGATCAGGACATCAAAAAACTCCCATCCAAAAGAAGTCCAGGCCTAGATGGCTTCACTGGTGAGTTTTACCAAAGATTCAGGGAAGAGCTGTCACCAATTTTACTCAAATTATTCCAGAATGTAGAAGAGGATGAACAACTTCCTAATTATGAAGCAAGCATAACCCTCATACCGAAACCAGGTAAGGACATCACTAAGAAAGAAAATCATAGACCAGTATCTCTCATGATGCAAAAATTCTCAACAAAATCCTAGCCAACAGAATCCAACAGCACATCAAAAAAATAATATATCATGACCAAGTGGGATTCATATCAGGGATGCAAGGATGCTTCAACATTAGAAAAACAATCAATATAATCTACCACATAAATAAGAAAAAGGAAAAGAACCACATATTCATATTGATGGATACAGAAAAGGCATTTGACAAAATCCAACATTCATTCCTGATAAAAACACTCAACAAAGTAGCAATTGAAGGGAAATTCACCAACATAATTAGTAGCATATATACAAAACCTACAGCCTACATTATTCTCAATGGAGAGAAACTGAAAGCCTTCTCTTTGCCCTTTATCACCATTGCTATTCAATATTGTATTGGAAGCTTTAGCCAGAGCTACAAGGCAAGATAGGAAAATTAAAGGCATCCAAATTGGCAAATAGAAGTAAAACTCTCTCTATTTGCAGACAATATGATCCTATACATAGAAACCCCCAAAGATTCACCAAAAAAACTAATAGACATCATTGGAAAATTCAGCAAGGTAGCAGAATATAAGATCAACATACAAAAATCAGTTGGATTCCTCTATGCTAATAATGACAGCACTGAAAAGGAAATTAGGAAAGCAATACCATTTACAATAGCTTCCCAAAGGATGAAATATTTAGGAATGAATGTAACCAGAGAAACAAAGGACCTATACAAAGAAAATTGCAAAACACTGCTATAAGAAACCAAAAGACATGTACAAAAATGGAAGAATATACCATGCTCCTGGATAGGAAGACTTAGCATTGTGAAAATGTCAATACTACCCAAAGAAATCTACATATACAATGCAATCCCAACCCAGATTCCAATGACATTCTTCAAAGAGATGGAAAAAAGAACTACAAACTTCACATGTAAAGGAAAGATACCCAGGATACGCAAAGCACTGCTTAAGAAGAAGAACAAAGTTGGAAGCCTCTCACTCCCTGATTTCAAAATTTACTACACGGCTTCAATGGTCAAAACAGACTAGTACTGATACAATACAAGACATGTAGATCAAAGGAACAGAATCAAGAATCCAGAAATTATCACCTCCACATATAGCCAACTGATCTTTGACAAAGGGCCTAAGTATATTGCATAGGAAAGAGACAATTTCTTCAACAGATGATGTTAGCAGACCTGGAAATCAATATGCAAAAGACTGAAACAAGACTTTTACTTCACGCCATATACAAAAACCACCTCAGCATGGCTTAAAGACCTAAATGTGAATCCCAGAATTATAAAGGTCATTGAAGGAAAAATAAGGACCAAATTGAGTGCTCGAATACAGGGCACACACAGACTACCAAACATTGTGAAAACTGCACAAACGAAAGAAGCCAAAATAAATGACAGAGACATACTAAGTAAGAGTTAAAAACTTATGTGTATCAAAAGACTTCACCAAAGAAGTAAAAAGAGAGCCCACAAAATAGGAAAAAGTCTTTTGCATGATGTATCAGAAAAGGAACTAATTTCTAAAAAAAAAAAATATATATATATAAAACTACAGCACCTCTAAAGAAAAAGACAAATAACCCAATTTAAAAATGGGCACACGACATGAATAAACACTTCACCAAGGAAGACATTTGGACAGCCAGCAAACAATTGAAGACATGTTTACAATCATTAGCCTTTAGAGAGATGTAAATCAAAACAACAATGAGCTATCATCTCACACCAGCAACAACAGTGAAGTACAAAAAAAGTATAGGACAATAAATGATGGCAAGGATGTGGATTGCTGGTGGTATTGCAAAATGGTCCAACCACTCTGGAAAACAGTGTGGCAATTCCTCAGAAAGTTGAAAATAGAAATACCTTATGGTCCAGCAATTCGTCTACTTGGTATTTATCCACAAGAAATATGAGCCATAACAGGACTAGACATATGCACATCAATGTTCATAGCAGCACTATTCACAATAGCACAAAGAGAGAGACAGCCCAAATGCCCATCAATGGAAGAATGGATAAACAAACTTTGGTACACACACAATAGAATATTATGCTACCTTGAAGAATAACAAGGAAGCGGTAAGCCACCACTGAGGACATTATGCTGAGAGAAATTAGTCAGTCTCAAAAGGAGAAATATTACATAAGACCATTATTGTAAAAGCCTAAGAAAAGATACCCACACTAAAGGGGGAAAAAAAAAAAGTTCTTTGTTGGTTACTGGGGGGTGTGAAAGGGGGAATAAGGAGAGGGAGAGAAAGGTAGAACACAGGGTTGGGAATAGACACATGATAGTTTGGGTGTTAGGGGGACAATACACAAGAAGGGGGAGAGTAATGGAAGAACAAGGCAGATAGGAGAACATTTAGGCAGGTTTGCATGGGCTAAATGGGACAGAGGTAAACAGTGACGTATGCTCAATCGTGGAATAATAGGGCTCTGTGATACAGGGATCAAGGCATAGTCTGAATAGCTAAAACAGGAGAAATAATGTTAAGATGCTTGACTGTCTTATGAATCTTGGTTTCCCTTTCTTACTATTGTAAATTAGACACTTGAGGGGGAGAGAAAGGAATAGTCAGAAACATGACTATAGGAAGCTTGTAAGCCTATCTTCAGCCTACAATTGATTGGAATACCTAAAAGTGGTGCTAGAACTTGCCCTGTGAAAGAGGTCTCCTGAGGAGCCTTTGTAGTGTGTAAGACCTTAGATGGAACTGATCCCCATTCAGAATCTTCTGAGGTGGAAAATTTCCACGTGTAAAGATTTTTAAAGTGTAGAAGAACAAAAATTTCAGCTTGAGGACTAAGGTGCACCTGACCCAAGCCACGGTATTTTCAATAACCTCATATGCATGCAAAAGCTGGACAGTGAATAAGGAAGACTGTAGAAGAATTGATGCCTTTGAGTTACGGTGTTGGAGGAGAATATTGAAAGTGCCATGGGCTGCCGAAAGAACCAATAGATCCATTTTGGAAGAAGTACAACCAGAGTGCTCCTTAGAGGCCAAGATGATCAAACTGCATTTCTCATACTTTGGACATGTTATCAGGAGGGAGCAGTCACTGGAGAGGGATATCATGTTTGGTAGGGTGAAGGATCAGAGGAAAAGAGGAAGACACCCAACCAGATGGATTGGCCAAGTAGCAGCATCGATGAACTCAAGCGTGGCAACAATAATGAGGTTGGCCCAGGATCGGGCAGTGTTTCATTCTGCTGTACATGATGTTGCTATGGGTTGGTACTGACTCAATGGCACCTAACAACAACAACAACAACTATTGTGAAATAGACACTTGAGTGGTATAGAAAGGAATATTGGTAAACATGATTACAGAAAACTTGTAAGCCCGTCTTCAGCCTATAACTGATTGGAATACCTAAACTTGCCCAGGGAAATAGGCCTCTTGCAGAGCCTTTGCAGAGTATAGGACTTTAGGTGGAATCCTGAGTCCCTTCCAGAACCTTCTGAGATGGGACATCACCACTAGAAAGGACAAGCAGACCAGCCTGGAATAGCTAGAGTGACAGAAGATACATCTTCAAAAAAAAGATCATCAGGAAAAACTCAAAACAAAAATAGCATTATGACTGGCTATTTCAAGAATAAGCAAGATGTTTACTGGGAAGCCATCAATGTAAGCAATCAAGTTCCTTCAGGCCAAACCAGCTTCTAAGACTGAAACTCAAAAGGAACACATGAGCAGGCATGTAAGCTTGCTGGCGACCACATTGGTCTACTGGTGAGTGGAAGAGGGGGAAAGGCAGTAATGAAGAAATGGGCTGAGTTCAACCATGGTCCATTGACTCCTGTTGACCTGGAGATGAGAGAGAGAAGAGGAAGGGCTGGTTGGTCCAAAGTGTGATGAGACCTGGAGACACCTGAGCCCATGGACAAAGATATAACCACAGAGGGCTAATGCTGAGAGTGAAGCATCCAGCTGATATGAAGTGAGGGGAGATGCACAAGAACACCCAAACTTGCAGACAGTACCAGTTTGACCTATCCTCGATGGTTTGATAATCAGAACTTGACTAGAGTAAGGTTACAAAAAACAATTTTTGATAAAGGAAACAAAGGTAAATTGCTACAATTTGATGAACCTGACCTATACTCATGGAGGAAGTAACTCTAAATAACAGAGAGGGAAAGAGTCTTCATATCAAGTATCAATGCTATCCCCTCTGTACACAGGGTAGATAGGAACAGACAACTTAGACATTGACTACCTAAAATGAGGGGTGATAAAGGCACTAAGTGCCTGGCTTACAAGGTTGCAAGAGGGAGTTTAGTTTAAGAGTGTGTGGGGAAGAAATAATCATCACTGAATAGTTTTCATCTTGTCTAAGATGGGTCTGGTGAGAAGAGATGGGGATAAGATTCTTTGATTCAATAGTGCGTAATTGTTATCATGACTTAATTACAACCGTCACAAGTGTAAAGGTAGAAGTTTTGTAACAAAAATGGGGAACAGTTAATCTTACAATCCAGAAACAAAGGACCCTAGGACCATTAAGGGAGAAGAGCACAAGCAGAATGTGGGACCTTATCCAGAGAAGCGGCGACACCAGATATAGAGGCAGAGATGGGAACATGGAGAGGGGGAGAGGCTGAGGACTCTAGATTCATTGGAAGAGAGGGACTAAGAGATAGTGACCAGGAGGCAGACTTACAGAATGTGCCTTTTGGTGGTGTAAATTATTGTATATACCTGAGTGTTTTAAAAAAAAAAGAGAGAGAGAGAGAGAGAGATAAAGTGAATAGAGAGGAATACTGTTAACTAATGGTATATGGAGGGGATTGTAATCATTGTGATGAAACAAGTTGTATGATTTGTCAAATGTAAAACTGATGATCTGTCCTGTAAACTTTCAGTCAACCCACAATAAAAACTTAAAGAAAAAAATAAAAGAGGCCAGCCGTGAAGAACTAGACTCGCCTTAGAGGTGGTGTCTCCTCCTCTGAGCTAACGATAAAATTGACTGCTGCAGTAGGAATTTGAATTAGATAAAACTTAGAGACTTAATTAAACAAACTCTATTTAGTTCCACTCATAGATCAAAACATGTCTCCTTGGAAGTGGAATGTGTCCATGTGACTGTTAGCTTTTACAAAATATATATAAACTCTGTTTTTACCCAGAAACAAACAAACAAACAAAAAACAAGGCCAGGGGCAGATTGTGGAACAGACCATCAATTGTTCATATGCAAATTCAAATTAAAGCTTAAAAAAATAAAAATAAGTCCAACAGAGCCAAAATATGACCTTGAATAACCTCACATGCATGCAAAAGTTGAACAGTGAATAAGGAAGAGTATGCAAGAATTGATGCATTTGAGTTATGGTGTTGGAGGAGAACACTGAAAGTACCATGGGCTGCCAAAAGAACCAACAGATCTGTGTTGGATGACATGCAGCCAGAGTGCTCGTTGGAAGCCAGGATGGCCAAACTTCGTCTCTCATATTTCGGACATATTATCAGGAGGGACCCGTCATTAGAGAAGGATATCATGTTTGGTAAGGTGGAGTGTCAGAGTAAAAGAGGAAGACTCCCAGTGAGATGGATTGGTAAAGTTGCAGCATCACTGGGCTCAGCATAGCAACAATTATGAGGTTGGGCCAGGACCGAGCAGTGTTTCGTTTTGTTGTGCATAGGGCCACTGAGTCAGTACTGACTCAATGGCACCTACCAGCAACAAATATTTTCTCTAAGTATGGGAATTAATTAAAGAGACAGTGTATCAATTCCTTAGAAATATTGTCTTAATATAACTATAGTAGAAAATTAATGAAGAATTCTTTGAACAGTTTTGCTTCCTAACATTTTATCATTTCAAACAGGTACAGCATATAGTTATAATTTCTAAAACAGCTATTGAAGCAACTTCGCATATATTTTTAAACTACATAATTTTTAGGTTCACAAGGCAAAATATAATTCAAAGATTTAAACTTACATGAGTTTGTCCCAAATACATGATGTGGAATACAATTTAAAAAGAATTTTTAGGAACCTATAAAAATTTGTTACCACATAACATTGGTGAAAATGACTCATCCTCTTGGGATGCTGAAATATAAATTGTTATTTCATAAGCCAATGCATCGGTTAACACTATCTATGAAGCAAACCACATATAAAACTAGGGACTCTAAACAATAGACATTCATTCTCTGGGTCAGCTGGGTAGTTCATCTGACCTTATCTGGGAACAGTCGTGCATCTGTAGTCAGCTATGAGGTCAGCTGGAGTTTGGTCCATCAAAGCTGGGATAGCACAGTGCTTCCCCATGTGATCTCTCATCTTCCAGCAGATTTTCCAGTGTTTTTTTTTTTTTTTTTCTGTACAGGCCATCCAGATAGGGTTTCAAGACAGTAAGTGGGAGTACATGGACCCTTGGAGACCTAGGCTTAGAACAGCATGATTTTCCCACATTCTTTGTAGGCACAGGACAAGACAGATTCCAATAGTGCTTGAAATAAACTTCAACCTCTTGAGATGAGCTAAAAGCTCACGTTTTCATAGAGAAGTGGCTTGGGGGTAGAGAGAGAGACAGTAGTAATTTTAGCCATTTTTGTAAACAATCTACTACAGGTAAGATTACCCAAATGCATTCCCAAAGATGTCCTTGTCTTCATTTAGAGAGCCTGTGGGTATGTTATCTACTATGGCAAAAGGTATATTGTGCTTATATGATTAAGTTATGGATCTTGAATGAAATTATCCTGGTTTATCTCTGAGAAAACTTGGTCCCTATAAAAGGGAGGCAGAAATAAGACAGAGAGTCAGGGAAGTTATGATGGAAACAGAGATCAGAACAACACAGAGTCGTGAGTTAAGGAATGCAAACAGTCTCAAGACATTGGAAAAGGCAAGGACAGGGATTCTTTCCTAGAGCTTCCAAAAAGAATGCACCTCTGCCCATACTTGGGAGAATTCAAACAAAGCAATGATGCCGATGTGGAGTTGCAAGCCCCAGACCTTGAAACCTAACATAGGGGGCCAGGTTGGATTTCACAGTGTCTTGGGACTTGTGGCTCCTTTTTGCTTTCAATTTTCTACCTTTTGAATAGGAGTGTCTATTAATTGATATTCTATGTGTGTCCCACCATTGTGTTTTTGGAGCAAATAACTTGATTTTTAGTTTATAGAAACTAAATGGAGAGGTATTTTGCCCCAGAATCGCACCCATACCTGATTTAGATTGCTTAGATACTGAGATTTGGAGCTATTGCGCAGATAAGATTCAGATGCAATTTTGACTTTGAATAATTAAGACTTCTGGGAATACTGGGATGGGGTGAAAGCAATTTGCATATGTTGTTGCTGTTGTTGTCAAGTGCCATTGAGATGGTTCTGACTCACAGTGACCATATATAGAATTTTCAAGGAGCAGCTGGTGGATTTGAACTGCTGACCTTGGAATTAGCAGTTCAGTACGTATCCTACAGCACCACACCCAGGACCTAATGGGATGGATATAAATCTATTTGGGCCAGAGGGAAAATTGTAGTGCACAGAATAACACACCACTCCACCCTCTGCCTCCATCAAATATGTTCATGCTCTAATTCTTGTAATATAGGAATATGTTACTTTACATGGCAAAAAAAAAAACTTTGCATATGCAATTAAGGTGTTGTTGTTGTTATGTGCTATAGAGTCGGTTCTGACTCATAGTAACCCTGTACAGGGTTTCCGAGGCTGTAAATCTTTACGGGAGCAGAAAGCCTCATTTTTCTCCCGTGGAACAGCTGGTAGTTTCCAACTGCTGACCTTGTGGTTCACAGCCTGATTCGTAACCACTACGCTATCATATTGAATTAGGGAAGGCCGTATTCCAACATGATTGGTGTCCTTGTAAGAAGAAGAGAAGAAACACAGACACAGTTACACAGTCATGTGAAGATGAAGGCAAAGATTGAAGTGATGTTTCTACAAGCCAAGGAACACTATGAGTTGTTGACAATACCAGAAATTAAGAAAAAAGTTATCTTCTTGGGCACAAGTCTTTGTACTTTTTAAATTTGTAGTTGATGGTGTGTATACTTGTGATATTAAATAATCAAGTTGTTGTTGTTAAGTGCCGTTGAGTTAATTCCGGCCCATAGTGACCCTGTATAGTGTTTCCAAGGAGCAGTTGGTGGGCTTGAACCACCAACCTTGCAGTTCAAATGACTTTGCAGTCTGATGCATTGCTATACCAGGCATATTAATAAATCTAAGTCAGGGAAGTTCTCCATTTAATATCCAACACATAGTAATATGAATGCATGAATGTGAATAGGATTTTACTCATATCAGAAGAAAAGGAAGTTTTTTTGAAAAAAAAAAAAGAGGAATAAGGAAAATAAAGAAGGAAAGAGGAGGAAGAAATAAAGTAAGGAATGAAGCAAGTGAGGAAGGGAGAGAAACAGAGAGGAAAGGAGGAAGGGGAAGGGTTAAAAGGAGCAAGCTATCACAAAAGCCATGTGAGGCATGGTTGAGTCAGCTTATATGGCACTGTAGGATAAGCACTGGACTGCTGACCTCAAGATCGGAGGTTCAAACCTACCAGCCACTTCTCAGAAACCCTATACAGGGTCACTGTGTGTAGGAACCACCTTGATGGCACTTAACATGAACAACAACTGATGGTTGAGTTGATGTGAAATATTATTGTTGTTATGTGCCGTGGAGTCGGTTCCAACTCATAGTGACCCTGTACAGGGTTTCTGAGGCTGTAAATCTTTATGGGAGCAGAAAGCCTCATCTTTCTTCTGCGGAACAGCTGGTAGTTTTGAACTGCTGACCTTGTGATTCGCAGCCCAATTGGTAACCACTACGCTACCAGAGCTCCTTGATGTGAAATATACAGGCATTTAAAAATAAAATGAACTTAACTCTGACTAGTCAATAGGAAGAGTGCTTAGACTAATTTGCAGTGTGGCAGGAAGTGTACATTCCTGTTTATTCTTTGGAGCTTTGAGTTGTTATCCATAGAACTAAGACATTGATATCACTGAGCCAACCTCACTCTAGGACCCCTTCAGGCTTTAGTAGGTTTCCACTATAAATAACTGTTTTCTTCCTTCTATTAATTAATTAATTTTGCCATATTCCACTCATTTTTTTTTTAGCGTACAAATAGAATGGATCTGACTTTCACAGTAGATTGGTTTCATGTGCTAAGGGACTATGGGCGTACATGTGCATCAATGATTAAATAGGCTTTAAATAATTAAATTATGATATAGTGTCTAACATATTCTCTTCCATAATTGCAGTCCCTAGTTTTTTTGTTTTCATTTTATGACCTATCTGCTATCTCCTACTTTTTAGTTCTGCATAAAATCAAGCATTGAAAAGCCAGTTGAATCATTGCTGGCAGTTTCGGTTCCATTATAAAAGCACTTCCTTTGTTGCTTTAATTAATGTTTGTTCTATAAACCGGGGGCATTTGGGGACTCAGGGTTTAATTTATCTCTAATCTTAGAGCAGAAAGAATGCCTCTGCTACAAGTAGTTCCTTCTGCCATAGCTTTTTCAGTATCCCTTTCCCACTCCTCTTTCTCAACCATGTTTCTGAGCTAGTTTCTGTCAGGAATGATGTATTTTTAAATGCACCCACTAAGCAGAGTTTATTACAATATTGAAAGTTATTACTGGGAAATTTGTCCAACAAAATTTAAAACTTACAAATTTAAATAAACATTCATTTTATGGAAAGAGTTTAAGAGGTCACTGAAGGGGGAAAAAAACATTGTTTCCTTTGCCCAAAATATGGGCAAGTAGGTTCTGTAGAGCTAATGTAAATAGGTTAATGAGCAAGATCATGACTTTTTTTGTTAGAGGAAAAAACATATTATGCAGAATGAGAATTACCATTTCAGCATAGCATAAAAAATATATTATTTGGTAACAAAGGGTCAGTTGGAAACCCTGGCTCAGCTACCTCCTATTACAAACACTTGGGAGAGTTATTTCACCTCATTAATCCTTAGTTTTCACATCTATAAAATAAGAAAATGAATATAGCACAAGATTTTATGAAGATGATATGAGACTCCTGAAGGAGAATAGGAAACTAAGAAATATAGCTCCAAATAAATATTTCTTCTATTTTGTTTTCTGTAAAATGATTTATCTAGTCAGTACATAAGCTAGGGAAAATCTGTCATCTCAGTGGGCTTCTGTTTTCTCAGTTTTAGTGGAGAAAGCTTGCATCCTAAGACTTCTAAAGATGGGAAGACTCTTTGGGTGAAAAGACATTCATTTCATGTCTGAAGACACCTTTATCTTTCAATATGGAAGGACACACTTAGAGGTGACCGCACTGAATAGCCAGTAGTGCAGAAGTTCATAATAATTACCAACAGGAACTACAATCCTATCTTGAAGTTCTGAGACCCACAACTACAATTTGCTAAATTATTGTTTTCAAAACTTCATTAAAACCTTAGACAGAAATGTATTTGCCGACTTTATTGTTCTTTCCAACTGGCAGAAAAAGTCGCCGGCAGTTAGGAACTCAAATTCCTAAATGAGGCAAGACTACATATGTTAAAAATGTTGAGTTTACAAACATACACATGCATGCATGCACAGAAATCCATGCACACACACACACACAATGAAACTTAGATCTTAAGGCTACCACAAGGATGGGCCATAATGTTTTGCTTTAGATGGTGCAGCTTTTTCTTGTTGTTGCTGTTGTCAGGTGCCATCGAGTCGGAACTGACTCATAGCGACCCCATGCACAGCAGAACGAAACAATGTCCGAT
>NW_006408617.1:7797362-7809207 GCF_000296735.1 Chrysochloris asiatica
ATGGCCTGGGTCAGGCGCACCTTAGTCCTCAAGCTGACATCTCTGCTCTTCAATACTTTAAAAAGTTCCTGTGCAGCAGATTTGCCCAGTGCAATACATCATCTGATCTCTTGACTGCTGCTTCTGCGAGTGTTATATATATGTGTGTGTGTGTATATATTACTGCCTCCAGTCTAATATTTTTTTGTTGTTGAAAAAATAGCACTGTGAACTGGTGGCAAAAGTCCATACAGAATTCATGTGCATGACCTTTAAGTCTTTCAGGGAGAACTGCCATCTCATCTCCCTTATGTGTAACAGAGATAGATGCAGTCACAATGTAAATTATTGTTAAGCAATGTTGATGCACCTTCAACTGGGAAAACTGCTGTCGTTCATGGACTGGCATTTGTTGACATTTTACTCAGAAGGGACACAAGCATTTTCACGCTTGTATTATAGGAATATTGATGACAGCTCTGTTGTGTCTGTGAGGAACCCACTTCTTTGCCCAGCCTGTCTTCTCCAAAAGTTTGTGCAACATTTCTACTCATTGATAGAATTAATCTAGTGAGTCTCATGCAGGTCTGTTTCTTCCCATCCCTGTCCTCCTATTGACAATTTTCTAACTCTGCCAGTTTTTTTTTAGAGAATTTTCTCACAGTCAGGACAAGATAATGATGTTGTTGTGGGTAAGTACCATTGAGACTGTTCTAACCCACAGCTACTCTATACAGAGTTTCTGAGATTTTAAAATCTTCATGGGAATAGAATGCCTCAACTTTTTCTAGGAGAAGGCTATCGGTAGAAAAAAAAATTATTACTTTGTGAGGAATAATCAAATAGATTATTAGTCTATTGTTTTTAACTCTACAAAGGTCATGGAGGTGATGCTCCAAAGAGAGTCTCCAAATCCGGTAATTGAAAGGTCACCCGTAATCCAAAGGTCATTTTGTAAGAATTCAATTTAGAAATTTCTTCCACAACGTTACTGACAGATAGTTTTCCATTGACTGTGGAAAAATCTGGTAGAAACCACCTTAATTAATTGATCAGTGTTAATGTCACCAGTGATAAGACATATACCCACTCCTTATTTATCTGCTATATTATTATCTGACATTTCACACTGACCACAATCTCAAGTTGTGCCTCTGTCAGTTCATGGACTGACATTTGTAGATATTTTACTCAGAAGGTACACAAGCATTTGTGTACCTTCTAGGTCCCACATGGAGCCATAAGAACTGAGAAAAAGCCATAATTTAGTGGAAACTAAGGGTATATGATAGCTAAGACGTGATATGGATCATCAACTGGATCCTAAATCAGAAGAAAGATCACAAGTGGTACAGCTGGAGAAATTGAAATAAAATCTGATCCTTTCCTGGTTTCAAAATTGTGTTATAATGAGTAGGGAAATCCAGAAACAACTGTACATACAAATTGTTCATACTATCTCTTCAACTTTTCTGTAAGCCTAAAATTATTTCAAAGAAAATGTTTAAAAATTAGTTACACAGCAGGATTAATGTAATTGATATCCCTAAATTGTCTACATGAAAAAAGTTTTTAAATGATATGATTATTTTTGAGAAATATAACCAGGTGGAAGTATGGGATTATGCTCTTTTGTATTTTGAATTTTCTAAACCTATTTCATTATTCTTATAGAATGTTATCTTTAGATACTTATCTCTATGTTTTGATCATTTTTACAATTTCAACTACTTAATCTTTGTCTATAAACATGGGATCTCTCTGATTAATGATTTTCTTAACAAGGGGAATTTAAAGAGCCTGTTCAGTAATTCAAAAGCTCAGTCTATGGCCAGCCTTATGGTTACATTTTTAGAGTCCTGGTGTGGTGCTGTGGGTTAATGCGTCAGACTACAAAACCATTTGAACTGCAAGGTGGGTGGTTCCAGCTCACCAGCTGCTCCTTGGAAACCCTATATGGGGTCGCTATAGGTCAGAATTGACTCGATGGCACTTCACAAAAACAACAAAAAGTGTGGCGCTGTGGGTTAATGCAATGGATTACAGTCACTTTATACCACAGGTCAACGGTTAAAGCTCAGCAATTCAAGCTCACCAGCCACTCCTCAGAAACCCAATACAGGGTCGCTATGGGTCGGAACCAACTCAACTGCACTTAACAACAACAACAGCAAGTGTGGCACTATAGGATAAGCACTGAACCACAAAGTCGGTTTGAACCAAAAGATTGGTGGTTCAAACTCACCAGCCGCTCCTCAGAAACCCTATACAGGATCACTGTAAGTTGGAATTGACTCCAAGGCACTTCAACAGCAACATCAACAATGACAAATGGTTATATTTGCTTTAAATATATACCTCATGTTAATTCAGAGTTCTTACTACGTTTTCAGGAGTATGGTCCCTGTCTTTTTCTGTTTAAGACTTTGGTTCTTAAAAAGTTGTGACTGGTCTGCAGCCTTTTGAAGTCATTGCTTCAAAGTTGAGAAACTCAAACTATCTCTTGTCTCAGTTGTTTAGGCCCTTGGTTCTGTCTTGTCTGCAGTCCTTCCAGATCATTGCTTCAAATTCAAGAAATTAAAACTATCTCTTAGCTCAAGCTCAAACTTCAGGGGCTATAACTATCTATTACACTCAGATTCTAACTTGACAATATATCTATCATACATTGCCATAACTTCCAAAATGCTTACTCTGTTTTTGAAAGAATATCATTTAATGTTTTTTGACGAACTTCACAATTGTTCCTAAAGCATCTTCCTTCTGTTTCTAGCTAGATCCTGTGATGGTCACCTTACTTATTTCCACAGGGCTCCTATCTGGTCTTTTTCACTGCCAACTAAGTCTCAGTGTTGATATAATGAAAGTTTGTTTAATACAACTACCCTTTTCCCCCAATCCCTCCCCCCCCCCCTTTTCTCTGATCTTAGACGTCTGACTTTTGTTAGGGTTGAAATTCAAGATATTTAATGATTAATGTTAAGTAGCATGCAGGCACTGCCAATTCAATATGAACGTGGACATAAACATCCTATAATGCTCTGGTAGTGTAGTGGCTGCAAGTCAGGTGGATAATAACAAGATCAGTAGTTTGAAACTACCAGCAGTTCTTTGGGAGAAAGATAAGGCTTTCTGCTTCTGTAAAGATTGGAAATCCTACATAGGGCAGCTATGAGTTGGAATCGACTTCACGGCACACCACTGTAGACCTCTCATAGTACCTTCTTCCTTGATGTCAACCAGCCTTTATGCACCAAACTGTGACCTTATTTTATCGCCTGCTTACCACTCATCATATTTTATGTGGAAAGCAAATAGTTAATTTACCTTCCTACTTGGAAAGATGTTTCGTTATCTGTTCAACGTTGGTGAATGTAATGAGTTCCAAACACTCAAAAAAAATTCAAGCTCCATTTGTGTTTCTCATCTACATCAAGTACCAAATAAGATGATTTATGGCACATAACAGTGTACTGACTTGTTTTATGTCAGTGTAAGTCATTTATGGTATGTTATGAGACAAATGGCTCTAAAGCATGGTAATGCATCATAATGTGTGCAATTCTCTTTCTTCCCCCCAATATGTGGAAACATATCAGCATTTAAGTCAATCAAATGTTCTTAGCTCAACTTTGTTTAGATGTCAGAATTTTTTTTTTAAATGGGACAGATTATATAAAAATTTGTTCATTTCTGTTCATAATGAATTTGTAATTTAAAATCTATTTCCTTTCCCACTTTACCCATATTTTTTTATGTTAAGAGCAATTTTTACTCATTTATTGAAATATGTTAGTCTGAAATTCTGCTAGACAAGAAAGTTCAAGCTATGGAAAATATAAGCAATTAACAAGGAGCGCCACAAACAAAATTTTCTTTTCACGCACAAAACATGCACACAAAAAACATATGCCTTTTTCTTTCATGTTTAAAGGTAAAATTAGAGGTCATGTGGACCACAGTCCTGAAAAGACCTGTGGTCAAAGATCATCAATTGCGTTTTCACTCAGCTATATTTCAAGTCTTTCCTTTGTTTGGTGGTTGTAGCCTTTTATCAGACCCTGAGAATTTTCAAAGTTTTGCATGAATGCCAAGATTCTGGCTAATATGGATTCACCATTAGATTACTTAAGGAAGAGGCATTATGCTGATTAATGGCTCCTTCTTAGTTTTCTTCCAGTCTGCTTTTGTGTCAATACCATATAAAACGGAACAAAATGCAGCCCAGTCTGGCTCCACAATCACGGTCATTGTGCAAACCCACTGCTATGGCTGATGTACCCACTTTCTAAATAAATCACAACCTACTGGACTCACTTTTGATCCCTATATCAGATAACATTCTGCTAAGTGGCATAAGGTTTTCATTGGCTAGTTTTCAGAAGTAAATCTTCAGGCTTTTCTCCAATATGTTACCTAAAACCTGTTTTTCATGGGTGGCTCTTCTACTATGTGAAATACTGAGGGCATAGCTTCCAGCATTGTACCACCACACAAACCACCACAGTATGCCAAATACACAGATGGGTGGTGGTTGTTAATCGCTAGCAAGCAATACTGTATTTTTTCACCATACTTACTCAACCTGTATGCTGAGCAAATGATCTGAGGAGCTGAGTTATATAAAGAAAAATGTGGCATCAGGATTGGAGGAAAACTCATTAACAACCTGTGATATGCAGATGATACAACCTTACTGAAAGTGAAGAGGACTTAAAATATTTACTGATGAAGATTGAAGACCACAGCTTTCAGTATGGCTTGCATCTCAATGTAAAGAAAACAAAAATCCTCACCACTGGACCAATAAACAACATTCTTATCAACGGAGAAAAGATTGACGTTGTCAAGGACTTCATTCTTGAATCAACTATCACACTCATGGAAGCAGCATTCAAGAAATCAAACAACGTATCGCATTAGGCAAATCTGTGGCACAAGACCTTTTTTAAAAGGGCTAAAGAGCAAAGATGTCAGCTTGAGGACTAAGGTACACCTGAACCAAGCCATGATATTTTCAATAACCTCATATGCATGTGAAATCTTGACAGTGAATAAGAAAAACCATAGAAGAATTGGTGCATTTGAATTATGGTGTTGGAGGAGAATATTGAAAGTACCATGGGCTGCCAAAAGAACCAACAGATCAGTGTTGGAAGAAGTGCAGCCAGGGTGCTCCTTGGAGGCCAGGATGGCCAAACTTCGTTCTCATACTTCGGACATATTATCAGGAGGGACCGGTTGCTGGAGAAGGATATCATGTTTGGTAAGGTGGAGGGTCAGAGAAAAAGAGGAAGATCCCCAGTGAGAAATATTGGCAAAGTGGTAGCATCAATGGGCTCAAGCATGGCAACAGTTGTGAGATTGGCCCAGGGTCCGGCAGTGTTTCGTTTTGTTGTGCATAGGGTTGGCACCTAACAACAACAACAAGAAGCAATAGTTATTGAGCACTAAATAGATTTCAGGCACTCTGGAGAGGATTTATGGGTATTATCCTATTTAATGAAGTCCTAGTGTGGCTTTGTAGGATAAGTACTGGGCTGAAAGATTCATTTTAACTACCAAGTCAGCAGTTCAAATTCACCAGCGACACCTTGGAAACCCTTTACAGGGTCACTATGATTTGGAACTGACTCAACAGCACTTAACAACAACTCCATTTAATACTCACAGCCATCTGAGAAGGTAAGAACTATTCTTACTCCCATTTTACTGATACAGTGTGGAAATTAAGTAACTGCCCAAAGAAATCAACAGAAATTTGAACCCAAGTCTATCTCAATGCAGAGCCAACAGTATGCAAAATTATTCTTTAGTGCTCTCTGAATTAGTTTTGTCCATTTCCATACAGTGGAGTCCTGGTGTGGCGCTGTTGGTTAATGCACTGGATTCCATGGTCAGTTTGAACTGCAAAGTTGGCAGTTCAAACTCACCATCTGCTCCTCAGAAACCCTATACAGGGTTGCTATAGTTGGAACCGACTCTAAGTTATTTAACAATAACATTTCCACTCAGCATATCTCACGGTTATGTTTGTGGTGTGAATGGACCCTTGACATTTTCAGAAATCAGAGCAACACTTCAACAATGAGTATAGCAAACACATTCATATAACTTCAACTCTAACATATCTATTTTTTCACAGGATAACATCTTTGAAATTGACATGCTTCCTATGTTGTTGTTGTTAAGTGCCGTCAAGTTGGATCTGACCCATAGCGACCCTGTATAGGGTTTTCAAGGAACAACTGGTGAGCTTGAACCACTGATCTGGCAATTCAAATGGCTTTACTGTCTGGTGCATAGCCCACAGCACCACACCAGGACTCCATAGCTTGTCAGTTTTCCCCTTTTTCTTAGTGATATATAAAATAGTGTTGTATGGTTTTTAAATGAATTTTTTTTTAGATTTGATATTTGCTATGAATAAAATAAGTAGTATGCATAAAGAGAATAACTGTGTGTCTGACAGTTTTTTTATTTGTCATAAGTATGCTTTGAGTTAAATATTGTCAAAGTCACCATTATACAGATGAGAAAACAAAAGCTTAGCAAAATTCCTTTTTTCTAACATCCAAATCACTGTGGTTGAAAAGAAATATAATCCGGAAAGGGTGAGTCCCGAGGCTTTACTCTTAAAAATTGAAGAAGCTTGTTTTTCTGTTTCGCCTTTTTTTGTTGTTGGAAGTTGAGAGTAAACTGACATGATCTAGTCTAATGAATTGGTATGGCATTGCAGGATCAGCTTTGGACTGCTAATCACAAGGTTTGTGGTTCCAACCCACCAACTGCTCCTTGTAAATCCTGTACAGGGTCCTTATGAATCAGAACTGACTCAACACTTAACAACACAACAACAATGAATAGGTGACGTCTTGGGTGTGGTATTGTAGGAGAATCACTGAACTGTAAGGTCAGTGGTTCAGCACGGTCAGTGGTTCAAACACACCAGATACTCCTTGGAAATCCTATACAAGGGGACTATGTGTCAGATCTGACTCAACAGTACTTACTTCCAACAACATTGGATAGGTGACTTTATGCAAAATTCCCTTCACACTAACAAGGAACTTCATAAATAAATGAAAGCAATCAACAGTGGTTGATTTGTCAGTAAAGAAAAGTCTTCTGTAGTTAACTTACATCTTTCTTCTTTCAGGGATTGAGGGTGAAAACAGAAATGGATTTAGTGTGAATTAAATCCAAAGTAAGATATTTGAAAATGAAAGGGTTGACAAAGAAAGAGGGGAAGGGCAGAAGAAAAAAAGAAGGAAGAAAGAAAAAAAGGAAAGAAGGAAGAAAAAGAAAGAAATTGGACATTTATTTTTAATACTTATTGGAAGGCACAGAAGAATCTCTTTCTGATAAAACCAAAATCTAGAAAAGATTCTACCTATAAGAACTTTGGAAACTAAAGATACTGGAAAAGTGAACTGATGAAGAGATAGCCAACCAAAACCAAATAAAAATTTTAAGTTTCAGTGAACTGAATTGTAATCTGCTTTTTCTGTTTTTTGTGATTCTTCTTTTCTCCCTATTAGTGTGATTAGTGGGTCTTCTGCTTCTGTAGTTTTTATTTTTGACTTTATGTAGATAACTCTGACAAATTTATCTCATTTGACCTTTTACCTGAGTTCTGGCTCAAAACTTCCAAAGACTTCCTGAACACCTCCACCTGGATGCTACTGAACTTTTTCAAACTGCAAATGCCTATGTATGAACCTATTATCTGCCACCTAAATCAATTCTTTAGCCTAAATTCCTTATTTTTGCAATGGCAACATCATGTTTGCAGTGATCTGGAATCTTCCTTGATAGCTCAATTTGTCCTGTTCATTATTCTTCCAATTCACATCTCTCAATCTTCCTCCTTCCTTTTCGTTTTCCATGATCTCCTTATTACCCTTGTTACTTTCTACCTAAGTTATTATAATAGCCCCATTTGTAGAATTTGATGCCTCCTAGAAGAAACCTTTTTGTCTAAGTTTGATTTCAGTAATTGTCTCAGTTCCTGGTCTCTGATAACCTGTATCATCTGTTGTAAACCATGCTATGTTGTTAGTTATGGAGTCCTTAGCCATACATAGCTATTTGTATATAAATTTCAATTAATTGCAAATAAATAATATTAAACACTTAGATCCTTAACCACACGAACTGTATTTCAAGCTTTCAATCGCTTTGTTGTTGATTCTGTTAATCCTTAGTCATAGAATAGAGCTGTTCCATAGAGTTGGGTTTTTTTGTTTTGTTGTTTTGCTGTGACTTTATAGAAACAGGTAGTCACACCCTTCTTCTACAGTGCTTCTGGGTGGGCTCAAATCATCAGTCTTGTGCAGTGGAGATATCAAACACATTTTCACTACCACAGAAAAATCTATAGCTCATCCTGCTCTTGTGATTTCTATAGGAGTCCTAGTTTCTCCAAAGGAAATCCTTTTAGAGGTTCCAGAAGTCTGCTGGTTTATATCAGTCTCTCTCTCTGCCTTCCATCTTCAAACTAATGTCTCAGATGAACCATACTCTCATTTCTCTTTTTAGCTTGCCCCCGAATGCTCAGATACTTTCTGTTTTAGGAATCTTTCCAAACAATAATGACAAAAATGGAGAAGGCAATGCAATGTGTCTGATTTCAGTGATTTATTTGTCATGAATGCTGAGCACATTACTGGGATTAATTGTAGGCATCTATTGCACCTAAAACACTTCTCAAGCATGCCATATTAGATTTTTTTACTTAATCTTTTTGGGTTTTTTTAATCTACTTTTTTTACTTCTATTTCTTTATTTCTAACAGATACCTGACACACAGTGCTTCTACCTAACACTTTACTTTAGACCTATAGACAGGTGTTTGAATTCCTTCAGATATCATGCATGATCATTTTCCATAGCTTGATCTTTCCTTTTTGTTATTTTAAAAATAAATGCCAGTTGGTAGTAAACTGACTTGTTTGATTTTTACTCTCTTGTTTCTTTCTTTCTTTTAAAAACTGTTTTATTGTGAACTATGTGATAGTTTACATGGTAGAACATTAGCTTTACATTCATCCTATCATATATTGTTACATTGCCATGGTTACAATCCCCTTGATGCATCATCAGCCAACCAAAGTGTATACCCCGCAAGCCTGCCCCCTCGTTGTCAGCACACAGCCCCTCTCCCTCTCTGGGTCTACATTTCCCAGCTGCTCCATCTCTCCACATCATCGTCTCTGCCTCCATCTGTGGCATCACTGTTTCTCTGGGTAGGGTCCCACACTCTACTTTTCTCCCTTGATGGCCCCAGGGCCTTTCACTCCTGGCCTGCAAAATCAATTACTTCCCTCCTTTTGCTACAAAATGTCTACCATTATTTTTCCAACCCTCACAGTCAGTCCTGATAGTAACTGTTGTACCATATGAGTGCTATCCCCATCTCCTTTCATCAGCCCCACCCAGACAGATTGGATACTACTCAATGGAGATTCTACCTTCCTCCGTGTCTTTTGGAGCTAGCCTCCCTTTTGAAAGTTTGTAAGCCAGTCACTTCTTGCCTTTGTAGCACCCCACCCCACCCCATTTTGGGTAGCCAATGTCCAAGTTGCCTATCCCTGTCTACTCTCTGTATGGAGGGGGTGGGAATGATCCTCGCTGTAAAGATTTGTTCCCTCTTTTTGAGCTACTGCATCTATAGGTGTAGGTCAAATTAATCAAACTGTACCAGATTACTCTTTTTTCCCTCTTCTTTCTTCTTCTAGTTGAGCTCTGATCATCCAGCCATTGAAGCCAGGTCAAGGGGGTGTTCTTGTGCATATGTCCTTTCCTCTTATCATCTGGACACTTCATTCTCCACTCTAGTCCTCTGTGTCTAGGTCACTGACTCTCAGCGCAAGAGTCTCCAGGTCTTGCCAAACTGCTGGCCAACGAGGTCTCCACCCAGGTTCATAAGAGTATATTGAACATGGTTGGACTTAGCTCACAGCTTCATTGCTGTTTTTCCCTCACTTCCCCTTATCATTGACCAACATGGTCACCAGACAGAGCACATGTCTGCTCATGTATTCCCATTGAGTCTTAGTCTTGGAAGGGGGTTTGCCTTGAGTGGACCCGACCGCTTGCCTTGATGTCTCCTAGGTGAACAACTTGCTTATTCTTGTAGTAGTCAGTCAGACTGCTATTATTGTTTTGTATTTTTCCTGTTGGTCTTTCTTTTAAGAAGCATCTTCTGTTTTTCTAGCCTCTCCAGGCTGGTCTACTTGTCCATCCCAGTGGAAATTTCCCACCTCAGAAGATTCTGGATGGGGTTCAGGTTTCCACCTATGGTCTTATGTAATGCAGAGACTCCGCAGAAAGCCTCCTTCACTGGGCACTTTGTAGCCCCATTTTAGGTATTCCAATCAGTTATAGGCAGAAGATGGACTTACAAGTTTTCTATGGTGATATTTCTGGCTATTCTTTTCTCTCCTCCTCAAGTGTCTATTTTATAATGGTATGCAAGGGAAATCACGATTCAAAAGACAGCAAAGCATCTTAACATTATTTTTCCTCTTTTGCCCATTCCAACCACATTTCAATTCCTGTATCCCAGAATCCTGTTGTTCCAAGGTTGCACATACATCATTATTTACTTCTGTCCCACTTAGCCCATGCAAACCTGCCTAACTGTTTTCCCATCTGCCTTGTTCTACCATTCCTCTTCGGGCATCTTGTGTATTGCCCCCCTCCTCAGCACCCATACTGTCCTGTGGCTATTCCCTATCCTGTGTTCCACCTTCCCCTCCCTCACCTCACCTCGGCCCTAAATCCCGGTAACCAGCAAAAAAAACCCCATCCTTTAGTATGGTTTCTTTTTGTTAGTCTTTTACAGTAGTGGTCCTATGCAGTATTTTTCCTTTTGTGACTGACTAATTTCACTCAACATAACGTCCGCAAGGTTCATCCATGCCAAGGACCTGCCTTGACACGGATGTTTGGTTCATGAGGTGGGGATATCTGGTGGCGATAGGGATAGCGAAAGAGGAGACACAGAGACACAACGAGAGAGACAAAGAGACACCCCAAAACCAGAGTGGATGTGGGACTGGCATCAGGCAGATCCTGCATTGCAAACATCTCAACCATGAAGGCCGTAATATCCTGCATAGTAAACATCTTGGCTAAGCAAGCAGTATGGTTGCAATGCTGAACTGAGCCCCCTGCATGCCGTAAAGCATGCCTTGCCAGCTGTAATGCACCTGGATTCGTTCTGCGCCTCCATTTTATTTAGGGGAGGTACTTTACACAAAGCTGGGAGGGACTAAGACAAGGTACAGCTAACATACGTAATTTTCCAGACATTCAGGCAACTTTACATCGTACTTTGCAGGTTCGAATCTCACAACCGCAACTTGGTTTCTCAAGCTTAATTAACATACCTTTTAGCACCTAGCTTCAAATGGGGGAAGGAAAAGGAGGATTGGGAGGAGTCCCATTGTTTCGGCTGCCCAGCCCAGGTTCTTCAGGTAAAGAGAAGCCTGGGTGAATAGGGCTGCACCTGGAAACACTTTAGGGAGGGTGTCCTTTTGTTTTTAGAACAAAGACTGGGGAGCCACCCAATTTACTTTGAATGAATTCTTTGAGGGAGGAACTTTGCCTTTTTGGAATTTTACAGTCTCGGCTCTTAGGAAAATATTACATTTATCTGTGGATATCAAGGCTTTGTGTATGAAATTAATAATAAACATAACTGAATACTAAAATGAAAAACCGTTTGCTATGTCTACTAGGTGGCTAGAGTCTGTTCCTCAGAGCCTGCAGCCTGTACAGTCTGCAACACTTGGGCCCACAGGGCCTCAAACTCCTGACCGGGTCTGGATGGTCTGCAACACATCCATATTATGTGATA
>NW_006408617.1:7814265-7824863 GCF_000296735.1 Chrysochloris asiatica
TTGTAGTATTTTGATATTTGTAAATTTATGGAAGTTTGTTTTGTGGCCTAACACATGGTCTATTCTGGAGAATGTTCCATGTGCACTGGAAAAGAATGTGTATTGTGCTGTTGTTGGTTTGAATATCTGTACACATCTATGAGATCCAGTTGGCTGATTGTATTGTTTAGTTCTTCTGTGTCTTTGTCACCTTTCTTTCTGGTTGTTCTATCCATTTTTGAAAGTGGTGTATTAAAATTACCCACTATTATTGTAGACTTGTCTATTTCTTTCTTCAAATCTATTAAAATTTACTTTATATATTTTGGATCTCTTTTATTGGGAGCATAGGTATTTATTATGGTTATGTCATTTTGTTCAATGGTCCCTTTAATCACAAGATAGTGTCCATCTTTATCTATTATGCTGGTTTTTGTTTAAAGTATATTTTATTGGAGATAAGTATTACCACTCCTGTTCATTTTTTATTGCAGTTTGCTTGGTATATGTATTTTTTTTCCCATCCTTTGGCTTTTAATCTGTTTTTGTCTCTGGGTGTAAGATGTGTCTATTGCAAATAGCATATTCAAGGATCTTGTTTTCTTATCCATTCTGTCACCCTCCATCTCTTAACTTGTGCATGTAATCCATTTACATTCAGTGTAATTATTGATAGGTATGGATTAATTGCTGTCATTATGTTTTGGGTTTTTGTTTTGTTTGTGGTGCTGCTGCTTTCTTTGTTCTGCATTTCTTCCTGTGCTGAGTTCATGGTTTTTGTGTTCTTTTATGTGAGTTTCCTTAGTTTTAATGTTTCCATGTTCTTCTTGAATTTTCATTTACTTGGTATGTTGTGAAGTGTTTTCCTTGTGGTTACCTTGTATTCCATTATATTTTCCCTCTATTTAGTGCAGTCTATTTTACCATTTAATCATCCTGACCTTTCAGCATCTCTGTTCCTACATGTTTACCTTCTTTCACATTATAATTGTTGTGATCATAGACTGACCTCCCAGATTCTCTGAGTTTGTTCTTATAGTTTTGTTCTGTTCTTGACTGTCCCATCTGTCAATTTAGTTCTGGGAGATGCTGCCACATATGTCAATCTCTGGTTGTTGTCTGGTCTTGTTGATTCTCAGACCACAGAACTCCCCTTAGAATGTTTTGTAGCACAGGGTTGGCTTTAGCAAAATCTGTTAGCTTCTGTTTCTCTTGGAATGCTTTGATTACACCATTGTATTTGATTGATAACTTTGCTGGATAAAGGATTTAGTTTTTTTCTTTCAGGGTTTTATATATGTCTCCCCATTTCCTTCTTGCTTGCATTGTTTCTTCTGAGAGATCCTAGCTTAATCTGACTTGCTTGCCTTTGTATGTGACACTTCTGTTTTCCCTGGCTGCTTTCAGAAGTGTCTCTTTATCTTTGATTTTGGAGAACTTGATTTTGATATATCTTGGTGATTTTCTTTTGGAGTTTATCCTTCCTGGGGTTCATTGAGCTTCTTGAATGTTTATCTTTTCACTTTTCAGAATGTTAGAGAAATTTTCTTCCAACAATTTTTCAACTATTTCCTCTGTGGGCTTGTGAGATTCTTCCTGTTCTGGAATGTCAATAATTCTTAAGTTATTCCTTTTCATGTTGTCCAACACGAATCTTAAACATTCCTCAGATTTTTTATCCTCTTTTTCCTGCTTGCTCTTCTATCTTAGTGGTTTTGAGAGATTTGTCTTTCAGCTCACTAGTTCTGCCTTCCATCTCTTCTATTCTTCGCCTTTGCCCTTTCAGTGTATTGTTTATTTCTGATATCCTATTATTGATCATTTTGACTTCTTTCTGTAGGTTTTGAATTGTTTCCAATGCTCTATCTATCTTTTTTGATTGTTCCTATAGTGCTTTCCTGACTCCTTCCTTACTTAACTCCATTGCAAAGTGTTTTGAAACATTTTATAATCATTTTTCTGAATTCCTTCTCAGGCATTTCCAAGGCCTACCCTCCTTTCTCAATGTAGTCAAGATCTACTTCTAGGTCATTTGTGTAAGACATTTTATCTTGTTTCTGGACATGTGCTGATATGGTCATCTGCTTTTGGTTCTTAGATATGTTTAATGTTTATCTGTGGTCTTAATTGAGTGTGTGTTGGTATTTTTTTATGCTTTCTGATTGCCTCCAGGTAGATGTGATCCGGATGTAGGCTGCCCTTTTCACTCTTCTTATTGCTTAACTCAGAATAACTTTCAAAGGTGTTGTCTGCCTCCTTGGTGTATGGCAGTTGGTATTGGTTCTTGCCTGGATTGTGGGTTCCTATAGGGTGTGGTTGTAGCTTGACTTTTTGGCAGTAATTGCTGTCTCTTTTTGGGTAATTTAGGGAAAGAAAGAGTCCCCAAAAGTTAAAAAAAAACAAAAAAACAACCACACCAAAAACAAAACAACAAAACTAGATTGGATACTGTACTCTATAATTGCAAAAAAGGGAAAGGAGGGAAACAAGAAAAAAAAAAAATCTGTAGCCTAATATGAGTATGATTTTAATATCCTCTTTTGGCTTTTGGCTTCAAGGCCATGTGATAAATTTCCAAGATGCCACTGTTGGTTGTTATTCTGTGTTTTGGTATTTAATTTTCAGCCTCTTTTGTTTTTAAAGTCTCTTTCCCTCTCCACACTCCTTGTTCTGTCCTTTCCCCTATTAGTAAATAGTTTAGGACAGGTTTTGGCCATTTTGAGCTGCCTATAACTTTAAGTGCTGAGAGTATCTGTGTGCATGTGTGGTGGGGGTGGGGGTGTCCACTCACTCAGGCACCCCCTCTAGTCACCAGAATGGAGGTCTGCAAACAGTGGGAGGGGGGGCAATGAACAGATACTAAAAAAAAAAATCAGAACAAAGGAAAATCATCAACATATATCGTCCACCTTTGCTCTGAGGTTACCATGACATTATTCCTTAGCTGGTCTGCTTGCACCCCCTCTTGGTTTGGCTGTTTTGTCTCACCCAAGTTGTTGGCTCTGGGCTACTGAGCTTGGCAAATTCTAATGTATGAGATTTCTTACTTCCGCTATAAGTCCCACTAGCTATAAGCCTTCAAACATTTTAAATATTCCTAGATATGTGGTTCAGAGTTTTGGAGCTCTGCCCTGAAACCGCTTCACCTGGTGGTCTGTAGTATTGCTGATAGAGAACTTCACTGCACCTCTACCCTATCCACCATCAAGCCCCACCTCTCTCTTGTTTCTGTTTTTAACTCTAGGTTTTTATGATTTGGAAATTTTGTTTATCTTTGTTATTTTGACAATTTTCTTCTAATCTGCTTTAGTCTTATTTTATATTTTATTTTTTCCTTTGTATCATTTCAAATTCAATTCCCTAATCTTTTGTATTATCTGTGCTTGGATTATACCAAGATTTCATCTGTATGGCAAACATGCATCCTGCATGTCCAGAAACAGTCATGGTTTACATGTGCTGTCCCAATATAATTATTAATGGTGCCCCCACTCTTAAAGAGGAAGAAAGATGAGGCTTTCTGCTTCCCTCAAAGAATTATAGCCCTAGGAACTCTATATGGGGGTAAGTCTCAGTTGGAACAGACATAGCGGCATTTGATATCAATAACCATTCCCAAAAGTTCCCAATTTGGATGGTAAATTATTTCACCAGTTACTGCACATCTTTGCTTTTTTTTTTTCTCCCCCCCATTGATGTATTTTAATGGGGTGGTGAACAGGGGTAAGAAGCTTGGAAATGAGCAATGGGCAGCCCTTATCAAGATGAGCTTGTTATTGTGAGGATTTACTCTCCAGGTCATGTGTCCCAACATCCTGTTCTTTGACTGCACTTCAGGGTAATCTTGTACTAATTCTTCACCTACACTGCCTATACTTAGCCTGCTCCTTCTCATCTGAAAGCAGATATTTGATACATTGATGGTGTTTGATTTTTGCATTATATTCAGTCCAGCCTATGTAATCTCTTTAGTATCTGTGTGCCAGCTTCTCCTGGTTGGATTTTCCATCTGGCTGCTCCATATGGCTTATGGGTGACACTGGTAACATTGTACAAGCATCAGATGTGAATAAATGAACTTTCCTTTTATTGACCTTCCTTAAAAGTCTGAAACCTAATGGTACTTTGACATCAAGCTGTGATTGTCAGCTTTCTAAAAAACTGTCATCTTGATTAATATTTTTTCCAGTAGATTATCAGACAATGGCCTGAATATTCTGCACGTTTCAGAGACAGCTTTCTTCTGTTATATTGCACAAGCTTTCCTGTTATAGGTTACAGCTTATGAATGACAGACCTGCCCTCATCTTGTAGCCTACCACCAGCTTAGAGAATGTATTCATAATGTGCTGTGTCTTCATTGTTGCTGCTTTTCTGACTCTAGAAGATGTTAAGTAAGAATTATTATCTACTTGTTTCAAATTATGAGATGTCTCAGCCATAAAGGAAAGTATGAAAATATATTCCATATCTTCTGCAACTCTATCAAGAATGCAGTGGTGAGCCCATTGAGACTCTCAGATGAGGGAGCTTCTTGTGTATGTGTCACTTATGGATTTGAAGGATTTTCTTGGCTAGCAAAAAGCTTTATTTTGTGTTAATGTGCAAACTACCTTTTTGCATATATTTGAAATTCCTATGTGAAACAAGAGAATGTAAACTAAGTAGATGTTGGATTCAGAATAAATATACCTGCATACACACACAACCTTACACATATACAACATTAAGAGCAAGCAGCAAGAATCCAGTTAATACATTTCTGGGTTTTGTTTTTACAGAAAGGTAACCAGGGATCAACAAAAATTATGACTAACTGAAATGGATTCTAATACTCAAAGTGAAATTTCTGTAGATATAGTTGTTGCTGAATCATCAGATTTTCTTTATTATTCTTCATCAGTGAAGAAAATCAGAGATTTGGTCTTCAAAGGCATTCTACTTCTGACTTTTTTTTTTTTTTTTTGGTTGTTGTTGTTGCTAAAAGGGAAAAGAAGAAATACCCAAACCCAAACAAACAAACAATATATAACTATGTAGGTAACTTTGTTATCATTTGAAAGGATGTGAGGAGGTGAGAATGAAGGAGGAATGTACTGCCAAGATCCTGTTTTCTTGTGACACCACAAATAATAACTTCAGAGTGGTTGCTACAGTATAGATGCTGTATAAGCAAAATAAAATAAAATAAAAAGACTATACTAAATGACTTTCAGTAGTTGAAAACTAAAAGTAACTGTAAAGGTAAAAACAGAGTACTATAAAACCTTTTTCATTTTCTCTAGAATTCTCCCTGGAATTATTTGGTATATTGCTCAGAGGTGCCTAGATAGGATATAGCTAGTGAGATATTTTTCCTTCATCATTCTCTACTGAGGGATGCTTTTCCAAATGTGGAGATTAAAAATGATAAATTCTTCCAAATAAATTATTTCCATTCTAATATGACCATTACTAATAAATCCTTTCCCAGCATGAGAAGATTATACTGAATTTTAACTTGTAAATCCACTTCCAAAGTAGATAAGAATTAAAAAAAGAAGGCAATCCAGTTTCTATACATATATGTTAATTAAAGCAACTGAGGTAGAATGATATGGACCTCAAAGGAGGAAGGTCCATTAGATGACATTCCATCAATCTGATTCTAAATTTGGAATATGTACTATATCCTTGACAGGTGGCAACTCAGTTTCTACTTGAATACCTCTACTTTCTAGGAGTTTGTGATTTTGTAAGGCCAGTTCCTTCTACAGTCAGATGGGTCTGATTCTTACAAGATTAGTGCTCATGTTTTGTAGAATGTACTTTCTGGGAGCATCTGCATTTTAAGTAGTTTTACCCCTTGAATCAGCACAGAATAGTCGCCTTTGTCACTGTAGGAAATTGCAGGCTATACTGACCTTGAGGACTCAGGAAGTAGCCTAGCAGTAGAAGGTGGGATTGAGATACTCTTGAGTGAATTAAGAAGACTGGAACAAACCTATGCATGACAAGGACATGACATAACACAGAAGATTCAGTCTAAATAAACATAGATATGACCTGGAAAAATAAATAAAATGTTGCATGCTTACTGAGGAGTTGGAGTTACACTAGTTAAGTCAGTCAATATATTTGATATCTTTCTTTGCAGGTATTTAAAATATCTGCTTTGGAAACAAATGTGACTGTATCAGGAATACATTAGTAGATCCACTTGAGAATTCCAGCAAACAAGATACAGACAGATGTCACTAATAACTTTTTGTTCAAGTGTTAAGGTATTTGAGGTTAGGAAGGCAAAGGATTTGACAACTGAAGATTACATCAGCATGTTTTGGAACTTTCATAGTCTTTAAAACTGTCGGCAACCTGTGGTGCTGAGATACTGTGTCCCTGTTTGAAGCTTTGCCTTCTCTGACAAGCCTTTAATTCAGCCTTATTTTTATAGACAGATAACAAATGTGTCATTTTACATGCTTTTTGCTACTAAATGTTTTGAATAATATTTCTCTGATTATAATTCTAGTCATGAACTATTAACTTAAAAAAAAAATATATATATATATATATGGACTTGATTACACTTGCATATAATTTCTGCTTACCATGACAATTATCTCCTGTGTCACTACCAGCAGATTAGGTGCCAGGGCGGGATGAAAAGAGGCTCCCTAAGTGCTTCTACACTTTGCACCCTTTTTTGTTAGGATGCCAAATAACAAAACAACCTTTTCTCTAACTCACCCCACCCAACCCACACACACCCAACTCACACTCTTAACACCTAGCTTTATGGCCTTTGGAGTTGAAAACACTATTAGTTTATGATTCTAAGTCAGAAGGTAAGTAAAACAGTATCACTACCAGGGTTCCACTTTATGAACCAACTCCACGGGACACAACAACAACAACAACAACAACAACCAGGGTTCCACTTTATATTCAATTATGCCTGGGTATATTCCAAACATAATGTGTTTAAACATGTCTCTGAGATTAGTGGATGGCTAAAGAAAAGTTTTCTCAGTAATATGCTTGTCTATCTCAGTAAAGTGCTTGGAAAACAAACAAACAAAACAAAAACAGGATACTTTTTGTGTCATGGAGGTAGGGGAAGGGGACACGATTCAGGGCTAATCTAAAAACTTAACAAAACTCAAATGGACATTTTCCTAAATCACTGAAGCTTTACAACAATCTTATGGGACCACAGCCCCATATCAAAGATTTCAATTTGTATTCCATCAATTTCTGGAGACGTATTCTTTGCCAATGTCTTCAATGTACCTTGGATATCTTCCTTCAGTATCATTGGCTCTTGATCATATGCTACCCTCTTGAAATGGTTGAACATTAACAAATTCTTTTTGGTACAGTAACTCTGTACATTCCTTCCATCTTCTTTTGATGCTTTCTCCCTCCAATATTTTATCCATCATATGCTTCAATATTTCAAGTGGAGGCTTAAATTTTTTCTTTAGTTCCATCAGCTTGAGGAATGCTGAGCATGTTTTTCCTTTTTAGTTTTCTAACTCTAGGTCTTTGCATATTTTGTTATAATATTTGACTTTGTCTTCTCAAGCTGCCTTTTGAAATTTTCTGTTTATCATTTTTAACTCCTCATTTCTTCCACTTGCTTTAGAATCTCTTATGTTTGAGAGCAAATTCCAGAGTTGAGTCTCTTCTGACATCCATTTTGGTATTTTCCTTCTTTCATGTCTAAATGCTCTTTTGTTTTTTTTCCTGTATGATGTTCTTAATACCGTCCCACAACTCTTCTGGAATCTTTCATGAAACTGATAAAGCGCTAGAGGCACTGACTCATCTGTGTCAAGAAATTTGGAAGATGGTTACGTGGCCTATTGGAAGAGATTCATATTTGTGTCCATTCCAATGAGAAGTATCATTAGGCAATATCATTAAAATTTCATGCAAACAAATTTTTGCTAAAGATAATTAAAAATGACTACAACCATATATTGACAGAGAACTTCCAAAGGTTCAAGCAGGATTCAGAAGAGGACATGGAACGAGGGATATTATTGCTGAAATTATATGGATTTTGGCTGAAAACAGAGAATAACAGATAGATGTTTATCTATGCTTTGTTGACTATGATTGTGTGGATCATGACAAGCTATGAACAGCACTGCCAAGAATGACTATTCCAGACCACTTAATTGTGCTCATGAGGAATCTGTGCATAGACCAGGAGGTAGTTGTTTGAAGAGAACAAGGGAACACTGAATGGTTTAAAATTAGAAATGGTGTGTGTTAGTGTTGTATTCTTTTACCATATTAATTCAATCTGTATGCTGAACAAATAATCTGAGATGCTGGATTATTTGAAGAAAAACCTTGCATGCTGAAAATGAGGAGAACTTAAACTACTGATGAAGATCAAAGACCACAGCCTTTGGTATGTATTGTACCTCAACATAAAGAAAACAAAAATCCTCACCACTGGACAAATAAATAGCATTATGTTGAATGGAGAAAATACTTCATTTTGATCAAATCAACCATCAATACTCAAGGAAGCAGCAGTTAAGAAATTAAACAATATATTACATTAGGCAAATCTGTTGCACAAGACCTCTTTAAAGTGCTAAAGAACAAAGATGTCAGTTTGGAGCCTAAGATGTGCCTGACCCAAGCCATGGCATTTTCAATAACCTCATAAGCATGAGAAAGTTGAACAATGATTAAGGAAGACCATAGAAGAATTGATGCATTTGAGCTATGGTGTTGGAGGAGAATATTGAAAGGACCATGGACTGCCAAAAGAACAACCAGATCTGTGTTGGAAGAAGTGCAAACAGAATGCTTTCTGGAGGCCAGGATGGCCAGACTTAATTTCTTATACTTTGGATATATTGTCAGGAGGGACCAGTCCCTGGAGAAGGATATAATGTTTGGTATAATGGAGGTTCAGAGAAAAAGCACATGACCTCCAACATAATGGATTGGAACGTGGCAGCAGCAACGGGCTCAAATGTAACAACTATTGTGGGATTGGCCCAGGTCTGGATAGTGTTTTGTTCTGTTGTGCATAGGGTCACTATGGGTTGATAACAACTCCATGGTTCCTAATGACAACAACAACAACAACACTGCCCCATATGACACAACAATTTTTAGATGAATCAGGTGTTTTAAGGAAAGTCAGGAAGATCTCAAAGATGAATTCAAGGCAGAGAGGTCAGCTGGTAAGGTTATTATGAATATTTGAGGAGACTCTAAAAAGGTAATATTGATAGATTTTCCCTGAAAAAACAAAACAAAACAAAACAAAAAACCACAGGACAATCATAGAGGTTTATTATGAAGATGTTTTAAAGACTTTGAAAACTGCATTAATAAGAAAAATGTCAGGAAAGTTGGGCCAAGGAAATTATTTTCATCATGACAATGCACCTGCTCATTTTTTGAGGATGACAAAAGATATCTTACAAGAATTTCATTGGGAAATATTAGACCATTCACCCTACAATCTTCATCTTGCCCTTCAGACTTCTTTTTGTTCCCCAAACTCAAAGTGCATTTAAAAAGAGCTTGATTTGCGTCCCTTGAGGATGCCTAAACTACCATTTTGACCTGGTGTAAATCAAAGCATAGAGAAGTCTTCAGGGAAGGTTTAGAGAGATGGAAACAGCACCTTCAGAAGTGTATATAGACTTAGATGGAGGAAATATCAAGAAACCTCTTTAAAGTGCTGAAGAGCAAATATCTGTATTTTATGATATTTTTGTTTAATAAAAGTTGTTATCATTTAGTGGCAGTAGTGTTTTACTTACCCTCCTAATACAATGATTAGACAGTAAGATTGCTGTTATATTTAAATTAACCCTTTAAATTCAGAAATTAATAAATGGTCCATAGAACCAGAGGTTGAATGATGATTTATTTCACCCACATGCAAAGGACAGACACATTTGCATTTTGTTTCTCAATCAAAACTGTAATCAATAAATCATTTTTTTTTATTATTAGAATTTGATACAGCTTCCATAGATACTAGGTTTTGATCTCCAACACCCCACTACCAGATGTTTTTCTCTAATAAAGAAAGATTACAGACTATACTTTCACATACAGTAACTTTATTTATCAGAAATCTTATCATCTCTGTAGCTAGACAGCTGTCAATGTCCATTAATGATCGTTCTGTGAAATATCTCCAGAAGTTCTCAATATTAGACATTTAACACTTAATATAAAAGGTTTATAAACTTTTCATTGAGTCATTTAATTCAGTTCCTAAACTAGCATTTCATTTTCTCAGATCACAAATTCTTCAGGCCTCTATAATTGCTGAATGACTTGTAATGCATTTAGGAATATTGTATTTTAAAATTCTAGGTATGATCTGGGAATTGCAATCAACAAAGACACCAAATTTATATTACCTTTTTAGTCCTTAGCATAATTTTAATGTCTCATCTATTATGATTCAATAGATAATCCAAGCAGCATAATCAGCTCAACCCACTAGCTCCAACTGCGTATCTTTAAAATAAATTCTTATCCTAAGAGTTCTGGTTTAGGCGATGGTAGAGACAACCAGGTAGGAAAGGCTCCTTGGGGGAAGGATTGAAAACCCAGAGAAGCTTCACTCACGGAACACCACCAGG
>NW_006408617.1:7826148-7828565 GCF_000296735.1 Chrysochloris asiatica
AATTCTAAAAGTGGCCAGGGAAAAGAGAAGTGTTACTTACAAAGGCAAGCAAATCAGATTAAGCTCTGACTTCTCAGCAGAAACCATGCAGGCAAGAAAGCAATGGGGAGACATATACAAAAACTTAAAAGAAAAAAACTGCCAACCAAGAATTGTCTATCCAGAAAAACTATCCATCAAATATGGTGATGCAATCAAAACATTCCAGGATAAACAGAAGCTAAGAGATTTTTGTCAAAACCAATCCAGCACTTCAAAACATCCAAAAAGGGAGTTCTTTGGACTGAAAACCAACAGTAACAGACAACAACCAGAGGTTGACAAGCATGACAACACCACCTGGAACTCAGTTGACAGATAGCAGAGTCCAGAACAGAACAAAACTACAACAATGAGTTCAAAGGAGCTGGGAGGTCAACCAAAGATCAAAATAATATCAATGTCAAAGAAGGGATAAATGTAGGAACAAACATCCAGGTTGTGAGGATGTCATAGATTATAGGATATAATAGATTCTCTTAAATGGAGAGAAAAGTTAATAAACTATAAGGTAACCCCAAAGAAAGTGAATATTAAACAACTTAACATGAAAATGAACTTCCAAGCAGAACAAGCAAACATAAAAACTAAGACTAAACCAACAAGTAATAGCACAAAAAACACAAACTCAGCACAAGAAGGCATGCAGAACAAAGGAACAAATAGCACTACCAAAAAATTAATATAATAGCAACAATTAATGCATACCTATCAATAATTACATTGAATGTCAATGGATTGAATGCATCAGTGAGAGACAGAGAGTGGCAGATTGGATAAGAAAGCAAGATCCTTCAATATGCTGCCTGCAAGAGGCACAGCTTACACACAAAAAGAAAAACAGACTAAAAGTTAAAGGATGGAAAAAAATATACCAAGCTAACTGCAACAATAAACAAGCAGGAGTGGCATTTCTAATCTCTGATAAAGGAAACTTTAAGACAAAAACCAGCATAAGAGATAAAGAAGGACACTATCTCATGGTCAAAGGGTCAATTGAGCAAGACGACATAACCATAGTAAATATCTACACTCGCAATGAAAAAGCACCAAGATATGTGAAGCAAACCTTATTAGAATTGAAGAAGAAATAGATAAATCTGCAATTATAGTGGGAGATTTTAATACGCCACTTTTGAAAAGGGACAGAATAACCAGAAAGAAACTTGACAAAGCCACAGAGGAACCAAAAGGCACAATCAACCAACTTGACCTCATAGACGTGTTCAGAGCATTCAACCCAACAACAGCACAATATAGTTTCTTCTCCAGTGTACATGGAACATTCTCCAGAACTGACCATGTGTTAGGTCACAAAGCAAGTCTCCATATAGTTACAAACATCAAAACACTACAGAGCATCTTTTCAGATCACAATGCTATAAAACTAGAATCAACAACAAGAAGACTAAAGAAATAAAGTTGAATACATGGAACCTGAACAACACCCTGCTGAAAAGCGACTGGGTAAAAGAAGAAATAAAACATGAATTCACAAAGTTCCTAGAAAAAAGCAAGAATGAAAATACAACACTCCAAAATCTTTGGGACACGGTGAAAGCAGTGCTGAGAGGACAATTTATTGCAATAAATGTGCACATCCAAAAAGAAGAAAGAACCAAAATTAACACATTAACACAGCATCTACAACAATTGGAGATTGAACAACAGAGGAAACTTACAGTCACCAAAAGAAAATAAATAATAAAGGTAAGAGCAGAAATAAATCAGATAGAAAACAGAAAAACTATAGAAAGAATCAACAGGACAAGAAGCCGACTCTTTGAAAGGATTAATAAAATTTAAAAACCGTTGACAAACCTAACAAAAGAAAAGAGGGAGAAGACACAAATAACTCGCATCAGAAACCACATGGGCTATGTCACAACGGAACCAAAGGAAATCAAAAGGATAAAACAGAATACTATGAAGAGTTGTACTCAAACAAATTTGAAAACTTAGAAGAGGTGGATTCATTTTTATAAAAACACGACCTACCAAAACTTACCACAGTGAAGTAGAAAACCTGAACAGACACATAGAAAAAATTGATCAGGTCATTAAAAACCTCCCAACCAAAAGAAGTCCAGGCCCAGATGGCTTCACTGGTGAGTTCTACCAAACATTCAGGGAAGAGCTGTCACCATTTCTACTCAAATTATTCCAGAATATAGAAGAAGATGGAAGACTTCCTAATACTTTTTATGAAGCAAGAATAACCATCGTACCAAAACCAGGGAAGGACATCACTAAGAAAGAAAACTACAGACCAGTATCCCTCATGAACATAGACACAAAAATTTTCAACAAAATCCTAGCCAACAGAATCCAGCATCACATAAAACAAAACAAAAATTCATGACCAAGTGGGTTTCATA
>NW_006408617.1:7829220-7831940 GCF_000296735.1 Chrysochloris asiatica
CAGATTCCAGCGACAATCTTCAAAGAAATGGAAAAGACAATTACAAACTTTATATGGAAAGGAAGGAGACCCAGGATAAGCAAAAACCCTGGATAGGCAGAACCGACTAGATGACACTTAACAACAACAACAACTTCAGACATATTATCAGGAGGGACCAGTGTTGGGAGAATACCATGCTTGGTAAAAGTGGAGGGTCAGAGAAAAAGAGGAAGATCCCCAACGACATGGAGTGGCATAGTGGCAGCTGCAACAATCCCAACAACTGTGAGGATGGCTCCGGGCCCTGCAGTGTTTCACTGTGTTGTACACAAGGTCACTAGGAGTCAGACTGATTTGATGGGACCTAACAAACAAACTCACCAGCTGCTCCTCAGAAACCCATACAGGGTCACTATGGGTTGGAATCAACTTGACGGCACTTAACAACAACAACAACACTAAAAGAACTAGCCCCTGAGGTTATTTGGTATATTCTTCTATTATATTACTTATTTGGGAATATATTTGCTCGTTTAAAATTGAAACTGTCTTCTCAGATTTATTTGTACAATTTTTCTTTTCCTATCTACCTGCCTCCACTATTATAATGATCATAAATAATTTACCATTATTGAAATCTGGCTTGAACAATAATCTAGAAACCCACTTTTACCTGAAATGTAGAAAGTTACCTGTCTTGACTTAAAATAGCTATCGTCTAGTTTGCTGCCACCTATCATTTTAATCACTGCCACTTAAAAATCTTTAAGGACTAATGTCTATGTAATTGTGACAATCAGAAGATACAAGGGACCATCCCTAATATAATATCTGCTTCCATAACTAATATTCAGATGGATCTAATGTACATAACACAATCTTTTTACTCAGCATCAACCCTTTGTCTTCCAGAGTCATGTTTACACTAGTAACAGTCACATTTCTCATTGACATCATTTTATAGTATCAACTCTACAGATTTTTTTCCTGATACATTTATCTTGAATGTTCCCTGAAAAAGAAAATGCAGCCTCATTGTCTGAGAACTTATTCAGTGGGTAGACTACAAAGCAAAGGAAACATCAGCCCTATACATGCTTAAAACGTAGCCCAGTAGTCTACAAATAAATAAAACAGCAGCTGTCTACTAACTCAGCAGGCTCAGTACAGCAGTCATAATATAGTCAGTAATAGCTCAAAGCCCTGAGAACTCTGCTGATTAAATAGTCAGCTCTCAGTTGTTTTTCCTAATGGGAGGTAAAGACAAGCATGGCTCATTGAGTTGAAAATATAATTTTAAAAGACTCATGCTCACCATTAGTTTGAAATGTCTTTCTATTCAATATTATTTTTCTGGGGTAAATTTCAAGTAAGAAGACATATATTTTACTCTTGGTCTGTATTTCTCTACAATGATAAAGACTTTTATTCCAAGGTACAAATGGCTTGGGAAGAAAATACGGAGGGAAAATAGCAAATGAGGGGTGAGATGAGAGCCACTTTTGGATTATCAACTAATTTCAGTTAAAAGACAGTATCAGTTTTCTCTAGCTATTATTACAAATTACCTCAAACTTAATACCTTTGTTTTTGTTGTTGTTAGGTTCTAACTTGTAGTGACTTTATGGACAACAGAAGGAAACGCTGTCTTATCCTGCACCATCTTCACAAACATTGTTAAACTTGAGTTCATTGCTGCTGCAACAGTGCTAATCCAATTCCTTGGGAAGCTTCTTCTTTTTCACTGACCCTCACTTTACCAAGCATGATGTCCTTCTCCAGGAATTGATCTCTCATGATATTACATATAAATACTTTACACAGTCTTGCCAACCTGGCTTCTAAGAATCATTCTGACTGAATTTTCAACAAAGATTTATTTATTTATTTTTCATGGTACTTTCAATATTCTTCTCCAACACCAGATTTCAAATGCATCAATTCTTCTATGATATTCCATGTTCACTGTCCAACTTTCACATGCATATGAGAATACTGAAAACACCATGGCTTGGGTCAAGCACAGGTTAGATCTCAAACTGACATCCTCACTCTTGAACGAGATCTTGTGCAGCAGATTTACCTAAAGCACTATGTGATTTGATGTCTGGACTGCTGCTTCCCTGAGTGTTGATAGTGGATTCAAGCAAAATTAAGTCTTTAACAACTTCAATCTTTTCTCCGTTTATCATGATGTTATTTATTGGTCCAGTGGTGAGGATTGCTTTTTTATTTACATTGAGGTTCAATTCATACTGAAGGCTTTAGTCTTTGATCTTCATCAGTAAGTACTTTAAGTCCTCTTCTCGTTCAGGTAGCAAGCTGTACACCACAGATTGTCAATGAGTCGTCCTCCAATTCTGATGCCAAGTTCTTCTTCACATAATCCAGCTTCTCAGATTATTTGCTCAACATACAGATTGAATAAATATGGTGAAAGAATATAACACTGGCACAAATCTTTCTTAACTTCCTCAATCTGAAATTGATCAAACAGGTAGTCAAGATGCATTGATAATTAGTGGTGATTGGAATGTGAAGATTGGAATCAAGGACGAAGAATCAGTCACTGGACAATATGGCCTTGGTGATAGAGATAGTACTGGAGATTGCATGCTAGAATTTTGCAATTCCAATGGCATGTTATTGCAAATATCTTTTTTAATCAACGTAAAGAGTGACTATACACATGGACCTCACCAGATCACATACACAGAAATCAAACTGACTACATCTGT
>NW_006408617.1:7832420-7833871 GCF_000296735.1 Chrysochloris asiatica
CAAGCTGAAAGAATGAAGACAAAATTCAAACCTTGGGTTGCAATATTGAATGATTCTATGGGCAAAATGGTATCCTGGATAATGCACTGGACCACAAGTTATGTTTGAACCACAATGTTGGCAGTTCAAACCCACAATCTGCTCCTTGGAAACCCTATACAGGGAACTGACTTATAAATCAATATCTCTGATTCCCTTTTCTCAGACTTATAGGCTTGTTTTACCGTAAGTGGTTCTATATCTTCTGGATTGAGTTCTGGGTCGTATTGTCACGTGTAGTAATCTCAAGTTTTTGTCTGCTGTTGTTGGTTCTCAGTACAAAGTACAGCCTTTAGTATTTTTTTTTTGTAAAGTTGGTCTGGTCATTACAAATTCCTTTAATTTCTGTTTATCAGGATATGCCCTAATTTTGCCTTTGTATTTGAGGGGCAGCTTTCCTAGGTATATGATTGTTGGTTGGTAATTTTTTTTTCTTTCAGAGTTTTGAATATGTCATTCCATTGCTTTCTTGTCTGCATGGTTTCTGCAGAGAAATCAGAGCTTAGTTTTATTGGTTCTCCTTTATAAATAGATTTTCACTTTTTCCTACTTGCTCTCAGGAGTCTTTCATTGTCTTTGTTTTGGAAAGTTTGATTATGATATGTCCAGGTGATTTTCTTTTGAGATATGTCCTGTTCAGAGTTTGTTCAGTTTCTTGAATACTTATTTTCTCATCTTTCATGATGTTAGGGACATTTTTTTCCTCAATAATTCTTTGAGAATTTTATCTGTGATTTTTATTGCCTCTTCTAGATCTGGAATTCTAATCATATGCAAGTTAGTCCTCTCCATGGTGTCCCACATACCTATTAGCCTTCCTTTGACATTTTTTTCATTATTTATTATTATTATTGTTCTTCTATTATACTAATATTGAGATATTTATCTTCAAGCTCACTAATTTGGGCTTCCATTTGCTTCTAATCTGTTCCTTTACCCATTCAATGTATTGCCAGTTCTGAAATATAAGCATTAACCTTCTCGGTTTATAACTACAGGTTTTGTATTACTTCAAAATTTGCAGTTATTTTATCTGTCTATTCTTGTTTTTCTGAATTATTCTAAAGTTTTTTCTGTGTTCTCCTTGCTTTCCTCAATCTTTCAGTCAATTATTTGTAGGTACCTAAATATCAATATTTAGAATTATTTTTCAGTTAGTTCCATTGACTTTTCCTTTTCTAGATTTTCTGCTTCTGCACCTTGTCATTTGTTTCAGCAATTCTCTATTTTTTTCCATGTCAGGTAAATTGTCTGTTTTCTCCAGGACATTGTGGTGTTGTCATATTTGTATTTTAATGAATGATTACATGATGATATGCTGTTAGACTTTCACCAACTATCTCCTGTGGGTGTAATTAAAAAATGGAATCATGTACATCATTCTTCGTTTGGTGTTCCTGTACCTCTGTTTA
>NW_006408617.1:7834846-7842754 GCF_000296735.1 Chrysochloris asiatica
AGCTGAGCCCACCTAAATCCAGGCACCAAAGTGCCCTGCCTCACACAGATGTGGCTCACGACCTGCCTCACATAGATGTGGCTCACAACCACATGGCTTCAAACTCCCAAAGAACAGGATCTGCACTGGGGTGGATGAGGATGGAGCTGACCACACCTCTAGTCACCAAGAGATTGTATGGAAAAAGAAGGAATCACACCTTTTCCTGGTCTGTGTGAATCTGCTTTTCCAGGCCATATTCTGTTGCCAAAGCTACACACAAAAGTTCTAGGTGGTCATGTTGCACCTGGCTGGCTGTTCATCCAGTCAGTCCTCCTATCTTGCCATCACTGCTCAGTTTCAACGCCAAGCAATTATCCAGTCTACTTCTTTAACTTTTCCTTTTAAGACTGGGGTTTCAGGATTTCCATCTGTGTTTATAACATTTGGTCTCTCAGATCTTTGTTGTAGAGAGTCTAGTTGGATCTGCCTAGTCCACCATCTTGCCTGATGCTTCTTTTTCCTCTTTTTAAAAATCCTTTGAGAACTCACATAGAATATCTACTATGATATTTTAAAATATGAGTATATTATCATTTGGAGTCCTGGTATGGTGTTGTGAGTTAATGTGTTTGACTGAAAGATGAGTTTGAGCCTCAAGGTCAACAGTTCAATCTCATCGGCCACTCATTGGAAACCCTATACAGGGTTGCTATGAGTCAGAATGGACTTGATGGTACTTAATAGCAATAATATTATCATTTTAGCTGTCCATCTAGTGAATGCTCATTTAGGAAGAAAGGAGATTAGAAATGGTAAAGAATGTTAAGAAAAGGTTAAAAAATATCTAGCCTGTGGTGCCGTAAGGTTAGTTTGATCTGCAAGGTCAGTGGTTGAAACTCATCAGCTGCTCTTCAGAAACCCTATACTGGTTCATTGTGAGTCAGAACCAACTTGACTGCACTTAACAACAACAACAACAACAACAACAAATATTCAAAATGTAGTTGTTGAAAATAATATTAAAATTGTTTGTCTCTATATTGAAAGATCAGTGTCATTCAAAAGGTTGGACTCAAAGAAAGCTAGCACATAGCCAATAAGATATTCTTCTTGCTTAAGTCAGAAAATCCATGAAGCTTGTTGCTCTGGGTTTGTTGTTGTTGTTAGGTGCCAGAAAGTTGGTTCCAACCCATAAAAACCCTATGTACAACAGAATGAATCACTGTCTGGTGTTGCACTATCTTTACAATTGTAGCTACCAATTGCTGCTATGCTTGAGCCCATTGCTGTTACTGTGCCAGTCCATCTAGTTGGAGTCTCCTTCCTTTTCGCTGACCCTCTACTTTACCAAGCATGACATCCTTCTCCAGCGACTGGTCCCTCCTAATAATATATCTGAAGTATGAGAGATGAAGTCTGGCCATCTTGGCTTCTAAGGAACCTTTTTTTTTTTTAATAACAAATTAATGTATTTCATTTTTAGATAGATCTTTCAGCTCTAACTTGTTCCAATTAACATCACACGTTCTTAATCTTTTTTAAAAAGTTTTTATTGTGAATTGAATGATAGCTTACATGGAAGAATATCAGTACATCAGTTTTACACACTCATACTATCATATTTCATTTCATTGCAATGATTACAATCCCCTCCATGCATCATCATTCAACAGTATTTGCTTCTATTCACTTTGCTTTTTGTTGTTGTTTTGGTTTGGTTTTTATGTACACCAAAACATTCAGGAATATACAATCATTCAAACAACCAAAGGGCAAACCCTGCAAGTCTGTCCCCCAGCTGCCAGCACACAGTCCCTCTCCCTCGATGAGTCTAGAGTCCTCAGCTGCTCCATCTCTCCATGCCATCATCTCTGCTTTCTAAGGAACATTTTGTACATCTTCCAAGACAGATTTGTTTATTCTTCTGGCAGCCCATGGTACTCTCAATATTCCTTTCCAGCACCATAACTCAAATGCATCAATTAATCTACCATGTTTCTTATTCATTGTCCAACTTTAGCATGCATATGAGGCTATTGGCTTGGGTCAGGTGCACCTTAGTTCTCAAATTGAACTATTTGCTCTTGAAAACTTTGTGCAACATATGTGCTTGATGTAATACATTGTTTGATTTCTTGACTGCTGCTTCTTGAAGTCTTGTGCAACATATGTGCTTGATGCAATACATTGTTTGATTTCTTGACTGCGGCTTCCATGAGTGTTGAAGGTGAATCTAAGCAAAATGAAATCTTTGACAACTTTAATCTTTTCTCCATTTTTTATGGTGTAATTTATTGATCCAGTGGTGAGGATTTTTACTTTTTAAGCATTGAGGTCCAACCCATACTGAAGACTGTGTTCTTTGATCTTCATCAGTAGGTATTTTAAGTCACCTTAACTTTCAGCAAGCAAGATTGTATCATCTGCATATCAAAAGTTGTTAATGATTTCTTCTCCAATACTGATGCATTCAAGAATTGTTGGCAATTCTCTAAACCCAGGTGATAATATGAAGAAGAAAGGAAAGTTAAAAAACAAAACAAAAATAGCATGGAAGTCAGAGGACTCAAAATAGAGAGCCAAAGTCAAGTGTTGTCAGGCAGAGTGCTCCATTGGACTCTTGAAAAAAAAAAAAATAAAATAATGTGGTAGAACCGAACTTGGTTGTAATGATCCCAGGTGGTCAGGACATGTAAATCAGTAATCTGAACAGTGATGCTGTACCCAAGATTTTGCTTTGACAAGATATTTTATAAACCCATTTACTCTTAATGCCATTAAAGTAAAAGAATTTGTAGGTAGAAGAAGCTAAAGAGAAAGTGATAGGTGGAATAGAACACCTAAATCACAGAGCATTACATAAAATAACTCATTGGACTACCAAAATAAGAATGTTTTAAATTCAATATTACTAAAGAAATGTGATGTGCATCACAAAACATCAGTTTACTTAGGACGTAAAATTTGTATTTTTAGTTACAGTCTATTTCAGTATACAGAGAAAAATGGATTTTCTTTAATACTGTATAATGGATCCTATGTTTATCTCAAGTTCCCACATAGAGATTATTGGAAGTGAGAGAAGACAAAGGAGGACAATATTTATTTTCAGACCTATTTGTTAAAGCTTTTCTGCACTGATAATGTAGGCAAACTTTCTTGGGAGAATAAAAAGTCAGGCTTAATGACAAAAGAATGCTCACTCTTAGTTTTTAGTCCTCTCATCTCCTTCTTGACTCCTTTTCATGGTTATGTCTGTACTGAAAACCAAAAACCTGTTACTATCAAATATATTCAGACACACAGCAACCCTATAGAACAGAGTAAAACTGCCCCATATGGTTTCCAAGGTTGTTATCTTTACAAAAACAGATGGTCTTATCTTTTTCCCACTGAGCAGCTGGTTGCTTCAAACTACCAACTTTTCAATTAACAGTGAAATACCTAACCACAGCACTACCAAGGCTCCTATGTCTTTACTAGAGGGAGAAGAATGGCTTTCCATGCTCTTCTGTTCTCCAGGAAGGTAACCATACCTCCCAGGTTGCATGGTGGTCTGCTGGCTATGGATTCTGTCGTCTGTGCTTAATTACTCTCCAGTGTATACCTTTGGTTAAGGTAATGTTCAAGGTGACGCCTGCCTTTTGGTATTCAGAGAAGCCCTGATGGTGCAGTGGTTAAGCACTCAGCTGCTAAACAAAAGGTTGGTGGCTTGAACCCACCAGCTACTCCATGGGAGAAAGATGTTGCAGTCTGCTTCCACAAAGCCTTTGAAACCCTATGAAGCAGTTCTACCCAGTTCAATCGAGTCTCTGTGAATCTGAATCAACTCCATGGCAATGGATTTGTCTTTGGACTTCTGATATCCAAGTCCTTGAGTAAGGATGGGATCTGTGATTTGTTTCTAACCAGAAATATGTGGCAAAGCTGAAGGATATTACTCTTAAGATGATGCTACAAGTATATGAGTCTGTCTTGCTAGACAACAGTTTCCCTGTTGTTAGTTTTGAAGAATCAAGCTACCACTAAGAAAGTGGTCAGATTGGAGAAGTCCATATGGTAAGGAATTTCGGGCAACCTCAAAGAGTTGAGGGCAGCCTTCAGAAAGAAACTGAAACTGTTAGCTCTTCAGATGCAAGAAAAGGAACTCTGCCAATAACCTGAAGGGGCTTGGAAGTAGATCTTTCCCCAGTTGAGCCTCTGATAGATGCAGCAGAGCTGATATCCTGATTACAGCTTGCTGAGTCCCTGAAGCAGAGAAGCCAGCTAAAGCATGCCCAGAGTCCTGACCTATGGAAATTAAGATAATGAATGAGTGCTGCTTTAAACTACAAATTTTATGATCATATATTGCCCAGCAGTAGAAAATGAACACCAAGAAACACTCAAATAAATAGTAAACACTCATGTGGTCCTTTACAAAGACCCCAGCTTCATCACCTATGACCACATCTTCAGCTACTTTTTTATTTAATATGCATAGATTATGTGTGGACACTTCAAAACTCAGCATTTCTCAAATATATGGTAATAAATAAGTATCTCCTTGAATCAGAGTGTGAATATAGACACATTTTCCTCAAATTAAGATGTTTTACATTAGGACACTTTCAAAACATTCCATTATAGTTGAGAACATGGTTGACTCTGAAACTATGATGGTACTAATAAAGTTTTTGAGCTGTATTATGAGACGTAATGACAGGTTTAGTTCTGACAGGTGGTAATACCAACTCTACTACTTTGGAAATGTGTCTGTGATGTTGGCCCCCATTGTTGCTGTTGCTTACCATCGTGTCGGTTCTGACTCATGGCTACCCTGTATAAGGTTTCCAAGAGGCAGCTGACAGGTTTGAACTGTTGACCTTGTAGTTAGCACTTGCCCGGTAGTGCCACACCAGGTCCCTAGATGATGTAAGTGCTTTGCACTCAACTGCTAAGCTAAAGATTGAGGGCTGGAATCAACCTCATTATACTACAGATGAAAGGCCTAGAAGTCTGCTTTCCATGCAGAATACAATCAAGAAACCTTGATGGAGCTGTTCTACCATGTAATACAAGAGATCATCATGAGTTGGAATTGACTCCACAGCACTGGGTCTGATTTTTTGGTTTATCTATCATTTGAGAAAATATTTATTATATAATATTATAAATATGGTATGGCATTATAGGATAAACACTAGACTATGATCCAGAAGGTCAGCGGTTCAAACCCACCAACTGCTCCTCTGAAGCCCTATACAGGGTCGCTATGAGTTGAAACCAATACAACAGCACTTAAAACCAAATTTTAAAATAGCAATATCTAAAGGATAATAGCTAAAGTTATATCTAAACTATATTTGAAACTATACAAAATAGATTTACAGGCAAATAGAGAAACTAGAGTTTGTTGTGGCTGTTAGGTGCTGTCATGTCAGTTCTGAGTCGTTGTTGTTGTTGTTAAGTGCCATAGAGTTGGTTTCAACTCATAGCGACCCTGTATAGGGTTTTTGAGGAGCAGCTTGGTGAGCTTGAACTGCTGACCTTGCAGTTCAAACTGACTTTGCAGTCTAGTGCATTAACCCACAGCACCACACCAGTTAGTGACCCTATATACAACAGAACAAAACATTGCCCAGTCTTGCATCATCCTCATAATTGTTGCTATGTTTGTGCCCATTGTTACAACAACTGTGTCATTCCATCTCATTGAAGGTCTTCCTCTGTTTCACCTGAGTCTCTATTTACCACAAATAATGTGGCACTGTGGATTAATGCATTGGAATGCAAGGTCCATTTAAACTCAAATGTCTGAGGTTTAAGCTCACCAGTTCCTTCTTGGAAACTCTATACAGGGTCACTATGAGTGGAAACTGATTCGATAGCAGTTAACAACAACAGGAACAACAAAGTACAAAGTACATGGCAGGAAGTCTCACCATTCTTGATTCTAACTGTACTTCTTTCAAGATAGATTTATGTTTTCTGGCACCCACGGTATATTCAATACTCTTCACCAATACCATAATTGAAAGGCATCAATTTTTTGATCTTCTTTATTCATTGTACAGCATTTACATGCATAGAAGACAGTAGAAATGCCATGATTTTGGTCCTGCACACCTTAGTTCTCGGTGATATCTTTGGTTTTGTTTGTTCGTTAGACACTTTAAAGAGGACCATGGAAGCAGATTTGCCCAAGGCAAAATGCCTTTTGACTTCTTGACTAGAACCAAATAAAATGAAAGCATTGCTAAATTCATTTGTCATGACGTTATTTATTAGTCCAGTTGTGAGGACTTTTTTGTTTCCTTCATGTTAAAGTGTAATTCATATTGAAGACTGTAGTCTTTGATCAACATCAGTTAAACTAGTAAATAGAGACCAGAAAGTTAGAAAAAGAAACATTGGAAGGAATGATCTCAAAGTGCTAAAACCATCTCTGAGTCTTTGAATGTTAGGGTTTTTAGTAATTTCATGTTATTCATATTGCCTATGTATATTTTCATAATCTTCCTTGCATATTTCTTGCATCCAAAAGTAAAACTTAGTTTAAGTTTTACATAATTTGTATTAAACAAGAAGATAAAATCTTGGGAAAGTATTTGTTTCATACTTTTAGGAAAGAACTCCCCAAGTATTTTCATCTTTTGATAATTATCTTTTATAGAAGGTACTACTAAATCTGTGAGCACTGGACTATATGAACACTGTAAGATGAACACTGGACAGTTAATCACAATGTCAGCAGTTCAAACCCATCAACTGTTCTCGGAAAGCCTTTACAGGTTCACTGAGTCTGAACCAACTCTAGGGCACACAACAACAACAGCTATTTGCATAGCACAAGCTTAATAATGAAAGTATAATAAAGGAACAATTGTTGTTAGTTTACTGCCATCGATTCTATTCGATCTCATAGTGACCCCATATGTGCAGAGCATAAAGCTGTTCCATAGGGTTTTTTCCAAGGGTGACCTTCTGATACAGATCACCACATGTTTCTTCTGATGTGTTTCTGCTTGAGTAATAAAATATACTTCTTTGAACCTCCATTCAACACTCTGTGAAAAATTTAAACCTTCAAGTTCCTATGAGTTAAATCTAAAAAGTTTCCAGAAGAATGTGTTCACTCTGTTCAACTGTCAGCAGGCGCTGCCAAATTGCAGTATCCGTGTCAGCAAATGAGGCAACTGCCACTGCCACAAAACTGTCAGAGATACCAGTGTCCTTGCAAAGCTTCCAAGACTGCCAGCATGTCCCATGGAGGAGACTCAATCCTCTGTTTTATAGGGAACTGCTCTGATTCAGTTCGGGCTTTAAAACCCTTTGACCTAGCAGGCGTTTTGGATTCCTACAACAGACACTGTTTTTACAGATCATATGAATTCCCTTGCAATGGTATTGTCTGAAATATTTACAATCCATAAAAATATAGAATGTGTTCACAGGTAATTTCTCATTTTATTTTCATAAAAAGTTGCAGTAGGTACAAAATGCATTGTCTAGTATTCTTAATTCTGCCTCATATATAAGCAAAATGAGGTTACTTGCAACTGTGATTCGCCTGATGACTTAACACCAATTTAGTGTTGGAGCCTGAACTTAAACAAGCCTCCAAGTCCAATGCTGTACATTATACTCCTTCCACACAACTAAATATTGTACAAGCTAGGCACAGCATCAATTTTATGTTTAAAGACCATTGTGAGTATGCATATTTCATGAACTGGTAATAAAAAAAAAATCCTAAGTGGAGGCTGAAATGTAAAAATCATTACTTTCAAAATGTAGTCTTTCTGTGGAAAATTTTTGATTTTCACATACTTGTATTAGAAAATAAATATCAGTGTTAGGTATTTTTAAAATGTAAAATAAAACCTTTGAAGAAGGATGGTTTTGAATTTTAAAATCTATTGTTGTTAGGTGCCATCAAGTTGG
>NW_006408617.1:7844615-7846576 GCF_000296735.1 Chrysochloris asiatica
TATAGTCCAGTTTCTCAGATTATTTGCTGAGCACACGATCTGAGTAAATCTGGTGAAACAATATAATCCTGATGTACACTGTTCCTGATTTTAAACCACACAGTATCCCTTTGTTCTCTTCAAACAGCTGCCTCATGGTGTATGTGTAGGTTCAGTATGAGCATAGTCAATTTCTGGAATTCCTGTTCTTTGCAATGCTTTCCATATGGGTAGCCAATATAACACAAGTAAACATCTTTCTGGTGGTCTCTGCTTTTAGCCAAGATCTAGCCAACATCAGCAATCATATTCCTCATTGAACATTCTTTTCGGAATTCAGCTTGAATTTTTGGCAACTCTCTATTTATTTCCTGCTACAACCATTTTTTAATTGCCATCAGAAAACTTTATTTGGGTGTGATAATGTTCAATAATCTCTACATTCTACTGGTCCACCTTTCTTTGGAATGAACACACATATGAATTCTTCCAATTAGTTGGCCAGGTAGCAGTCCTGCATATTTCCTGGCATAGCTGACTTAGCACCTCCAGTGAATTTGTTGAAACTTTTTAATTGCTCTTCTGTCAATTCCTGTAGCCTTGTTTCCCTCAATGCCTTCAGTGCAGCTAGAATGTCTTTCTTCACTACCATTAGTTTTTGATCATATGTTACCTCCTGAAATAGTTGGACAGTGACCAGGTCTTTTTGGTACAATGGCTGGGTATTCTTCTATCTTCATTTGATGCTTTTAAGTTCAGTATTTTGCTCACAAAATTATTTAATATTGCAACTCAAGGCTTGGATTTCCCTTAAATTCTTTCAGTTTAAGTAATATCAAATATATTCCTCTCATTTGGCTTTCTAATTACATATCTTTGTACATCTTATTATAAGTCTTTACTTTGTCTTCCCAAACTGTCATTTGAAATATTCTGTTCTGCTCTGTTACTTCATCATTTCTTCCTTTTGCTTTAAGTACTCTACATTCAAAAGAAAGTTTCAGAGTCTCATCTGACATTTGTTTTGGTGTTTTCTTTATTTCCTGTCTTTTCAGTGACCTTTTACTTTCTTCATGTATAATGTCCTTGATATCATCTCACAACACATTTGGTGTTTGGTCATTAGTATTCAGTGCATCAAATCTGTTCTTGAGTTTGTCTATAAATTCATGTGGAATAAACTAAGTTTGCATTTTGGCTTTTTGTGGACATAGTTTAATTTTTTCCAGCTTTAACTTGAACTTGCATATAAACAATTGATTGTCTGTTCTGTAATTGGTCCCTGGCCTTGTTTTGGCTGATGATGTTGAGCTTCTTCATCATCTCTTTCCACAAATGTAGTCAATCTGAGTGTTGTGTATCCCATCAGTTGCTTATATTGTTGAAAAAGAGATTACATTGAGTAACTCATTGGTTTTTCACAATTCCCGCATGCTACCTCTGGTTTCATTTTTATCATCAAGGCCCAATTCCCAGCTAATGATACTTCTTTTCTCATTTCCAACTTTCACATCCCAATCACCAGTAATGTTATACATGCATTTTTATTGCATGTTTATTCAAATTTCAGACTGAATAAGTTGCTAAAAGTCTTCAATTTCTTCATTGTTGGCATTGCAGGTTGATGTAGATGCTGCATAATGTTTGTATTAACTGGTCTTCTTTGGAGTCTTATGCATATTATCACCAACAACCTTCTGTTTCAGGCTAGATCTTAAAATGTTCTTTATGTTGCCATTCATCTTCAATTTGTTATTCCTGTCAAGTAGACCATATGATTGTTCAATTCACAGTGGCCAATTAGTCCATTTCAGCTTACTGATGCCTGGTGGTGGTGGTGGTTATATGCTGTGGAGTCAGTTCTGACTCATAACATCCCTGTATAGGGTTTCCAAGGCTGTAAATCTTTACAGACGCAGAAAGTCTCATCTTTCTCCAGCAGAACAGCTGGTAGTTTCAAACTGACCTTGAGGTTAGCAGCC
>NW_006408617.1:7847916-7859440 GCF_000296735.1 Chrysochloris asiatica
TTTTTTTTTTTTTTAATTATGATAAGTATGTAGGTAATTCACCACTCATCTGTCAGTTTGTTCTACTGTGATGGCTTGCTTGTTCCTATGATTCTGGAAGTTATGCCTCCGGTATTTTAAATGCCGGTAGGGTCTCCCATGGTGGACAGGTTTTAGCTTCCAGACTAACACAGATTGGGAGTAAAGAGAGGCAGATGACTTCTGAATGTTTGCTGTTGTTGCTATGTGCTGTGGAGTCGGTTCCAACTCATAGCGACCCTGTACAGGGTTTCCGAGGCTGTGAATTTTTATAGAAGCAGAAAGGCTAATCTTTCTCCCATGGAACAGTGGGTAGTTTTGAACTGCTGACCCTGAGGTTAGTAGCCCAATTCACAACCACTACGCTACCAGGGTCCCTCACTTGAAAATCTTATGAACAGCAATTGACCATAATCAGATACAGTGCTGGAAGATGAGCCCCTGAGATTGGAGGCAATTAAAGTATGACTGTAGAAGAGCTGCTGCCTCAAACTAAAGTTGAACATGATGGTATGAATGGAGAAATGCTTTCAGGACCTTCATTTGCTGATGGAACACAACTCAAATGAGAAAAACAGTGCAAACATCAAATAACATTAGAAAGTGAAAGCTAAGGTTGAAGCTGAAGAAAATTAAAACAAGTCCACAAGAGCCAAAATATGACCTTGAACATATTTCACCTGAATTTAGAGAAAATCACAAGAACAGATTTGATGCATTAGATGCTAATGACCAAAGACTAAAAGAGTTGTGGGATGACATCAAGAACATCATACAGGAAGAAAACAAATGGTCGTTTGAAACACAAGCAAGGAAAAAGAAAACCCAAAGTGTATGACAAAAGAGACTCAACTCTGATACTTGCTCTTAAATGTTGAGATGCTAAATATTAATGGGAGAAATAAAGAAGTAAAAAAGCTGAACAGAAAAATTCAAAGAGCAGTTTGAGAAGACAAAGTGAAGTATTATAAATGAAATGTGCAAAAACCTGGAGTTAGAACACCAAAAGGGAAGAACTGCCCAGCATTTCTCAAGCTGAAAGAACTAAAGAAAAAAATTCAAGCCTTGACTTGAAATATTTAAGGAGTTCTGGTGTGATGTTGTAGGATAAGCTTTTGAATGCTAAGAGAAAGTCAGCAGTTCAAATTCGCCAGCTGCTCCTTGACAATCCTATACAGGGTTGTTAGGAGTCAGAATACATTAGACGGTACTTAAAAACAACAACAACATGTGCAAAATATCGAATGATGCAGAATGCATCAAAAAAGATGGAAGGAATACACAGAGTGACTGTACCAATAAGAAATGGTTGTTGTTTAACCATTTCATTTGTTAGCACATGATCAAGAACCAATGGCATTGAAGGAAGAAATCCAAGTTGCACTGAAGACATTGGTGAAAAAGAATTCTACAGAAATTGAAGGAATACAAATTGAAATCTTTCAACAAACTGATGTAGCACTGGAGGCACTCACTTATCTATGCCAAAAAATTTGAAAGACCTGGCCCACTGATTAGAAGTGATCCATATTTGTGCCTGTTCCAAAGAGAGAGGTTACCCAACAGAATGTGGAAATTATGGAACAATATTAATACCACATGCAACTAAAACTTTGCTGAGGATAATTTTAAAATAACTGCAACAGCGCACTGACAGGGAACTGTCAGAAATTCAAATCAGATTCAGAAGAGATATCATTGCTGATATCAGATGTCAAAGATTTCTGACTGTGTGGATCATGACAAGCTATGGATTATGTTGTGAAGAATGGATATTCCAGAACACTGAATTGTGCTCATGAGGAACTTGAACACAGACCAGGAAACAGACCATGGACCAGAACAAGGGGATACTGAATGATTTAAAGTCAGGATGGTGTGTGCCAGGATTATATATTTTTTTACTATACTTACTCAATCTGTATGCTGATCAAAGGATTTTCAAATCTGGATTATATGAAGAAGAACATGGCATTAGAATGGTAGGAAGACCTGTGATCTGCAAATGCTAGGAGTCCTGATGTGGTGCTGTGGGTTAACTGACTGCAAATTCAGTTTAAATCCAAGATCGGCAGTTCAAGCTCACCAGCCACTCCTCGGAAACCCAATACAGAGTCGCTATAAGTAGCAGCTGACTCGATGGCACTTAATAACAACAACAACATGCAGATGCTACAACCTTGTTTAATGGAAACAAAGAGGATTTAAAATACTTACTGATGAAGATCAAAGACCACAGCCTTCAATGTAACTTACACCTGAATGTAAAGAAAACAAAATTCCCCATAACTGGACCAATGAATAACATCATGATAAATGGAGACAGATAAAAAAGTTGTCAAACACTTCATTTTGCTTAGATCTACAATCAACACTCATGGAAGCAACAGTTAAGAAATCAAACAATGTATTGCATTGGGCAAATTGCTGCACAAAACCTCTCTAAAATGTTCAAGAGCAAAGATATCAGTTTGAGGACTTAAGTGTGCCTAACCCAAGCTATGGTATTTTCAATAATCTCATACGCATGTGAAAGTTGGACACCAAACAAGGAAGACCATAGAAAAATGGACACATTTGTGTTATGGTTTCAGAGTTGTCATTGTTATTAATGCCTTTGTCAGTTTTGACTCATAGTGACCCTGCATATGGCTTAAAGAGAGCAGCAGGTGAGCTTGAACCTCTGATCTTGTCATTTAAATAGACTTTCCGGTCCAGTGCTTTATCCACAGCGCCACCATCAGCTGCCAGCAGAAAAACATATCTGTGTCGGAAGACATATAGACTTCATTTCTCATATTTTGGACATGTTATCAGGTAGCACCTGTCCCTAGAGAAGGACATCCTTATTGGTAAAGTAAAAGGACATCAAAAAACAAAACAAAAACAAAGAAGACCCTCAATGAAATTAATTGGTACAGTGGCAACAGCAGTGGGCTCAATAGTAACAATTGTGAGGAGGGCTCAGGACTAGTCAGTTTTTCATTCTGGTCACTATGAGTTGACAGCACCTAACAACGTATAAGTAATAGATCATTTGTCATTTCTACAGTCTTCACATATGTAGTTCAGTGGCCTTAATTGCATTCCTCATGTTGTTCAACCATTACCATTAACTATCCTCAAGTTTTTCATCACCCTTAACAGATGCTCAGTGTCCCCTAACCATTGAGTTTCTCTCTAGCCACTCTCCCAACCCCTAGTAACTACTCATAAACTCTGGTCTCTATAACCAAAACTAAACCAAACTGATTAATGTCAAGTCAAATTTCATAGCGCATCTATAGGACAGCTTAGAACCACCTCAGACTGTTTCCAAGGCTGTAAATCTTTACAAAAGCAGACTACCACATCTTTCAGATTACCACTGAGTCCGTTCTGACCCATAACGACTCTTTAGAGAGTTTCCAAGGAGTGGCTTGTGAGCTTGAACCACCGACCTGGCTGTTCAAAGTGCCCTTTCAGTCCAGTGCATTAGCCCACAGTGCTACACTGGGATCATACTAAAAACCACTTTGAGTTTTGTAAACTGGACTCATACTAAGGTATCCTGTGCAACAGTGGGTTTGATTTCTTGTCCAGTTCAATTATCTCCATTTTAGAACTGCTTCTCAGCAGGAATCTTCACCCATTAAGTGTCTTGATGCATATAATTGGGTAAAATGGCAAGTAATGAGAAGTGAAATATTGATGATGGCAGACTTTCCTTTTCGATCCTCTGATTTTTTTCTTCTGACAGAAAAATGAATAATTGGCACAGTGAAAATTGTCCTAAAACTTGTTTTGTTTTGGTTTTTTAAATCTTGTTTTTAATCTTTATTTTTTTCACTGGGCTTCTTCAGTTCATCGATGATAATGAGCTTTTTATTTTCTCTCTTATTTCTAATTCATGTGTACTTTTAATTATTATTTTATTTAGCTATATTTATGTTTTAAAACTGTCCTTACCCAATACATTTTTTTCCCTTACAAAATAAAGAATATTTGTTATGTTTGGTCAGATCTCCAAAACAAATAACTATAATACATGTTCATAAGTTACCTGGGAGAAGTCAATTTAAGATTATCCTCTGGGAATCTGAAAAAAAAAATTACATATACATGTTGCTATTAAGTGCTATTTAGTCCATCCTTACTTATAGTGACCCTCTATAGGGTTTCCAAGGAGCAACTGGTGGGTTTGAACTGCCAACCTTTGGTTCATAATCCAATGCTGATCCTACAGTGCCACACCAGAACTCCATGGAGAATCCTGGTGTGGCTCTGTGGGATAAAGCACTGGACGGCAAAGTCACAAAGTTGGTGGTTCAAACTCACCTGCCACTTCTTGGAAACCCTATACAGGGTTGCTATGGGTCAGAACCAACTTGACAGCACTTAGCAACAACAATGACATATATAAAATACCTAGGAGAGCAGTTTCAGTACCACAGCCATTCTGAGATAATTACCATATTGCAGTCCTCAGAAATGGATGCTTTTTGGAGAGATGGTGGGATTTAGTGTTAGCACCCTAGGAGAGGAGGGTTCAAGAGGTACCTTTGATCATCATGGTAATTGCAAATTATAGAAACCTAACTCAAGCTAGCCTAAGGATAACAAAAGGTATTTTCTCGTGTAACTGGGATTAGTAGCAATATTAGCATTTACACAGCATTCAATATCTGGTAGGCTGTACATTCTTTACCTGTTAACATTCATTTTATCTTCACAAAAGTCTCTATGAGATAGATATTATAAATATTATCAGCATTAACCTCGTTTGGGAAGAAATCAAGCCATGGAGACACAGTTCTTGTTAGTTTCTGTGGAGTCAGCTCTTGCTCTTAGCAGCATTACAAATAATGGATCAAAATGTTGCCCAATCCTACACAGTCTTCTTGATCTTTCTATGTTTGAGTCAGATCCTCCCGTCATTATGAGACTCTATCTCACTCAGGGCCTCCCTTGTCTTGGCTGACCCTCCACTTTACCAACCAGGATGGAGTTTTCTAGCAATCTGTCTTTTCTGATGGCATAACCACAGCAGGCCTGCTCAAGTCTTGCATCCTCATTTTGAAGGCACATTTGGTTCTGTTAAAGATGTTTTTGTTTTAGGTGCCATCAAACTGGTTCCAACTCAGAATGACTCTATGTACAACTGAATGAAACAGTGCCCTGTCCCATGCCATCCACACAATAATTGTTTTATTTGTACACATTGTTGCAGCCACTGTGTCAATCCATCTTCTTGCACATCTTTCTCTTTTTCACTGACCCTCTGTTTTACTAAGCATCATGTTCTTCTTTCAGAGACTGGTCCCTTCTGACGAGATGTCCAAAGTATGTGCGATGAAATTTCTTCATCCTCACTTTTAAAGAGCATTCTGACGGTACTTCTTACAACACAGATTTGTTCATACTTTCAGTTGATAAATTAGGTAACCTGAATGCAGACATAGCTAATAAGTGATAGAGCTCAGATTTAATCGTAGGCAATTTTGTTTCCAAGATCTTGCCTACGAGGCTACAATGATTCAAGCTGTTGTAGTCAGTTCCCAGGAAGCACTGTGGAAATCAATAACTTGACAGCAGTACTTTCTTGCTTTACTCTGCCAACTCTTCCTGTCTCTGCTTCTCTCTGTATTTGACCACATTCTCTCCTACTTAAACTGGCAAGGAGCATGCTCTTCAGCAGGTGTGTGTTACTGCCTGCCAGTGGTAAACTACATGAAACAATTCCTAGGCCAACTTCTTTCATGGGGACAAAATATATTACCTGAGAAAGGAGTATAGTGAAACTATTGTTGTTGTTGTTAAGTGCCATCAAGTTGGTACTGACCCAGAGCAACCTTGTAGAGGGTTTCCAAGGAACAACTGGTGAGCTTGAACCACTAACCTTGCAGTTCAAACCAACTTTGCAATATAGTGCATTAACCCACAGCACCACACCAGTACTCTATTGGATAGATATAAATAAATAGCTCCACATTCTGTGTAATTTCCACCTGCCAAAAGTAAGAGGCTTTGCTACATTTTTATTCAGTAAATGCTGTCATTTCTAAGTAAGCATAAAAATAAAAACTGATTCTTGCATATGTTTTAAAATCATAGTAGACCATTTTGACAACTGGTTCTTCTGGAAGCATTAGTTAGAATCTCTGAGCTTCTCAAAATCCTTTTAAAGTTTTGAGATCCGGGGTGGGATGGGAATAGCCAATTGTTACCAATAAGTTCTACGAATTCAAAATTAGTAAATACCTAATTGAATGCTTACAAATATCACAAATGAGAAAGACAACTGTGACTCACCTCAACTCCATATACAGGTAGAATTTTATACATTTGGCATCAAGGAGACCAAGTTCTACAGATCGATAACTTCTAGGTCCCATGGAGGACTCAGATAGTGCTTCGCCACTAATGTAACTCTTGGAGGAATGTAGTATCTAAAGGGATTAGACAAACAATGAAAATTAGCACCATCCAGTGAGTTTCATCAGTCACCTCAGCTCACGTATTACCCCCAAAATGGAGCTATCTACACATTAATTATCTTTTCTAGGATTTCTGCCCAAGCTCTCACAATGAGAAACTCTTCTGCTTTTGTTTTCTCTCAGAGAAAAATACATGATGATTATGGCTTCTAAAGTTAAATATTTTTTACATTTTTAAAATGCTCTTGAATTAAAAGCAATTTCTTCCAATTTCTGTGTTTAAACTTAAAACTGTTAATGGCCTATCCCATACACCATGTAAGTAACATCTGATGGTGAAAATGATAAATTGTTCTTGGGTTGTTAGATATAAGTTCTGTTACAAAAACACTCTGTCCTTAGGCCACTAAGAAGATGCACCATCAATTTGTTTATCCTTTTCCATACCTGACCTAGCCAAGGAGAATCTACTTGCCCTTTTATTCCCTTGCTTTACAATATTTCTCTGATTGTTACACAGCAGTTATGCATACCATGAATAGTTTTATTTTGGTTTAGACTTCACTTCTCAATTTAGTTAAAAATACAACCAGATGTGCAGCAGAGATACAGGAAATACGTGAAGTCACATGGTATATGTGCCATCTTTATAGAACATTGCTACTGTTGTTAAGTGACATCAAATTGGTTCCAACCAATAACAACTATATATAGAGTTTCCTAGGACTGGCTAGTGGATTTGAACCACTGACCTTGTGGTTAGCAGTACAGTGCTTATCCTACAGCTCCACATCAGGACTCTTCAGAGAGCATTATTTACCCAAATACTTTAATACTCCACCACACTTAATAACAACAAATCTGTAGATAGTTTGCTAAATACACACTTAAGTACATACAAAAGAGGATAATTTTTTTAGAATGTTAAAATTATGATTCTCATTGTTGTTAGGTGCTGTCAAGTCAGTACCCACTCATAGTGACCTTAATGCACAACAGAATGAAACACTACCTGGTCCTGCGCCAACCTCACAATCCTTGCTACACTTGAGCCCATTGCTCTTGCCAATGTGCCAAATCATTTCATTGTGTGTCTGGCCATCTTATACAAACATAAAAATAATACTTGCCATATATTTCAATTAAACAATTAATGAAGGAATCATATTAGTGGAACTAGTAAAATGTTACTAGTTCAAAAGATAATTCAAGGTATTGATAGTATCATAAAGAGTTTTTAAACTCATTTACAAATAGATGAAAATTGCAGACCTGGTCAGTCTTCAAAGGAGAAAAAGCTGCTTTCCACTGAATACAATTTACACACCTATGAACTATTGTTATTTTCATTGCTATTGTTGTTGTTGCTGTTAAATGTCTTTCAGTCTTTTCCAACTCATAGTGACCCTGTACAGGGTTTTCAAAGAGCGGCTGGTGAGTTTGAACCACCGACCCTGCATTTCACACCGGCCTTTCAGTCCAGTGCTAATTGTGCAGCAGCACATCAGGACTCTCCATTCCGATTAGTTACCTAAAACTTAGAAAGTTGTGAAAATATTTAAACACAATGAACATCATAATGACTTTATTTGACTAAGTAACATTGAAGGGTGTGGTAGGTACAATGTTTATATTAGCCCATTTCATATTATTTCATAGTTGTTTGCTGAAAAATGTCTATAAATATGAAATAGAATTATATAAAATGTGGATAAATTTAAAAAGTGATTGTCAATGTCATATTAATTTTTATTATACAGTAGGTGACATCTAGAAATCCAGGAAGATGTCTACTTGTGTTTTATGTTTTGGCCCCTATATTTAAGTGGGATAAACTCAAGGTTGTATTTTTGTTCTTTTGTTATTATTTTAACTTTTTTCATCTTCAATCTGAACTTTCATTTGCAGAATTGATGGTGTGGTTCACAGCTGGTCTCTGTCCTTGTTTTGACTGATTATATTAAACTTCTCCATCACCTCTTTCAACAGACATAGTCAATTCGATACATTTGTATTTCATATGGTGAAGTCCATATGTATAATGGCAATTTATGTTGTTGCAAAAAGTATTTGCAATGGCTTGCAACATTGGTCTTACAACATTCCATTATGTGAACTCCAGCATAATTTTTACTCCTCCTTTTTGTTCCAAATTTATCATCCAATCTCAAGTAATTATCAATGCATTTTGATTGCATATTTGATCAATTTCAGACTGAAGAAGTTGATAGAATTCTTCAATTTCTTCATCACTGACTTCGGTAGTTGGTGTGTAAATTAGAATAATGGTTGTCTTAATTGGTCTTCCTTGTAGATGTATACATACTATCCTATCATAGACAGCCCAGTACTTCAAAAAATGTACTTTTTGATGATGTACACTACCAGAGTTCCTGTGTACATACATACATTAATCCCCACATATAAAGTGTATATCCATATAAAAACGTGCATATGGATGTTTTTAACCATTTTATTCATAATGCCCAACATTGGGAGCAATGAAAATGTTCTTCAATAAGCAAATAGATAATCAAATTGTGATCTATCCATACAATGGAGAATTACACAGTGAGAAGGAAAAGAAGAGAAGGGAAGGGAAGTGAGGAAGGAAGGAAGAATGAAAGAGTTATCAAATTCCATACACGGAGGAAACTTAAATGCATGTTGCTAAGTGAAGTCCTGGTGTGGCACTGTGGGTTAATGCGCTGGACTGCAAGATCAGTTTTGAACAACAGAGTCGGCGGTTCAAGCTCACCAGCCGCTCTTTGAAAACCCTATAGTGGGTAGCTATGGGTCGGAATCAACTCTACAATACTTAATAACAATCACATCAAGTGAAAGAAAGAAAAAAGTCAGTGCAAAAGAGCTACATACTATATAATTCCAAAATATGACATTCTATAAAAAACAAAGCTATTGGACAGTACAAAAGCCAGTTGCTATCATAGATTCAATAGATGATGGAATGACGATGAACAGATGGACCATGGGACATTTTAAGGTCAGTGACAGTATACGCAGGATAAGATTGTTTTTGTTGTTGTTGTTAAGTGCCATTGAGTCGTTTCCAAACAACAGCGACCCAGTATAAGGTTTCTGGGGAGCAGCTGGTAAGCTTGAACTGCCTATGTGTGGTTTAAATGACTTTTCAGTCCAGCGCATTAACCCACAGCACCACCTATATAGGACTATATAAAAAAAAAGTAAACCCTAGTGTAAATTATGTTATTGTTGCATGCTGTTGAATCAATTCCACCTCATGAGGACCCTATATAGGGTTTTGGCACGAATTGGTGGGTTTGAAATGCCGATATTGCGGTTAGCAGTCCAGTACTTATTCAACAGCGCCATAACATGGTCCAATATAAACTACGTTGTTAAGTGCCCATTGAGTCGCTTCTGACTCATAGCGACCCTGTATAGTGTTTCCAAGAAGCAACTGGTGGGTTTGAACTTCCGATCTTGTACCCGGTTCAGTGCTTATCCTATAGTGCCACACCAGGACTCCAATATAAACTATATGTCGTTGTTGTTAAGTGCTGTCGAGTCGTGTTCCGACCTGTAGCGACCCTGTATAAGGTTTTCAAGGAACGATTGGTGTACTTGAACCGCTGACCTTGACCTTCAAACCGATTTTGCAGTCCCCCTCATTAACCTGCAGCGCCACACCACTACGCTACTAAAGTCTACCTATATTAACTCTATAGACTTTAAAGTTAATGATGCTGTTGCTAAGTGTCGTTGAGTCGATTCCGACCCATAGTGACCCTCTATAGGGTTTCCAAGGAGCAGCTGGTGAGCTGGATCCGCCAACCTTGCAGTACAAAAGGCTTTGCAGTCTGGCGCATTAGCCCACAGCGCCACACCATAAGGTACCATTATTGGTTCGACAATTTAAAAGTGCAGCACACCAGTGCACAATATCCATTATAGAAGAAAACTGTGCAAGGGGGAGAGTGTATAGGGGATTTCTGTACGGTCTTCACAATATTTCTGTACACCTCAACTGCTCTAAAGATTAAATCCATAAAAATAAAATACTTTTCATTTTTCTTTATTTCCAAGTTTCTAATGCAAATTTCTTTAGTTCAAATACTATCTAATTTCCTACTTGTTCAGTGCCTACAAGCAACTTATTTAAATTTTCAGGTTCTTGATATCCTATTCTTTAAAATGAGGAGAACAACAATGGCGTGTACTGTATAGAGTGTTGTAAGAGCAGCACCTTGCATTTGTGTATAACCGGGGAAGTTGAGAATTTGGACTTCATTTGGTCATTCTCATTGCAACCACAAGGTGGGGCTCCAGCAATGATAACGTTGAGGGGTTTTGTTTGGCTTGGTTTTTCTGCCTCACTTGTCCTAGATGTTCTTTCCTCACCTTGTTTGTATTTTTCCATGTCAATATACTACCTTGCCTTTATCGCTTTTGAATTTTATGAACCATATTTCCAGTTGGTTAAATTAATATGCACTTGTATTCATATCATACAGTCTATCAGCAACTGTGGTTAATTTAATATCACTACAAATTGGATAAGCATATTCATGATTCCAGGACCAGCTCATCAATCAAGTATTGTATAATATTTGCTCCAGAAGCAATTCACTAAGATAATATAAAGTATCTTTTACTTAATATAAAAAATGTTTTATGTAATATGTTTATAACAGTTGCTATCAAGTCTATAAGACTTAGTGTGTGTCAGATAAGACTGTGCTCAAAGAGTTTTCAGTGCCTGGTTTTTCTAAAGCAGATCACCAGATCTTTCTCCCGAGGTGCCTCTGGGTGGACTCAAGCTTCTAACCTTTCATTTAGCAGCCAAACTTGTTAACTGTTTGTACCACCCAGGGACCCCTACATATTGTTTATAGCTATGATATTTCTATAATTTCTTTATTAACCCTAAAAGAATAAAATTACGTCATCTGAAGTGTGAACTTTAAACATCTGGATGACTCACTTTTTTTTTTTTAGTTTTTTTTCTGAAGCTTTTTTTTTTTAATGTTTTATTGTGAATTATGTGATAGTTTACATGGGAGAACATTGGTTTTACATTCATTCTATCGTATATTGTCTCATTGCCA
>NW_006408617.1:7859625-7860898 GCF_000296735.1 Chrysochloris asiatica
TCTTCTCCCTTGATGGTCCTAGGGACCTCAGCTCCTAGACTGAAAAGTTAATCACTCCACTCCTTGCTATAAAATGTCTACCTTTACATTTCCAACCCTCACTATCAGTCCTGATAAAAATTATTCACTATTGTATCACAGAGACCCGTGGATGACTCACTTTTGAAGACCTACTTTAATTTTCTTCTCTTATCCACCTTTTCCAACTTGCCGTCTTTAATGAGTACAAACTGAGCATCAGACTGCACGTTTGTTTATAAAAGGCTATGTCATCAATATAAAGTGATAGTTAATTACATACAAATGGTTTTACAAATGTGATGGCTACCAATCCCTTAAATTTCTCACTTATTACTCCACACTGAATAATTTAAATTAGAAATGCAAACCAAATGCTAAAGGTAGCATTTGTCGAAGTTCTTGATTAAAATATCTGCCTGCACTATTTGTTTATGCAGCAAATGAAGTGCCCTCCCTGGTTGTTTTGCTATTTGAAGAATCTTCATAGAATCTCAAGTACTTGTTGTCACTAAGGCAAAAACTAATTTGCTTTCCATTATAATATCTGCCTTTCCATTCGTGTATTTAATTGTCGTGAGGTCTTGGGAGTAGTCGTTGACTTTTATACAAGGAAAAATGAGAGTAGAGTCGTTACTTTTGACAGCTCACAGATTTAAAAAAAACACACACGAAAACAAAAAACCAAACAGGAGAGAGAGAGAGAGAATGAAAAGTAGGGTAGAAAGCTGATATAAGCCCAAACTATGAAAGCGTTAATTAGTAAAAGCATAATTTCTGGAAGCTATTGTGGAATAAAATCTAAATTGTATTAAAATATTTTTTCAACTGATTTGAAGATGGGAAAAGCATGTTTTATACTATAAGCAGTTCCTCTGAATTACTGCCCATCACTGAATTTAATAAATTAAAATTGAGTGCTGAAATAAAAGCTTGCTACCATTGTTTTTGCTTCAATTTGGACTGATTTTCTAAGGCATATTTCTTCCATTGTTTATGGTTAAAGGGGTCATAGTAATTTCAAGCTTAGGGATATCACTGCCTATTAAAACATAGAAATAATGCATTTCATTATCTAATGTCTATTGTCTAATATGACGGTATATCATATCATCTAATAATATAGACAATATAAATCTGCCTCCTTAAAAAAAAAAAATTCAATCCTTTGCTCGTTGCATGAGTGTTGGGGTCTGACCTCGACATAGTTGTCACGAGTTTTTGGTTCACGAGGAGGGGAGATCCAGCGGCGATA
>NW_006408617.1:7865006-7866690 GCF_000296735.1 Chrysochloris asiatica
GGTATGTTGTGTTTTCATTCTCATTTGTTTCTAGGAAATTTGTAAATTCAGGTTTTATTCCTCTACTACCCAGTCACTTTTCAGCAGGGTGTTTTTCAGTTTCCATGTATTTGACTTTATTTCCTTGGTCTTCCTATTGTTGATTTCTAATTTTATAGCATTGTGGTCTAAGAAGATGCCTTGTAGTATTTGATGTTTGGAAATATAGGGAGGCTTGTTTTGTGCCTAACACATGGTCTGTTCTGGAGAATGTTCCATGTACACTGAAAAGAATGTGTATTGTGCTGTTGTTGGGTTGAATGCTCTGTACACATCTATGAGGACCAGTTGGCTGATTGTGTTTTTTAGTTTTCTGTGTCTTTGTCGAGTTTCTCTCTGGTTGTTCTTTCCTTTTTTAAAAGTGGTGTATTAAAATCTCCCACTATTATTATTGATTTGTCTCTTTCTTTCTTCCAATCTATTAGAGTTTGCTTTATATATATTGGCGCTGTTTCATTGGGAGCATAGATATTTATTATGGTAATGTCATCTTGTTCAATTGTCCCTTTAATTGTGAGATAATATCCATCTTTATCTAATATGCTGGTTTTTGCCTTAAAGTTTAGTTTTTCAGTGATTAGTATTGCCCCTCCTGCTAGTTTTTAAATTGCAATTAACTTGGTGTATTTTTTTCCCAAGCCATTGCCTTTTATTCTGTTTTTGTCTTTGTGTGCAAGGTGAATCTCTTGTAGACAGCATATTGAAGAATCTTGTTTTCTTATCCATCTGCCACTCTCCATCTCTTAACTGTTGCATTTAATCTGTTTACATTCAGTGTAATTATAAATAGGTATGGATTAATTGTTGTCATTATATTTATTTGTGTGTGTATGGTGCTGCTGGTTTCTTTGTTCTGCATGTCTTCCTGTGCTGAGTTCATGTTTTTTGTGTTCTTTCTTGTCAGTTTCTTCATAGTTTTAATGTTTCCATGTTCTTCTTGGATTTTCATTTTCTTGGTATTTTGTGAAGTATTAATTTTCTTTGAGGTTACCTTATATTCTATTAACTTTCCTCTCTATTTAAGACAGTCTATTTTATCCTGGAATCTACCTGACCTTCTCACCACCTGGATCTCTGTTCCTATGTGTTTTCTTTCTTTCACATTGTAATTGTTTTGATCATAGACTGACCTCCCAGATACTCTGAATTTGATCTTATAATTTTGTTCTGTTCTCGACTCTTCCATTTGTCAATTGAGTTCTGGGTGGGGCTGCCACATATGTCAATCTCTGATTGTTGTCTGTTCTTGTTGGTTCTCAGTCCCCTTTAGGATATTTTGCAGCAAAACTCCCTTTAGGATGTTTTGCAGCGCAGGTTGACTTTTGAAAAATCCCTTAGCTTCTGTTTATCCTGAAATGTTTGTTTACACTGTTGTATTTAGCTGATAGCTTTGCTGGGTAGAGGATTCTTGATTGGCAGGTTTTTCTTTTCTTTCTTTCAGGGTTTTATATATGTCTCCCCTTGCCTTTTTGCTTACAGGGTTTCTGCTGAGAGATCTGAGCTTAATCTGATTTGCTTACCTTTGCATGTAACACTTCTGTTTTCTCTAGCTGCTTTCAGGATTCTCTCCTTAGCTTTGATTTTGGAAAGCTTGATTATTATATGTCTTGGTGATTTTCTTTTGGGGTCTGTCCTTCTTGAGGTT
>NW_006408617.1:7866790-7877395 GCF_000296735.1 Chrysochloris asiatica
GAACCTCTGACTAGTCTTACACGGTCTGCAACACATGAGCAACTATTATATAGGTTTCCAACACAAAACTAACACTCAGCATCATTCTCTGAACAGTCAGGGATGTTTTCTCCTTTTTTGATCCCAAATACTATCCAATGAGGCATGAACAAGCAGGGAAATGATAATAAAGGAAAAAGTAAAAGCTGGACATAAGTAAGAATTACAAGTTAACATTACTATGCAAATTATTTTAAATCCAAATATCCTTATTTTTGAGGATTTGTAATAGGACAATTAAGCTTTAACCTTTTGAAAAAAATATCACATTAGTTCCTAGAATCATCTGTTTTCTATAATTGTGTCCTATAGAGTTTTAGATTTCATACTGCAGTAAAATTTCAAAACATGTCAGGACAGTAACAAAGCAACTACAACACCATAGTTTCTCTATTATTTGACAAATTACAGCCCCTTTCAAATGAAGAAAAATTTTAGGGGAGCAGTGTCCTTTCAATGGAACATGGGGATGAATTGGCAATCTGAAATGGTCATGTAATAACACCTGGTTAACAATTATAACTTTTTAAAAAAAAACTTTGCCATGGTTTGGCCAAAATTCCATCACTGATAAGGATTTAGGAATCATTAGGCTTCTATATTCTTATTTACCTTTCGGATTTTTGTCTACAATTTTTATCCTTGAATTCTAAGTTTCAGCTCCACTGAACCAAAAGAAAAAAGACAGGCTTTGGAGTGCACAGACTTGGAATAAGATCCCCAAGGCAAGCTACTCAATTTCCCAGAGCATCAGTCTTCTCATGTCTGTACCCAAGTCCTCTTCTTAGCAGTGCAACTTTGGGACAGTTACTTAGACTCTGTGCTTTACTTACCTGATTTAAAAAGGACTTGCCCCATTGAGTGGTTCAAATTAAATAAGTTTATAAAGAAGCTTCAGATGACTCTGGCAGGAAGTATCCACTGTGATAGTGTTGATTCTGATTCATAGCAACTCATAGAACAGAACAGAGCTGCTCCACAGTGTTTCTGTGACTGTAAATCTTTATGGGAGCCTCATCTTTCTCCAGAAGAGTGGCTAGTGGGTTTGAACTGCCTTCCATATGCTGGTAAGTCCATTTATCAGCTTTCTATTGATAAGGTTAAAAAACAAAACAAACAAAAAAAGCACTACCACAAAGGCTAATGGCTTAAAGCAAGAATTTAGTAATGTTCTTGATGCTGAAGTAGACTGGGCAGTTCTACTGCATGCATGTCACCTGGAGCTCCCATGCAGTTGTATTCAGCTGGTGGATAAGCTGGCCTGGAAGGTCCAGGGGTCTCTCTCACGTTTACGCTGTTGGTACTCATTTGTGGCTTGCCTCAATTCTTCTCCATGCTGCCTCTTCCTTCATGTGATGTCTTATCCTTCAAGAGTTTTCCACATGGCCTCTTTCTCAGATCATGCGAGCCGAGTTCCAATAAAGCAAAAGCAGAATGTAGGCATTTTAGGGATGAAGCATGAACTCAACTTCTGCTGCACCTAATTGATCAGTGCAAACACAGAGGGGAGGAGAAACACACTCTCTTTCTTCATAGGAAAATTTTGTATGCATATAGGAATTGTTGGCAGCATCATAGGCAGACAAGTCAGTGGTGGATCAGTGGTTGATTTCCTGGCTTCCATGTGGGAGACACGGGTTCAATTCCCAGCTAGTGTACCTCAATGCCACCACCAGTCTGCCAGTGGAGACTTTCATGTTGTTACAACGGTGAGCAAGTTTCAGCAGAGTTTCCAGACTGACAAACAAGGAAGAAAGTCCTGGAAATCTACTTCCAGAAATTAGCAGTAAAAACCTTTTGGGTCATATTGATCAAAAGAATTGCACCCAATCATGAGGACAGCAGAGAACTGGGTAGTGTTTAGTTCCATTTTGTGAGGGGGTCTCCATGATTAGGGGCTTACTAGGAGTATAGCCTATAGTAATGACAATAGATGCAGATACAACACATCACACAATGAAGTGTAGTTACTATTATTCATAAAATGGAGTGAATGCTCCCTACCCTCAAGAGCAAAGTTGTCAGTTTGAGGACTAAAGTGCACCTGATCCAAGTCATGGTATTTTCAATAGCCTCATATGCATGTGAAAGTCGGACAGTATGTAAGGTAGAAGAATTGATGCATTTGAGTTATGGTGCTGGAGAAGAATATTAAAGTTTCCTTGTGCTTCCTGAAAAACAAACAAAATCTGTGTTGGACGCAGTACAACTAGTATGCTCCTTAGAAGCCAGGATGCTGAGACTTTATCTCTCATACTTTGGACATGTTATCAGGAGGAATCAATCCCTGGAGGACATCATTATTGGTAAAGTGAAGGGTCAGCACAACAGAGGGAGACCCCTAACAAGATGGATTAACACAGTGGCAGCCACAATAGGCTCAAGCGTACCAGCTATTATGAGAATGGCTTAGGAGCAGGTGGCATTTCGTTCTGCTGTACATAGAGTCCTTATAGATCAGAATCATCTCGATGGCACCTAACAACAACTGCCCTCTGGACAGGAGTCCTGGTGGGCACTGGACTGCTAACCACAAGGTTGGCAGTTCAAACCCACCAACCACTCCATGGAAAATCTATACAAGGTCACTATGAATCGGAACCAACTTGATCACACTTAACAACAATAATCCTTTGGGACTGTTGTGAGAATTAAATGGAGAGCATTAGATTCCACTGTTGTTTGTCATTGCCATTACTATTAATGATTGTTTCTTGTGGAAGATACTCATCTCAACTGCATTTTTGGGAGCTGAGATTCCTCTTTAGCTGAATCATGCCAGCAAATGATCCCGGGTCCGCCAGGTGTTGGATGCTGAAGTAGTACCATGTCTATTCCTTTAATGTTTGAGTACTCAGCATATTCAGATCAGGTGTTCTGAATCTTTCTGTGGGGATATATAGAGTTGGGCGGAGAAGGGAATCTTATTGTAAGAAGTGATTTTATGAAACAGTGTTTCCCATAGAAACAAAAATGTTGGTTCTTTTCTCTAGAATTTCAGTTGAAACATGTTACCAAGGCCTCTTGGCTGACTTGCCAGAAATGTTTATTGTAGTCTCCCAGGTTTCACTCAAACAAAACCTTGTTGTTGTTATTGTTGTTAAGTACTGTTGAGTTGGTTTGCACTCATGGCAACTCTATATAGGATTTCCAAGGAGTAGTTGATGGGTTTGAACTGCTGACCTTGTGGCTCACAGTCCAGTGCTGATCCTACAGTGCCATACCAGGAGTCTGTTGTTGTTAAGTGCCATCAAATCCGTTCTGACTTATATATAGGGTTTCTGACTTATATATAGGGTTTCTGACTTATGTATAGGGTTTCCTAGGAGAGGCTGGTGGGTTTGAACTGTCAATCTTTTGGTAAGCAGCCCTGCAACGCCACACCAGGTCTCCAACACCATTACAGAGATGCAAAAAGGTTGCAAGCAAATGAGAGTCTTTTATTTGGTTGGCCAAGCAAAGGAGCACACTAAGAATCATGTTGCAAAGATGGCTCTCCGAGGGTATGGCGTCCTGGTGTGGTAATGTAGGATAAGCACTGCACTACTAAGATATACAGCCTCGCAAACCCTATATAGTGTCACTATGAGTAGGAACCGACTGACTCTACGGCACACCACCACCACCACCACCACTAACTGCAAGGTGGGCAGTTCTAGCAAAATCTATACAGGGACTCTGAGTTGGAATGGACTTGACAGCACTTAACAACAACAACATGCCTTGATGGCATAGTGGGTTACACACTGGACTACTAACCAAAAGGTCACTAATTGGAATCCACCAGGAAAAAAGATGAGTCTTTCTGCTCCCATAAAGATTTATAGCATTAGAAACCCTACTAAGAATTGGAAGCAACTCAACAACACATGACAACAACAGGGCAGTAAGTGGAGTCTGATTGGTGTTCATGATGATTCGGCACAAGTACTAGTCTTCTGTGTATTCTCCGTTGGGAAGAAGCCCACAAAGATGACAATTTGCCCACATCCCGAGCTTCCACGTGGATGTGTTTTCAGTCTTGCAATGTCAAAATGTAAAGCTGAGGACACAGTGGTACTATTATGCATGACTGTTGGGCTAGATCTGACTGTCGCCAGTTCTGTGCCCTAATTTCTCATTTTTCATTTAAGCAGGAAGCTGGCAGTTTGCCTAATAAGGAAACAAGTTAAGACAGGAAATCAGTTAACTCTTATTCTAACAAAGATGGTAGTTAATCTATGGGTTTCACATATTTCTGCTGCTTATGGGGAATTTGAAAAATAATCTTTCTAGTTTATCCTGACCTACAAAAATAAAGGGTGGATCCTGAGCAGTGTTTGGCTTGGGACCTACATGGTCTAGTGGATGGATTTCCATACCTAGTTTCTATCAAGGTCTAATTTAATAAACAGTTAGGTATCATGTGCAGTTTGCAATTCATTGTTACAGAAAAACAAAACCAAAAAGCTAAACCACTAAAATATTTAGAATTTATTTATTACCAGTCCCTAATCTTGTCACACTTTTAACTTTCATGCCAAACTTCCTTTATGCTTTTAATGCTCAATTAATTTAAAATGAACAAAGCTCAAGTTATAACATATTTTAGTTTAGTTAATACCTGAACTGCTGCAGTTTTATATGTCATTATTAATTTCAAAACATAATGGATTTAAGAAACACCTTGCAGAGACATGGGAAGTGTGTTCTTCTAGGATTTTTGCAATTACAACAAATACGTCTAGAATTATGAAAATTTCACACCTTTTCATATCTGGAAAGTAGGCTTTTAACACCATGAAAGATAATTCTCTTTGGTGAATACTAATATTCCCAAATGAATCCTGTTATAAATAGTTTTTGGTCTCCTTAAGGCTTCATTTCTTGGCGTTACAGTTTTGATGAGTTCATCATAATGTAAATGTTAAAAAAAAAAAAAAAGGAATTCGTGATCATTTTAGCCTTTATTCTTCATTGAGATAATCTATGATTTTCAATGTTCAAAAGTTCATTTCAAATGAAACTGGATTTCTTAGACAATAGTAGTATTTCAACTAAAATAATAAAAAAAAGACTGTAATTTTATTCCTTCAGCTATCTTAATGGCTGGTGAAAATATAGTAAAACAAAATAGTGAAAAAAGGTCCCAAATTTCATTTTATGGTATCTCAATGTGCTACCATGCAAATGTTGCATACCCACTCAATTGAAAATACTGTGTACATTAACCTGCCATTTGCAAAGCCTAGGCCAACTGCTTCCAAAGAAGTAATTCAATCCCATTTTAGCACCAATCTACTCTAATCCCTCAGAGAAAGAGACATATTGAGAATGCCCAGGAAATATTCAGGGTTGTAAACATGTCTAAATTTTTATGTTTGATCTAATTAAAGTAGCAGGTTGTTAGTTTCTCTTTGAATTTGGAAAAGAAGTAGAAGATTCTTTCAACTCTAAAATCAGTGCATGTCCTGAGGGGATGGACCCAGGGTTTTTATCTCTACTTAACCACCCCTCAGAAGTCCCTATACTACAGAATATTCTTAGGTATTCTTACAGTCTCTCTAATTTCCATTTTCTTTCCTTTCTCTGCCCTGATTCTTGTCCACGAACTGCAGTCAGTTAATTTTTCTCTCTTTCATTCTTTTTTTTAAAGCCAAACATTATTTCAAATGCTATTGCACTATAGGATGAGCAATGGACTCATAACCATAGGTTAGATCAGGCCAGACTTAGACAAGGACATGGAGTGAAGGATATCATTGTGGCTGTGAGATGGATCTTGGCTGAAATCAGAGAATACCAGAAGATGTTTACCTGTGCTTTATTGACAATGCAAAGGCGTTTGATTGTGTAGATCTTGAGAAATTATGGACACCATTTCAGAGAATGAATATTCCGGAATACTTAACTGTGCTCATAAGGTACTTATTCAATCAGAAAAAGGAGACACTGAATGGTTTAAAATCAGGAAATGTGTGTACCAGTATTGGATTTTTACACCATACTTATTTAGTCGGTATGCTGAGCAAATAATCTGAAAAGCTGGATTATATGAAGAACATGACCTCATGATTGGAGGAAGACTCTTTCATTAATAACTTTGATATGTGGATTATACAGCTTTCTTGCAGAAAACAAAGAGGACTTAAAATACTTACTGATGAAGATGAAAGACTACAGCTTTAGTATGGGTTGCATCTCAGTGTAACTAAACAAAAATCCTCATCACAGGACCAGTAAATAATATCAAGATAAATAAAGAAAAAATTGAAGTTGCCAAAGACTTCATTTTGCTCTGATCAACTATCAACACTCATGGAAACAGTAGTCACAAAATCAAATAACATACTGCATTAAGCAAATCTGATGCACAAGACCTCTTCTTTAAAGTGTTTAAAAGCAAAGATGTCAGTTTGAGGACTAAGGTGTTCCTGACCCAAGCCAAAGTATTTTCAAAAGCCTCATGAATATACGAGTTGGACAACGAATAAGGAAGGCCCTAAAATAATACATACATTTAAGTTATGGTGTTGGGGAGAATATTAAAAGTACCATGGACTGCCAGAAGAACAAATAAATCTGTTTTGAAAGAAGTACAGACAAAAAGCTCTGTACAGGCCAGATTGGGCTGACTTTGTCTTTCATATTTCAGAAATATTATCATGAGGGACCAGTCCCTGGAGAAGACCATTATGTTTGGTAAAGTGGAGGGTCAGTGAAAAAGAGGAAGACCCTCAACAAGATGGATTGGCACAGTGACCGCAACACTGGGCTGAAGGGTAGCAATGTTTTTGAGACTGAAAGTGTTTCGTTCTGTTATGCATAAGGTTGCTATTGGATGACACCTAACAACAAGTTAATGTGAATAGAATCAGTCTGGTGATTTTCATGCAAATATTCTCACATATAAATGGTCATTAAGAGCAGTTATCTTAATCATATTGTCTATATTTCAATGTTTGCCTTGACACTTCAGTGTATAACCTTGGATTACTAAACTGTTCTGTTCCTTAGTTTCTCCCTCTCCAAAAAGAAAGTAGCTACCTCATAACATTGTAAGGGTTAAATGATAAGACTTAGAAAAAGCTGATAGCAAAGGCAGGGAGTCAGAAGACCTCAGTGAGCAATAGCATTGCTATTAATACCATTATAATTATTAATGCTTTTTTTATTGGACTAAAGGTCATCAGGAGTAAACGATTTTCCTATAATGGAATTGGTTTTTTTGCACTGTCTTTCTCTTTTAAACGTCCATCTTTGTGTCTTGGAATCTTTAAAAGTATATTATACCCTGCACCATAGGTGCACATCAAGCCTTTTGTTCAACATCATATGCTCATGGAATTTCAATGGAAAAAGGGATTTTAGAGAACATCTATTCCAGCCCCCTCTAGCACAGAGAGTCAGGAGGACTCCAGAGCAAGCCCTGTGCATCCATGGGCCCTTTGCTGTGACTGCTCCACAGTCTCTGAGGTTTTGGTTGCAAATCTTTTTCTCCCAAATTTTTAAAGAAGAAATATTCCTGAAAAGAAGCAGAAAGTTTCTATGGTAATTGTCATCACTTGAACTCAGGAGAATCTGTTTTTTTTAACATAGTTTTTTCACCCCCTGTTTGTACCCCTATTTCGTACATGGCTTCAATCCTTAATATATATCAAAAGCAATTTCAAAGCAAGAAAGTGCAAATGTCCCTGTTTAAAGAAATGAATCTAAGCCATTTTCTGTTATCAAACCATGAAAAGTTGCCCCTAGAGAGATCCAGATAAAATGAGGGTTAAAGAGACCTTCCATGAACATGTGCGATAACTCATTTTTGTACATTTGGAATGCTAGACTTTACTGCTCAATTTTGCAGATGCAAGCCAAGAGCAGTCTTGTGATTAGATTTTTAATCCCATTAACTCTAATTGCTTCTCAGAAGTTGTGTACTTACAGTATGTGTCTGGTTTTAGATATGTAGGGGGAAGGCAAAGCAATGAAATGTTTCCTTCATTCTGAACAGGAACCTGGAAAGCAGGGAACACAGTATTTAGGCAAACAGCTAAAATGAAGTATTGGCAGATTTTTAAAAGATTGTATTTATGATGAGTTACATGATTTTGAATATTGAATCATCCTGTTTGTGCTGAAATTTCAGGATAGGAGAGCCCCCCTGCGCCTGTCATCTTATTAATTCTTTGTGGGTTTGAACTTCAACTGCCTCATTGTGCTTTTGAGAGTTTCACCACAAATTATTGCACTGAAGAAAGTTGGCTCCGAGGTTAAACATCTTCTATATATTTCAGAGGATACAATTCCAGAAACTGTTGTTGTGATTCCAAATAAGGTCCATTAAACACAAAGCTGACCTAGTGGAACTGATAAATACAATCGCTTAAAGGAAATGGAGATAAATTATATGTGAACCTTAGAAAAATAGAAAGGCGTAATTGAGTAAATTAAAAATAATTTAAAATCACAATTAAAATAGCAGTTTGTTTGTTTTTACTCTGTCAGATTCATGTCATCTGGTCTTTAATTTGAGAATATTTCAGCACAACTAGAGTTATTGTCTAGAAATTATGTTATTAGCAAGAAAATCCACTTGTTCTGCAAAACATCTACTTATTGTGTGTATTCTGGGCTAAAAAGTATGGTGGCTTACTAAGGAAATTCCAAACTTGGGGGAATCATTGGGTGGATAGGGGATATGTTCGTTGAATGATAGCAGAAAGAAAATACTGAAAACAAAATCTTTCCTCCCTCGAGCCCAAAGAGCCCGAAGAACAAATAGGAGAATAAGAATAGAGGAGAGGGAAGAGAGACCAGGTCAAATACTGCCATGTTATGTTCTAGTTGGAGCAACTGCACTTGGGGAAAGGGACCTTAGAAAAGAATATATGGCTTTAATTCTGAATCCATATACCTTTCCTGAAAGGACACATTTATAAGAACTTTACTTCAGACATCCCTATGAACCTCTGATTAAAACCCGGTGAACATTAAACTGAAATAAAAAAAGAAAGAAAGAAAGAAAACAAAACACAAAACACCTAATCTGTTGCCCTTGAGTTGATTCTGACATAATGGAACCATGAGATTTGTACAGAGTAGCTCCATAGATTTCTCTGGTAGCGTAGTGATTATGAGTCAGGCTGTTAACCTCAAGGTCAGCAGTTTGAAACTACCAGCTATTCCTCGGGAGAAAGATAAGGCTTTCTGCTTCCATAGACATTTACAGTCTTAGAAACCCTATGCAAGGTAGCTATGAGTTGGAACTGACTCCATGGCACACCATGAACCAACCAATCTTCAGGAAAATAGATCACCAGACCTTTCTTTAATGGTATGACTGTGTGAATTCAAACCAGCAACCTTTAGGTTAGACAGTCAGCACACACTAGGGACCTTACAGTTGATGTTGTTGTTAGGTACACTAGAGACAGTTCTGACTCATAGCAGAACATTTCACAACAGAATGAAACACTGACTGGTCCTTCTTCTTCACATTGCTGCTGTCACTGTGTCAATCCATCTCATTGGGGGTCTTCCTCTTTATCACTCACCCTGCACTTTACCGAACATGATGTCCTTCTCCAGGGACTGGTAACTTCTGATAACATGTCTGAAGTGTGAGAGACCAAGTCTCATCATCCTGGCTTCTAAGGAGCATTCTGGCTATACTTCTTCCAAGACAGATTGGTTTGTTCTTCTGACAGTACTTTGAACATTCTTCTCCAATACCATATCTCAAATACATCAGTTTTTCAAATACACAAATACATCAATGTTCATTGTCCAGATTTCACATGCATAAGAAGTTATTGAGAATATCATTGTTTGTCCAGGTGCATCCTTATTCCTCAAATGGATACTTTCTCTATTGAACACTTGAAAGATGTCTTGTGCAGTATATTTGCCTAATACAATATGTTGTTTCATTTCTTGATTGATGCTTCCATGAATGTTGATTGTGGATCCAAGGAAATGAAATCTTTGAAAACTTCAGTATTTTCTCCATTTATTATGATGTTATTTACTGGTCTAGTTATGATATTTTTTTTTTTCTTTACATTGAGGTACAGCCCATACAGAAGGCTGTAGTCTTTCATCTTCATCAGTAAATATTCTCATTCCTCTTTGCTTTCAGCAAGCAAGGTTGTATCATCTGAATATTGCAAGTTATTCATGAGTCTTCCTCCAATCCTTATGCCATATTGTTCTTCATATAATCCAATTTCTTGGATCATTTACTCAGTATACATATTGAATAAGTATGGTGAAACAATGTGACCCTAGTGCACATCTTTCCTGATTTTAAATCATCCTATATCCCTTTATTCTGTTTGAATGACTGTACAATTTCCTCATGAGAACAATTAAGTGTTCTGGAATACCCATGATTTGCTATGTTATCCATGGCTTGTTACGATCCACACAACCTTTGCATATTCAATAAAGCACAAGTAAACATCTTTCTGGTAATTTCTGCTTTCAGTCAAGATCCATATGTCATCAGCAATGATATCCCTTGGATCCATGTCCTCCTCTGAATGCAGCTTGGATTTGTGGCAGTTCTCTATTGATGTACTCATATATATATAT
>NW_006408617.1:7884846-7895591 GCF_000296735.1 Chrysochloris asiatica
TTTATTTTTCTCAACTCCTCTGTAATGTGTTTTCATATGTGTCTTTATCATTTTTCTGAATTCCTTCTCAGGCATTTCTAAAGCCTGCCTTCTTTTTAATATGAAGTGTAGGTCTAGTTCCAGATCATTTGTCTCACTTACTTCTTCTTGTTTCTGGACATGTCCAAAGATGGTCATATGTTTCTTGGGCATATTCAGTAATTAGCTGTGACCTTAAAACTTAGATGAATGTATGTTGCTATTTTGTTTTGCTTTCTGATTGCCTCCAGGTAGATGTGATCCGGAGATGGGCTTCCCTTTTCACTCTTCTTATTACTCAACTCAGAGTAACTGTCACAGGTGTTGGCTGCCTACGTGGTGTATGTAAACTGGTATTGGTTGTTGCCTGGATAGTGAGATTTTATAGGGTGGGATTGTAGCTTGACTATATATATCATCTATGATGGTGCAAATGCTGTATCTTCTTGCATACTGTAGGAGAAGAAAACCCTGCAAATGCTGTATCTTCTTGCATAATGTAGGGGAAGAAAAACTCCCCTTTATCTCTGAGAATTGGTCAGACATCAGGCATCCATGGTGGCTTTGATCGTTACCCTGCTCCATCTTGTACAAGATGGCCACTCTGAGAGCGGTTGAGTCCTGTGGATCCAAAAGCACTAGATTTATTACTACTGTTGCAAATTCCACTAGCTGTAAGTCTTCAAACTTTCTAAATATTCCTTTATATATAGTTCAGAGTTCTGGACCATCCCCTGAACCTGCTTCATCCAGTATTCTGTGTTATCCTTACTGCACTTCTCCCCGATCTACTGTCAAGCCTGTTGATGTACTCTTGCAGCCATTTTAAAATTATCTTCAGCAAAATTCAATTGTATGTGATATCAATACCATTCAATGATTTCTGCATTCTATTAGGTTAGCTCTCTTTGGAACAAGGCAAAAATATGAATTTTTTCCCAATCAGTTGGCCAACTAGTTGTCATCCATATTTTCTGGCATAGATGAATGAGCACCTCCATTGCTGCATCAGATTGTTGAAAAAGATTTGAAATAGTATTCTGTGAATTCCTAGAGTCTTGTTCACCAATGCCTCTAGTTCAGCTTGGACTTTTTCCTTCAGTACCATTATTTCTTGATCCTCTGCTACCTCTTTAAATAGTTGAATATCAACGATTTGTTTTTGGTTCAGTGATTCTGTATATATTAGAAGAGTTGTCATATAACACAAAGAACATCATACAGGAAGAAAGCAAAAGATAATTAAAAAGACAGGAAGCTAGGAAAAGACAAAATGGATGTCAGATATGACTCTGAAACTTATTTTCCAGCATAGAGATGATAAATCGAGTGGACAAAATGAGGAAGTCAAAGAGTTGAGCAGAAAAATTTAAAGGACAGTTCACTCAAGAAGACTAAGTAAAATATTGTAATGAATTGTGCAAAGACCTGGATTTAGGAGCCCAAAAGGGAAAACATACACAGCATTTCTCTAGCTAAAAGATCTGAATTAAATATTCAAACCTTGATTTGCAATATTGAAGGATCCCATGGGCAAAATATTGAATGATACAGAAAGCATCAAAAGAAGTTGGAAGGTATATACAGAATCACAGCATACATTCTGAGGGCTGATATTATTATGGTATGGCAGTATCTTTTAGAACTAATGCAGCTTGTTCACACAATCAGAATTGTGATCTGTATTATTTATCTCAATGGAGATAGAAATGAGCTTAATTAGTGTTTTCAAAATACTTGATAATAAAAGCCAACCCAAGATCTTTCATAAGACCTTTATTTGACAGACTAAAATTGGATTTATCACAATCCTCCTATTTTGAAGTATTTATTGGCACAATGTAATCATCTCCGACCTCTAACTACTCCAGGTGCAGACTATTCATTGGGAGGACACTAGCTTGTGCCCTTTGCGGCACATCATTGCCATTGAAAAGCTCAGTTGAAGTATCATCTTTGCATCAGATTGCTGTACTTACTTAATTAGCATAACATGAATATGAAGAGAGTTGTTAATGTAAAGTGCCACTGCACACCCCAGTCTCTGGGGTTCTGTGCTGTATACCACCAATTTGCTAACAAACTTGCAGCTGGGAGAAAATTTTGTGCAGAGAGTAGAGTTAATGCTCACTTCTGGGCAAGGAGAGCAAAGCCATTAGCAATGATTGAGTCATTTTGTATTAATTGTTTTTTAGATCTTATTTCTTCCTTTGGACAAAAGTGACCTCCCTAGCATCAAAAGAAATTATGCCAAAGAGGGATTAAACCTGCCTCATCTAAATTCATCAGAATGTCATCAAATTAAAACCTAAGAATAGTTCTTGGAGATTTCAGCATTGATATATAGTGATGTTCAGGACCATGACTTTGTTTTATATGTTCTTAGTCAAGCTGAGTTCGCACTATTAGTTTCTTTTTTTAAAAAAAGTAAACATTTAAATAAGAAAGTGTCAAGTCTGAAAATGAAGATAACTTAAAATACTTACTGATGAAGATCACAGACCATAGCTTTTGGTATGGGTTGTACCTCAATATAAAGAAAACAAAAATCCTCACCATTGGACCAATAAACAACATCTATATAAATAGGAGAAGAGATTGAAGCTGTCAAAAACTTCATTTTGCTTGGATCAACCATCAACACTCATGGAAGCAGCAGTCAAGAAATCAAACAACATATTGCATTAGACAGATGTGTTGCACAAGACCTCTTTAATGTGTTCACCATCATAGGTGTCAGATTGAGGACTAAGGTGTGCCTGACGCAAGCCATGGTATTTTCAATAACCTCATATGCATGCGCAAGTTGGACAGTGAATAAAGAAGACTGCAGAAGAATTGATGCATTTGAGTTAAAGTGTTGGAGAAGAACATTGAAATTACCAAAGACTGCCAAAAGAACAAAAAGATCTATTGGAAGAAGGACAGTTTGAATGCTACTTGGAAGCCAGGATGGCCAGAGTTTATATCTCATACTTTGGACATAATGTCAGGAGGGACCAGTCATTGGAGAAGTATCTCATGTTTGGTAAAGAATAAAACCCCCAACAGGATGGATTGACACAGTGACAACAGCAATGGGTTCAGGTGTAGCAACTATTTTGAGGTTGGCTCAGCACTGGACAGTGTTTCATTTTGCTGTGCATAGGGTTGCTATGAGTTGGTACCAAGTCGATGACACCTAACAACAACAACAACAGGCTTATTTCTAATGTAGATTTGACAAGATTCTTAATAAAAATGGATGTGGAAAGTGAGAAAGTAAGGATGACACTCTATACAGAGGACATACTAGGAATATTGGCACTTATTGATATAGAAATATTGAGGAAGACAGAATTAGATATTTGGGAGAAAATCAAGAAATATCTGAGAACCAAATATTTATGTTAATATTATGTTTATTAATTTTATTGTCTATTAGTCATACATTTAAAAAAAATTTCCTCCACAAACAATTAAATAAGAAATTGGCTTCACATATTTGAAGTCTCCAATGCTTGGAAAGTAGAAGTTTCTTGAATGGCATGAAATTAGTTCTAAGCAACTTGGATGAGCTATTATCACTTTCTCTGTTACATTGGGCACTACATCATCAGCAAGTTGACATGAAGCAATATGTGGGGGAGGGAGATACCTGTAATGAGGATAGTTTGTTCATACAAAACCATATATAAGTATACAATGTTTTACTAATAATCATATTGTATACATTTACCAGGACTGAAACTATAATCAGAGAGCCATTTAATTTTCAAAAAGGTTACTTCTAGCTTTTCAATCTTGCTTTCCTCCACATGACTATATAATGTAAGTATCAAATGGAAAAGAATACCATTCATATGATGCCAAATAAAACAGAGGTGACATTTATGTGATTCAATTTAGATTGCTGAACTATTTATTTGATCTTAAGTCATTTAACTTTTATATAAGTATTTGCATGTTTTAAGAAAATCTGATCAAAATAGGCAAAATCTGATGCCATTTAATTTCTGAGTGTAGCTGATTTGGGGAGTGCAGCCTGCCTTTGTAGGATAAGCACTGCACTGTGACTCCACCAGCCTCTCCGCAGGAGAAAACATTTTAAACCTTGAAACCCTATACAGAGTCGCTATGAGTCAAAATTGACTCTAAGGCACTTGAAAATAGCAGATTTTGCCGTAAGAATGTGCTGTGGGTTAGTTGTTGGGCTACTAACTGCAAGGTCAGTGATAAATCCCACCAGGTGCTCTGAGGGAGAAAGATGAGGCTGTCTGCTTACCTAAAGATTTAGTCTCAGAAACGCTCTATAAAGTTGCTATGAATTGGAATCAACTCGATAACAGCGGGTGGGCCAGTTAAAATAGTATGTAAGATGAATTTCTAGAATTTCAAGGAATCGATATTGGCTAATATTGTAAATGAAAATACTAAACATTGTAATGGAAGGAAAGTGGAGTGAGCTTTTAAGAGCTCATTACTTCTTCACCAAAAAAGAAATTCAGGAAGAGGTTGAATGATGGTTTAAGGGACTTGCTTCAAGGGTCTGCATAATGTGTTGCTGTTGCTAAGTGCCGACTCACAATGACCTTGTGTAGGGTTTTTGAGGAGTGGCTGGTGAGTTTGAACCACCTGGTGGTTTTGAACCACCAACCGTGCAGTCCAGTGGTTATCCTATAGAACTCACCAGAACTCTGCATGATATAATGAAGCCATTTTAACCCTGAATCTTTTATATCCCAACTTTCTAAAATCTTTTAAGACTAAATTGTTAATTTATCCTTATAATTGGATATTTAAAGTCACTTAATGAAGAGTATCTGATTATGAAAAATATAAATGTCATCATTAAAGAATTTTCTGTGGCAAAACATACAGACACAGAATCTATCCTGTCAGAACTTAGGCAGTCAGTAGATTGATTTATAAACTGCAAGAAGATCCCACTTTCCCTAAATTATATTCATATGCCAGATCCCTCAACTACTCTGTCCCCTCAAATTCCTGATACTCAATTTGTCAAAAATTTAAACATAATTAAGACATGAAAGTCAAAGGAAAGTTACCAAGCCTTTATGCAGTCTTTTTATAAACAAGAAATGTCCTGAATTTGGTCCATTTTGCCACAATGAACTTTAATAGTAAACGTCCTCTGTTTTAAGAGTATGTACAAATCATGAGTAGCAACTTAACCCTTAAGGACTCCTGGAGTGGCTCTGTAGGAAAATACTGGACTATGAACCACATAGTCGGCAGTTCAAAGCCACCAGCTGCTCCTCAGAAATTCTATGCAGGGTCACCAAGAGTCATAACTGACTCAAAGGCACTTAACAACAGCAATAATAACTTAATTCTTAAAGGTAAGAATCTTGATTTTGTTTTTTCCAAATTTTTATTCACAGAAGCAAGCCATTCCCTGGGTAGTATAAATCATGTAGCTCTAGACCACTAGCCAAATGTTGATTATTTGAAATTACTCAAAGGTGCATCAAAAAGACAGGCCTGTTATCTATTTCCTGAAAATCACAGCTTTTAAAGCCCCGTGGAGCAGTGTCTATTCTGCCTCCAGGGAGCATACAAGAGTTGGAACTAACTCAACAATTAGCAGCATTAACAACAGTGTAGCCGCTGTGAATGTTGACTGACAGGAATAAAATAACATATATAGTTGCAATAGGAGTCCTGGTGTGGTGCTGTGGGTTAATGCACCAGACTGCAAAGCCATTTGCACAGCAAGTTTGGTGGTTCAAGCTCACCAGCTGCTGCTTGGAAACCCTATACAGGGTAGCTATGGGTCGGAATCGACTCTACAGCACTTAGCAGCAACAACATAGAGTTACAATAAAGATAACTGGGTATCAATAATAATATTTATAAGACTAATCATCACCCAATTTTCAGTTATGTATTCATCTACAAGATGGTTTAGTTTTAAGATGTTAGCTGTAAAGATCTGAAACTTGTGAATCCTTCCTTTAAATCTAAGTAGAGGCAATTAAATAATGTATCCTTTCAAACAGACAAATGGTTCCAAAATTGATAGTGAGGGCAATGATATTTGCCAAAGGCAGTTCATGTCACTCTCAAACTCCATATCCTTAGCTACAAAGCAGCTTAAATAATAAAGGGAATTTACTGCCTCCCATAACTGAAAAGCCTGAGGCCAAGGCAAGTGTCAAGAAGAGCTGTATCAGAGTCAGAATTTCAGTTCCTCTTTTCTCCAGTTCTCACCACTGTATCCTGCTCCATATGTTGGCTTTGTCCTTCTATCCACATCCAGCAAGAGAATAAAATCATAGAGCAGAGTTAAATGAGGTATATGCCAACTTCTAAAACAACCACAGTCACAAGAGGGCAGGGCCCATTCCACCCATCCTCAAGGCTCTGAGGCATTGCACAGGAATTCAAAGGAATTGTGGAGACAGCACAATATTCACTATACAAAGAAAATGTGTTCATGTCTAGTATATTCACCAACAAGTTCTGGTGCGAAGCAGTAGGAACAGCACTGGGTTGCAAGGTCGGTGGAACCAACTCTATAGCACTTAACAACAAGAAGTATATCACCAATTACAGAGGTTACACTTGTCTATGCAACAGAGTAGTGTATAAGAGTGGCAGCCTTTACATTTAATAAATAACTACTTTTTAATATGAAATGTGATCATCCGTTAAAATAATTCAAAAATCATGCTGGGTTTTGTAATGTCTTCTGCAGTATGAGTTAGTATAAATCATATTGCAATAAAAAAATTCCTTTCAATCATTGTTTCTTTAAGAATTATTAGAACTTTAAGGCTTTATATATGAAGCCTCTAAAAATATTTTAAAGCATCCCAACTGGGAAAGTCAATTTCATGCTTGCTTTTTAAAGAATCTATTCAAAGAACTCATTAAAATTATTCATTTAAATGATCTTGTGTATATTCATTATGCTGTGACCTTTGGGGGTAAAAAAAAAAAAGAATGAACTGCTTCCAGAAAGCAAATGAAGGGAACAAATGTTTAATGTAAAAGGTTAGCCCTTCATTAAAATTGTTTAAATAAGCAACAATTTCCTCTAGTTCACTTATAAACTCTTCCAAGAAACATTTGTACACATTTAGGACAGAAAATGAAAAAAAGCAAGGACAACTAAAAAATATCTCTACATCAGTTTTATGAATTTCTAGCATTTGGATAACTTTCATTTTTTTTTAATTTCAGTCTTTGAATGAAATGGTTACAACCTGCACACATAATATGAAATGCTTCTGGACAACATAATCCAAAAGCCTATGGGGTTTCTGTAGATGGTAGACCTTTAAAAACTTCTATTTTGAAAAACATCTGTTATTTTGTTTGTTTGCTTGTTTGTTTTTCCTTCTAAAATTCTTTACCTAGTATATATATTTCAGGGTTAACGTTTTCACCCTTATTATTTTTTAAATAAGTTTTCAGGATCTGAAAAAGGCCTTGATGAAGGAGATGGAAGATCTTGAAAAGAATTCTATTTAGCTTTTAACAAATAGGTTATAATATGATATTTCTCCTGCTCTTTCTTCTTGTCTGAGTGTAAAAATCACCATAGTTTATGTGATTATTAGTTATATCATAAATGATGTGAACTCTAGACAAGATTTTCAGATATGTGTGCTTTCATTTAGTGCAGCTGATGGTGTTTTGTTGTGGTTATGTTCCCTTTTAGTTTTTATATGTAATTGACAACATGGCATATTGGACTCAGTATCTTATTCTTTGGCATTCATATTTTTTGCAAATAATGTGCTGATCCATTAACATTTCTAGGCTTCATTTAACTTAAAGGAGAATACATTGGTTACGTTCTCAATGAATGGCTACAAACCCGAGGAACTCAAAAGGCAAGAACAAATGAACCGATGAAAAAAGATGAATCATGATCTTACATAGCAATATTTAACCTCAGGAAGATAATAAATTATCCCAAGTTAACGTATAAATTTTAAATGATTCCAATAAAAATATCATCAGTGTTTTATTCATGTAACTTGCAAAACTGATTGTAAATTTCATATTTAAAAACAATATGCTATTACACATAATGTGAAATGTTTTAAAGTCTTAATAATAAAACCCACTCGTAAACAGAGAAATAAAATTGAATGCAAAATCTAGTTGTTAGGTGCCATCGAGTCAGCTCAGAGTCATAATGACCCTATTAAAACTGAATGAAACATTGCCCATTTCTGTGGCATCTGTATAATTACTAATGAATTTCAGCCTATTATTGCTGCCACTATGCCAATCTGTCTTTTGGGGGGTCTTTCTCTTTTTCACTGACCATCAAATTCCCCAAATATGATATCCTTCTCCAGGGATTGTTCCTTCCTGATAATATGCCCAAAGTACGAGAGATGAAGTCTTGTTCTCATCCCTCCTAAGGAGCAACTGCCTATACTTCTTCCCAAACATATTTGTTCACTCTACTAGAAATCCATGTTACTTTCAGTATTCTTTATCAACACCAAAATTCAAGTGAATTGATTCTTCTCCAGTCTTCCTTTTCATTGAAGCAAATGAAAGTACCTTGGCCTCATGCAAGCACACCTTAGTCCTCAAATTGACATCTTTATTCTTTAACACTTGAAAGAAGTCTTTTGCAGCAGATTTGCCTAATGCAATTTGATTTCTTGACTGCTGCTTCCATGAGCATTTATTATGGATCCAAGTAAAATAAAATCTTTGAAAACTTCAATCTTTTCTCCATTTATCAAATTATTTCTTTATTTATTGGTCCAGTTGGGAGGATTTTTGTTTTCTGTACATTGAAGTGTAATCCATACTGAAGGTTGCACAGTCATTGGTCTCCATCAGGAAATACTTCAAGTACTCTTAACTTCTAACTAACAAGGTTGTGTCATCTGCATATCCCAGGTTGTTACTGAGTCTTCCTCCCATCCTGATGCCACATTCTTCTTCATATAATCCATCCTGTCGGATTATTTGCTTAGCATACAGATTCAAGAAGTATACTGAAAGGGTACAAAAGTTATGCACACTTGCCTGATTTTAAACCACTCAGTATCCCCTTGTTCTGTTTAAACAACTGCCTTGGTTTATATATAAGATCCACATGAACTAAGTGTTTTGGCATTAACATTTTTTTGCAAAGTTATCTGTAGTTTGTTATGATCCACATAGCTAAGTGTTTTTGCATTGTCAATAAAGGACAGGTAAACACCATTCTGAGACTGCTTTCAAACAGAATCCATCTGATGTCAGCAAAGATATCCCTCATTCTAAGTTGTCTACTGAATCTGGCTTGAATTTCTGGCCGTTCAGTATCAATGTACTACTGCAATCATTTTTAATATTCAATAGCAACATTTTACTTGTATATCATATTACTTTTTTCAATGGTTTCTGTATTCTGTTGGATCACCTGTCTTTGAAATGGGCACAAATATGGATCTCTTCTCATCAGTTCATCAGGTTGTTGTGGTTAAGTCCCAATGAGTAGGTACCGATCCATAGCAACCTTATGCACAGCAGAACGAAACACTGCCCAATCCTAGGCCAACCTCGCTGCTGTTGCCACGCTTGAGTCCATTGATGCTGCCACTTGGCCAATCCATCTCTCTGGGGGTCTTCCTCTTTTTCTCTGACCCTCCACTTTACCAAACATGATATCCTTCTCCAGAGACTGGTCCCTCCTGACAATAAGTCCAAAGTATGAAAGACGAAGTTTGGCCCTCTTGACCTCCAAGGAGCACTCTGGCTGCATGTCTTCCAAAATGGATCTATTGGTTCTTTTGGCAGCCCATGGTACTTTCAGTATTCTCCTCCAACACCATAACTCAAAGGCATCAATTCTTCTACGGTCTTCCTTATTCACTATCCAGTTTTCACATGCATATGAGGTTATTGAAAATACCATGGCTTGGGTTAGGTGCATATTAGTCCTCAAGCTGACATCTTTGCTCTTCAACACTTTAAAAAGCTCTTGTGCAACAGATTGTCCTAATGCAATACGTCATTTGATTCCATGAGTATTGATAGTTGATCCAAGAAGAATGAAGTCCTTGACAACTTCTATCTTTTCTCCATTGATAACAATGTTGTTTACTGGTCCAGTGGTGAGGATTTTTGTTTTCTTAACATTGAGATATAATCCATACCGAAGGCTGTGCTCTTTGATCTTCATAAGTATGTATTTTAAGTCCTCTTCAGCTTGGATGTATTTCTTCAATACCAGCGGTTCTTAATCATATGCTGTCTCTTGAAATAGTTGAGCATAGAACAATTCTTTTTTTATACAGTGACTGTACATTCTTTCCATCTTCTTTTGATTCTTCCTGAGTCCTTTAATATTTTGCCCATAGAGTCTTTCAATATTGCAAACTGAGTCCTGAGTAATGTGTTTTTGGGTTTCTGACTCCAGATCTTTACACATTTCACTAGTATGCTTGACTTAGTCTTCTAGTGCTCCCCTTTGAAAATTTGTATTTGGTTTTTTACTTCATTATTTATTCCAGTTGCTTTAGCTTCTCTTTATTCAAGAGCAAGTTTCAGAGACTTCTGACACCCATTGTGGTCTTTTCTTTTTTATAGCCTGTGAAACCCTCATAGGAAGTTCTAGTCTGTCATGTGGAGCTGCTAGGAGTTGAAAATTGATTTGATCGTATCTAACAAGGAGCTCTGGTAGCGTAGTGGTTACGAATCGGGCTGCGAACCATAAGGTCAGCGGTTCGAAACTACCAGCCGCTCCGCGGGAGAAAGATGAG
>NW_006408617.1:7895691-7897312 GCF_000296735.1 Chrysochloris asiatica
ATATTTCATTTTTATTCAACTACAAGGCAACAGCAAAATTAACATAACACAATATTTATTCACTCCAGATCAACATTCCTTACACCAATGAAAAGTAATCAATTCAACAGGCAGAGAGATTCGAGGACCTTTAATACCTTGGCACCTAGCATGGCTGCTTGTCTCAAGGGCCAGACCTCAACATCACAAAGTGGGCATCCCTTAAAAATGCAGGTCTTACTCTACTGCTGTAAACTTGGTCTTTTGACCTAGATCTTCTTCCTCTTTAAATTCTAGGTTGATACTTTTAACAATTTGATGGCCTCATGGTAGCGTAGTGGGTACGAATGGGACTGCTAACCTCAGGGTCAGCAGCTTTAAACTACCAGTTGTTCTGCAGGAGAAAGATGAGGCTTTCTGCTCCCATAAAGATTTATAGCTTCAGAAACCCTGTACAGGGTCGCTGTGAGTTGGAACTGACTCTATGGCATATAACCACCACCACCACCATCACAATACCAAAACATTACCCCAGAATTGGAGTTCATTTTGATTAAAATATAAACTGAGATATGTGGTCTAGAAGTATACAGGAAAAGACACCCTAAGTGACTGACTGATTTCTCCAGTCCACCTGTAAGAATGAAGGGGATCTGGGAAGAGGAGAAATCTACATGCATCACTGAATTGGGTATCTACTGCTTTGAGCCTCCAGAGCAGTTTACCTTTCTCAGTTTTCCCTGACTTCCCTGACGACTGCCCATAGAGTTTGGGCACATAGTCATCCCATTCAGCCTGGTAACACATGCCAGCAACTGCAGGCCTGAGCTCGTACATTTTGCTGAAAGATGCCACCTTGAACTTGCCACGGTGGTCTTCAGATCGATTGCTGAGAATGGGTTCATCACACTTCAGCGGCCTGTCCAGCTCATAGACCAGCCAGACATAGCAGTGGAGGCCTATGTCCCTAGGGAGGCCAGGAGCCCACATAATCCGAGAGGACTGTGGCACTGCTGACGTAATTGCCCTTCATGTTGACCACCAAAAAATGGTGCCACTCTCTGAATTTGGGGTCCTTCCTGCTGGGAGTATCTGAGTCTGTCAGGACCAAGGTACAAGGTACTTTACAAGGCCATCCCATGTAATGCTGGTAGGGTGGTTTTTCACCTGTGTGAATATCAGCACTTTGCCTAACTTGTCCACCTCTGTGCCGCCATATTTGACCTGCAGTGGGTGGTGCGGTTGCCCATGCACTTCCTGCAGGCTCAAGGGCCCAGACCACTTGCTATGTTGATGTACTCTTTCTTTAAGTTTTTATTGTGATTTGTGTGAAAATTTACAAGGCATATCATCAGTTTTACATTCAACAAATCATATACTTTGTTTCATTGCAATAATTATAATCCCCTCCATGTACCATCAGTTAACTGTATTTCTCTCTATTCATTTTAGCTCTTTTAAAAACAAAACAAAACAAAAACACCACCAAAGGGCATATTCTGCAAGCCTGCTTCCTGGCAGCCAGCTTTCAGTCCCTCTCTTTCCATGAATTTAGAGTCCTCAGCTGCTCCCTTTCTCTATGTCCCCATCTGTGCCTCCATCTCTAGTGTTGCTGTGTCTCTGGGGAGGGTCCAGCATTCCA
>NW_006408617.1:7897903-7899185 GCF_000296735.1 Chrysochloris asiatica
TAGGTCAAATGGAACAGAGGTAAATAATGATGCATGCTCAACCTTGGAATAATGAGGCTCTGTGATACAGGGGTCAAGGGATAGTCTGAAGAGGGGAAATAATACTAAGATGCCTGTCTTATGAGTATTTGTTTCCCTTACCTACTATTGTAAAATAGACACTTGAGTGGGATAGAAAGGAATGTAGCAAAACATGATTACAGAAAGCTTGTAAGCCTGTCTTCAGCCTATAACTTATTGGAATACCTAAAAGGGGTTCTAGAACTTGCCCAGTTAAATAGGCCTTTTATGGAGCCTTTGCAGTATATAGGACCTTAGGTAGAATCCTGAGTCCCATCCAGAACCTTCTGAGGTGGGACATTCCCACTAGAAAAAACAAGAAGATCAGCCCAGAACAAAGATAAGCAGGAAAAACCCAGAACAAAAATGGATGTATGGTTGGCTACTACAAGAATAAGCAAGTTGTTCACCAGGAATAATCAAGGCAAACAATCAAGTCCCTTTAAGACAAAGCCCTCTCTAAGATTGAAATTCAAAGTGAACACATGAGCAGGCATGTAAGCTTGCTGGCTACCACATTGGTCTACTGGTGAGTGGAAGAGGGGGAAAGGCAGCAATGAAAGTGTGTAAGCTTGTAGGTCCATCTTCAGCCTATAACTGAGTGATGGTGACTGTTGGTTTTGTATATATGCTTTTAATAATGCTGAAGAATTTCCCTTCAATTCCTACTTTGTTGTGTGTTTTTATCAGGAATGGCTATTGGATTTTGTCAAATGCCTTGTCTGCATCAATTGATATGATCATGTGATTCTTTTCCTTTTTCTTATTTATGTGGTGGATTACACTGATTGTTTTTCTAATGTTGAACCATTCTTGCTTCCCTGGTGTGAATCCCACTTGGTCATGATAGATTATTTTTTCAATGTTTTGTAAATTCTGTTGAATAGGATTTTGTTGAGAAATTTTTCATCTGTGTTCATGAGAGATATTGATCTATAATTTTCTTTCTTAGTGATATCCTTCCCTGGTTTTGGTATGAGGGTTATGCTTGCTTCATAGAATGTATGAGGAGTTTTCTATCCTCTTGTATATTCTGGAATAATTTGAGTAGAATTGGTGACAGATCTTCCCTGAATATTTGGTAAAATTCACAAGTGAAGTCATCTGTACCTGGACTTTTTTTGTTGGGAGTTTTTTGATGACCTGGTCAATTTCCTCCTTTATTATAGGCCAGTTCAAGTTTTCTGCTTCACTCTGTGTAAGTTTAGGTAGGTCGTGCTTT
>NW_006408617.1:7901711-7904318 GCF_000296735.1 Chrysochloris asiatica
GGAAACCCTGTACAGGGTCGCTATGGGTCGGACCCGACTCGACGGCACTTAACAACAACAACAACAACAACACAATAACAGTGCTCTCCTAATAGTAAGTGGAGCATGGTGGCTCCTTAGGATAAACACTGGACTGGGAAGCACAAGGTCAGCAGTTCAAGCCCCCATCCACTCTGTATGAGAAATATGTGGGTTTCTGATACCTTAAAGATTCACAGTGTCAGAAACCCTATAAAGGGTTGCTAGTAGTTGGAAACCACTCTATGGCACTTAACAGTAAAAACAACATCCTAAGGAGCTCTGGTAGCATAGTGATTACAAATCAGGCTGCTAATCTCATGGTCAGCAGTTCGAAACTACCAGCTGTTCCTTGGGAAAAAGATGAGGCTTTCTGCTTCCATAAAGATTTACAGCCTTGGAAACCCTATGCACCCTCAGAACTGATGCCATGGCACATAACAACAACAACAATAGTAAATGCTATTATTTGTTTAGCAACCCAATGAGCCTCTTCTCTCTCTTTCTTCATATGGAATATATGCCAAAGGAGGACAGACTTTTAGGTCATTTGTTAATTGTTGTTATAACCTGTTACAAACAATGCTTGGTTCATTTTAGGTGCTCAACAATGTTTATTGAAAAACTGGAAACTACATTGAAAAATAAAGCACAACTGCTTCTAGTTGAGATTTTAAAGAAAGCAAAATAAAGTTTAGATATATAAATAATTGAGCACCCATGATATTAATTCAGGAGATTTTTTAAAAAATCAAATATTTTGGTTCATTAGAGCACAACATAGATTAATTACTTTTGATAATTTGGACTCCCTACTCACCTACTCTTTTCCATAAGTGAGCTAAAGTATACAAAAGTTATGATTTATGAGCTAAAGTATACAAAAGTTACTTTCTGGTTACAATTAGTTCTTGTTTAAATGTAGAGCATTATATTGATATCATGACTTTTATGGAGTCCTGGTGTGGTACTGTAGGATAAGCACTGGACTGCAAGGTCTGTTTGAACTGCAAGGCCAGCAGTTCAAACTCACCAGCTGCTTCTCAGAAACCCCATAGAGGGTTGCTATGAGTCGGAACCAATTTGACAGCACGTGACAATGACAACATATTGCAGTAGCTTCTCTTAGTCATGCTACAAGATCAAACTGGACTGAACCCAGAACTGTGTCAGCAAACCTAATGAAAAATGTTATGTGGATATCTTATATATCCTTAGAAAAATTATTTTAAATTCTTAAATTCTAATGGAGATATTTGAATAAAAAAGTAGTTAACAACTTGGGTCAACCACCAATGGTCTGCCAGCTTGTCATACTGTGGCAGCTTCTGTGCTGCTGTGATGCTGAAAGTGATGCCAATAGCATTTAAAATATCAGTCGGGTAACCCAAGGTTGACAGGTTTTCAGTGGAGCTTCCAGACTAAGACAGATTAGGAAGAAGGAGATGCAGACTAGTTCTGAATATTTACCCACTGAAAACCTGACAAATAGAAGCAGAACATTTTCTGACATCATGCTGGAAGATGAACCCCTCAGGTTGGAAAACACTCAAAATACTACTGGGGAAGAGCTGCCTTTGAAAAGTAGACTTGACCTTAACGATGTGGATGGAGAAAAGCTCTTGAGATCTTCATTTGCTTAAAGGCATAACTTAAACTGAGAAGAAACAGCTTCAAACATCAGTTATTAATCATAATGTGAAATTTATGAAGTATGAATCTAGGAAAATTGGAAGTCATCAAAAAGAAAATGGAACTCATGAATGTTGATATTATTATTCCAATTTACAGACCAACCACTAAGGTCAGTGATGACAAACATGGAGACTTCTATGAAATTTACTGGTAATTGGAATGAGAACGGTAGAAACAAGAAAGATCAGTAATTGTAAAATGTGACCTGAGTAATAGAAACAATGCTGAAGATCAGATGAGAGAAGCTGGAAGGTCAATGACTTATTCACTGCAAATATCTTTTGCCACTCATGTAAAAGGCAGCTAAACACATGGATCTCACCAGATGTAATACACAGAAATCATATGGACTATATCTGTGGGAAGCAATGATGAAGTAGCTCAATGTAACCAATCAAAATAAGGCCAAGGGCCGACTGTAGAACTGGCCATCAATTGTTCATATGAAAGTTCAAACTGAAGCTGAAGAAAATTAAAAACAAGTCCATGAATGTTAAAATCTGACCTTGAATATATCCCATCTGAATTTAGAGACCATAACGAGAGCAGATTTTATACATTTAACACCAATGACCAAAGACCAGAAGAGTTACAGGATGTCATCAAGAACATCATTCATGAAGAAAGTAAAAGGTTATTAAAAAGAAAGAAAATACCAAATTGGATGTCAGAAGAGTCCGTGAAATTTATTCTTGAGTGTGTTGTTGCTATCGTTAAGTGCCATCAAGTTGATACTGACTCATACCGATTCTGTATATAGAACAAAACACTTCCTGCACCAACCTCACAATTGTTGGTACACTTGAGCCCACTGCTGCCACCACTGTGCCAATCCATCTCATTGGGGGACATCCTTTTTTCTCCAACCCTCCACTTTATCAAACATGATGTCCT
>NW_006408617.1:7905378-7906563 GCF_000296735.1 Chrysochloris asiatica
AACAGAATGCAGAAATTATCTACCAATATCATTAATATCAATTAATATTAGATAATTAAAAAACAGTTGAAGCAACACATCAACAGGGAGCTGCCAGAAATACAAGCCTTTTCAGAAGAGGACATGGAATGAGGGATATCATTGTTGATATCAGATGGATGTTGGCTGAAAGCTGAGAATACCAGAAAGATATTTACATGTACTTTATTGAGTATACAAAGGAATTTGACTGTACAGATTATAAAAAACAATGCAAATAATACTGCAGAGAATAGGTATTCCAGAACATTTAATTGTGCTTACAAGGAGTCTGTACATAGACGAAGTCACAGTCGTTTGAACAGCACATGGGGCTACTGCATCATTTAAAATCAGGAATGCTGTTTGCCAAGTTGTATCCTTTCACGATGTATTCAGTTTATCTGGAGAACAAATAATCTGAGGTGCTGAATTATATGAAGAAGAATGGAAGGAAGCCTCATTAACAACCTGCTGCTGAAAGCCAAGGCTGGTGAACATCAAAGACCATAGCCTTCAGTATGGGTTGCACCTCATTTTAAAGAAAACAAAAATCCTCACAACTGTATCAAAAATAACATCCTGATAAATTGAGAAAAGAATGAAGTTGTCAAAGACTTCATTTTTCTTAGATCCACATGTAGCAGTCATGGAAGCAGCAGTCATAACCTAGTGCATTGGGTAAAACTTCTGCAAAAGACCTCTTTAAAGTGTCACAGAGCAAAGATGTTAGTTTGAGAGCTAAGATGCACCTGCCATAAGCCATGGTATTTTTTTTTTTTTTTCATGTTCAAAAACTTTATTTGAATTTTTCATTGTGAATTGGGTGGGGATTTACAGATGAGATCATCAGCTCTACCTTCAGCAAAACATATACTTATTTTCTTCTCAGTGATTCCAGTCCTCTCCCTACAATACTTGTCCCACCTCCCTGTGGCCTTCCATTTACATCTGATATTTCACAAATGACAAAGGTAAAAACATATGATATACTCTTACAAAACAATATATATATTCATTTAAATGTCCAAAGGGCACATTCTCCCAGGCAGCCTCCTAGAAGCACACAGCTACTGTCTCTGCTGTCGTCATTTTTCTACATAAGGATCTCACACAACATTCATGTTCTTCCTTCTTGTTGGTCCTGGGATTTTCTGTTCCTTTTTT
>NW_006408617.1:7908803-7911773 GCF_000296735.1 Chrysochloris asiatica
GCCATTGAAGAAAAACCTTGACCTTAGTAATAATAAAATATCTTAGTAATTTTCCACATCAGCAGTAGGAAAAATGAAAATTGTACAATATACCTAGCCTAGTACTCAGATTGTTAGACATGAAATCCTTTCACAGAAAAAAAAAAAAAAAAAAAGAAAACAAAGACTAAGAGAGATTAAACTATTTGCCCTGTAATTTGTAAACATTTAACCATGGTACACATCTCAGTTAGTATACTTGAAGAAGTATCATTGCACACTACTAATTGATTCTGATTATTTTTCCTTGATGTTTTGAGTATATTTTCTATGAATGGTTCTTTACAGAAACCACAGAATGCTTAAGACTGAAAATTTAAAATGAGTGAGTGAAGGGATCATGTCCTGAAAACAATGAAGTGCCTTAGATGACATATGTCTTTCACAGGTATTAATTATGAACGTACAATAAACTGTAAAATACAACTAGTATAAGGAACAGCGGGACAAACAAAAGTGGGAAGAACAAGAACTTGCTCTTTTTTTTTTTTTTAAACTGCAAAAAGGAATATGATCTGGGTACCATCTGTGTTTATATGACTTTGCCCTGAGGTCACTCACCATTCTGCTCAGCTGGCTAGACATAAGCAAAATTTTGTAATCTTTTTGGCTTGAGTTTCAGAGGACAGAATTTTGTGCCAAAAGAAATGACAAAGAACGAAAGACAATGACATTTAATGATATTATACTACTCAAGCTTCCTACATATTACAATGTTAACGTTAAATAGGTTGTGGTAAGTTCATGATAAATATTAAAAAAATACTAGCATTATCACTAAATGAAATGTAGCAATTAAAGAAGTATAACAACAACAACAACAAAAACAACAACTGAAAGACACTTAAATCTAATTATGTCAAAAGAAAAAGCAGGATAGAGGTAGCAATGTTGTTATTCTGTTGGTGAGTGCCATGGAATAGAGGAGGATAAAGGCAGAGCTAAAATTGAAAAATAAAGAAAACAAGTCCCAACAATGTGATGTCCAATTAAATAACTTTTAAGTGGAGTCTTGGATTGGCACTATATGAGAAGCACTGGACTGATAATTGCATGGTCAGTGATTCAAACACACCAGCTGTTTCTTGGATCAGAACTGACTCAAAAGCACTTAACAATAATATGAAATAAAGATAAATAGGTGGGTTGGTAGGTAGATGGCAGGTAGGTAGGCAGGTACATAGGCAGAAAAAGAAAAAGGGAAACAGAGAGGGAAAAAGAAGGGAGGAGAAGAGGTAGGAAGAAGGAAGGAAGGAAAATGGATTCATAGGTGTTAGATGCTGTCAAGTCAGTTTCAACTCATTGTTGTTTCAACTCTTAGAAACCTTATATGTAATAGAAGCTAAGCCATCCTAATAATTGATGCTATATGCCCATTGTGCAGCCACTGGGCCAATCCATCCTGTTGAGGATCTTCCTCTTATTCTCTGATCTTTCACTTTACCATATATATGATGTCTTTCTTCAGAGACTGATAACATGATAACATGTCCTAAGTATGTTTGACAAGTCTCACTATCCTTGCTTCTAAGGAGCACTCTGGCTGCACTTCTTTCAATGAAAATTTTATCATTCTTCTGCCATATTCAATATTCTTTGACAACGTCATAATTCAAGGACATCGTTATTTGAATCTTCTTTATTCATTGTCCAACTTTTGCGTGCATATGAAGCCATTAAAAATACTGTAGCTTGTGTTAGAAGATCCTCAAAGTGACAGCTTTGTTCTTTGACACTTTAAATAGGTCTTTTGCTGTATATTTCATAATGCAATATTTTATTTGATTCCCCAACTGTTGCTTCCAAAGACGTTTATTGTGGATGCAAACAAACTGAATTCCTTGAGAATGAATGATGTTGAGCATCTTTTCATATGCTTATTTGGCATCCATATATCTTTCTGGTTAAATGTGTGTTCAAATCTTTTGTCCATTTAAAACATAGTGTTGTTTGTTTACTTACTGAATTTCGATAGTCCTTCATGTATTCTGGATATAGAAATTTTATCAGACAAGTGATGTGCAAGTGTTTTACTGTTTGCAGCATGCTTTTTTATACCTTTTACAGCATCTTTCAAAAAACAAATTTCATGAATTCCATTTCTACTTGACTTTTTTATTGTATTGTTAAGTTTTAAGAATTCTTTGCATACTTGGGATATAAGGCTTTTATCACATATGTGCTTTGCAAATATTTTTTCCCAGTCTTTGGTATATCTTTTCACTTTCTAAACAGTGACTTTTGAAGAGATGTTTTTAAATTTAATGATGTTCACCTTACCAGTTTTATCCTTTAATGTGTTATGTTTTTGGTGTTGAATTTAATGTGAAACTAATATTTATAGCAGCTTTATTTATAATTGCTAAAAATCCGAAGTAAGTAAAATGCCCTACAAGTGAATGAATAAACAAACTGTGACCTTCATACAATAAAGTAACATTCTGCAATAAAAAGAAATGTGTTATCAAGATATGGAAAGACATAAAGGAACCTTAAATGTATATTACAAAATGAAATAAGCCAAATATAGATAGATAGATAGATAGATAGATAGATAGATAGATAGATAGATAGAGATAGAGATAGAGATAGAGATAGAGATATATAAATACATTTATATACTGATAAATAACATATACTCTATATATAAAGGAGCTCTGTTAGCGTAGTGGTTACTCATCGGGCTGTGAACCACAAGGTCAGCAGTTCGAAACTACCAGCTGCTCGGCGGGAGAAAGAGGAGGCTTTCTGCTCCCATAAAGATTTATAGCCTTGGAAACCCTGTTCAGGGTCGTTATGGGTTGGAACCGACTCTACGACACTTAACAACAACATATGCTATGTAATTCAATTATATATATACACAATACAAATCCACCAGCTACTTCTTGGAAACCCTATTACACAGTCACTGAGTTGAAACTGACTCGA
>NW_006408617.1:7911894-7915980 GCF_000296735.1 Chrysochloris asiatica
AGAGAGTATATTTATACTCTATATATTGTATAAGGAGCTCTGGTAGCATAGTGGTTATGAATGGGGCTACGAACCTTAAGGTCAACAGTTCAAAACTACCAGCTGTTCCGTGGGAGAAAGATGAGGCTTTCTGCTCCTGTAAAGATTTATAGCCTCGGAAACCCTGTACAGGGTAGCTATGTGTTGGAACTGACTCCATGGCACATAACCACCACCACTGTACACTGTATAATTTGAACTGCATTATATTCTGGGAAAGGGGAAACTGTAGAGACATTGAGAATATCAGTGGTTGTCAGAAGAGGGGAGGAGGGAGGAATAGGTGGAGTAAGGGTATTTTTTAAGGCAATGAAGCTTCAAGATACATTAATGGTGGAGGCATGATACTAGGATTTGTCATAATCCACAGGCTTGTACAACACAGAGTGGGCCCTAATAAAGATTAGTTGTTGTTGGTTAAGTGCCGTTGAGTCATTTCCTGTATAGGGTTTCTGAGGACCTGTTAATGAGTATGAAATGCCAACCTGGTCGTTCAACCAATCTTGCGGTCCAGTGATTATCCTACAGCGCCACACCAGAACTCCAATTTAGTTAATAATTATGTAGAAATACTGTATCATCCATCATAGCAAACAAATGTAAAATGTTAATCAAAGGAGAAATAGTGTGCAGCAGGGGAGAGGAAATATATAGGAATTCTCTGTACTTTCTAAGCTCTGGTGGTGTAGTGGTTAAGGGGTCAGCTGTTAACCAAAAAGAGGTTGGTGGTTCAAACCTACCAGTTACTCATTGGGAGGAAGTTGTGACAACTTGCTTCTATGATTTACAGCTTTGAAAACCCTGTAGGGCAATTTTACTCTGTCCTTCAGAAATCACTATGAGTGGGAATTGACTTCATGGCATTGTTTTTTTTTTTTTTTTGCCCTTTATGCAAATTTGTTCTGCAAACCTAAAGTGCTTCTTGCCAAAGTATATTTCATTTATTTATTTAATAGTTTATATTATTTTATTGAAGCAACATACAGACAACAAAACATTTGTCACAATATCTTTTAGAAATAACAATTTAGTGATTACTTCTGGTGATAAATGTTGATACTTTAATATAATTAAAAGATTGTTTTAAAATAGTTTTAAATTACTACTAAAATAAGTATAAAATGTAGAGATCACAAGCATATATTTTTAGGGAGAATTATGTTTTCATTTAGGACAGATAGTATCTGAAATTTTTTGACTGAATACCTGATCATCATAAGCACATTTTTCTAAATTGCTTTATCTCCAAAAGGGAAAAAAGGATGATGTATGAGATTATGTGTGTTAGATGGAACAAAATGTAGTCCTAGTGATAATTAGGATGCTAGTGTCAAACATGCATGTAAAGTATTTGAATTAAATCGTTTTTTGAAATAGCACAGTAGAGTTTCTGTCACTCAAAAAGGAGTATTAAAATTGAGGTTAGAGAATCAGGCAGGGCCAACTCATTTCTGTCTTTATAATCTTCTGAGCTATACACACTTTTTTTTCTTTTAGAAAGATTTTGTAAAACAATTTTATTCTTATTTTCATATAGTTTTAGAAATACTGCATTTAAGCAGTTTATAGCTATATCACATGCTATTCTATGATTAAAATGGATTAAAATGGTCTGGTATAGGAGGAGACCAATGGGGTGGATGACACTGTGAGTTATCATACTGGGTGACACCAGCCTAGTGATGGCACTGAACTGGGCACCTCTGTGCAAGAGGTTTGTCTGCTGCTAAAGAGCTATGGAAGTCCTGGCGTACAGCTGGGGGATAAGGCAAATCTTCCAAGACAGATCTGTTTGTTCTTATAGCAGTCCCTGCTACTTTTAATATTCTCCAACACCGTAACTCAAATACATCAATTCTACGTCTTCCTTATTCACTATCTAACCTTCACATACATATGAGGCTGCTGAAAATACCATGGCTTGGGTCAGGTGTACCTTAGTCCTCAAACTGACATCTTTGCTCTTCAACACTTTAAAGAGGTCCTTTGCAGCAGATTTGCCTAATGCAATCTGTCTTTTGATTTCTTTTTTTAAATGTTTTATTGTGAATTATGCAATAGTTTATATGGGAGAACATTAGCTTTACATTCATCCTATCTTATATCGTTTCATTGCCATGGCTACAATCCCCTCCATGCATCATCAACCAACCAAATGGTATAACCCATAAGCCTACCCCATGGTCATCACCACACAGCCCCTCTCCTTCTCTGGCTCTAGAGTTCCCAGCTGGCCCATCTCTCCACATCATTGTCTCTGCCTTCATCTCTGGTGTCACTGTTTCTCTGGGTAGGCTCCCACACTCTGCTCTCTTCCCTTGATGGTCACATGGACCTCCACTCCTGGACTGCAAAGTCAACTACTCCCCTCCTTTTGCTAAAAAAACATATACCTTTACATTTCCAACCCTCACAGTCAGTTGGGATAGCAACTATTCACTATTGTACCACATGAGTGCTGTCCACATCTCCTTTCATCAGTCCCTACTCAGTGGAGATTCTACCTTCCTCTGGGCCCTCTGGATCTAGGCTCCCTCTTGAAAGCTTGTAAGCCAGACAATTTTTGCCTTTGTAGTCCCCCACCCCCATTTTGGGTCACCAATGTCCAAGTTGCCCATCCTTGTCTACCCTGTGTATTGAGGGGATGGGAATGATCCTAGCTGTAAAGATGTGTTCTCTCTTTTGAGCTACTGTGTCCATAGGTGTAGGTCAAGTTCATCAAATTATATCAGATTACTCTTTTATTCCTCTTCTTCCTTCTTCCAATTGAGCTCTGATCATCCAGTCATTGAAGCCAGGTCAAGTGGGTATTATCTGCAAGTGTGGGTGTTCTTATGCATATGCCCTCTCTTCTTTTGAGCTGGACACTTCATTCTCCACTCTAGTCCTCTGTGGCTATATCACTGACCCTGGGCCCATCAGTCTCCAAGTCTTGCCAAACTGCTGGCCAAACAGGTCTCCACCCAGGTTCAGAGGAGTGTATTGAATGTGGCTGGACGTAGCTCAGAGCTTCATTGCTATTTTTCCATCACTTCCCCTTATCGGTGACCAACATCGTCACCAATCAGAGCACATGGCTGCTCGTGTATTCCCATTGAGTCTCAGTCTTGGAAGGGAGTTTGCCCTGAGAAGACCCAACCGCTTACCTTGATGTCTCCTGGGCAAGAAACTTGCTTGTTCTTGTAGTAGTCATTCAGACTGCCTTTATTGTTTTGTATTTTTCCTGTTGGTGTTTCTTTCAAGAAGTATCTTCTGTTCTTCTTTCTACTCCAGGCTGGACTGCTTGTCCTTTCAAGTGGAAATTTTTCACTTCAGAAGAGCCTGGATGGGGCTCAGGATTCCACCTATAGTTTTATGTAGTGCAGTAGCTCCACAGAGAGTTTCCTTCACTGGGCATGTTGTAGCCCATTTTAGATATTCCAATTAGTTAGAGGCAGAAGATGGATTTCTAAGATTTCTATGGTGATATTTCTAGACATTCCTTTCTCTCACCCTCGAGTGCCGATTTTATACAGGTATGCAAGGGAAACCAAGATTCAAAACACAGCAAAGCATCTTAACATTATTTTCCCCCTTTTGCCCATTCCAACCATGTCTCAACCCCTGTATCCCAGAGCCCTCTTATTCCAAGGTTGTGCATACATCGCTATTTAGCTCATGTCCTACTTAGCCCATGTAAACCTTCCAAATTGTTTTCCCCTCTGCTTTGTTCTTCCATTCTCCTCTCCCTTCTTGTATATTGTCCTCCTTGCCAGCACCCAACATGCCAAATTGTTTTCCCATCTGCTTTGTTCTTCCATTCTCCTACCCCTTCTTGTATATTGCACCCCTCGCCCCTACCCTGTGATCCACCTTCCCCTCCCTCTCCTCATCGCCCCCCCCCCACATCCCAGTAACCAGCAAAGAATCCCGCACCCTTTATATGGGTTATTTTTCTTAGTCTTTTACAGTAGTGGCCCTAAGCAGTATTTCTCCTTTTGTGACTGACTAATGTCACTCACCATACTTATTCAACCTGTATGCTGAGCAAATAATCTGAGAAGCTGG
>NW_006408617.1:7935880-7941192 GCF_000296735.1 Chrysochloris asiatica
GTGAGGTTGGCCCAGGATCGAACATTTTTTCGTTCTGCTGTGCATGGGGTCGCTATGAGTCGGTTCCGACTCGATGGCACCTGACAACAACAACAACAAGTAGCATAGTGGTTACGAGTCGGGCTGCCAACCTCAAGGTCAGCAGTTCAAAACTACCAGCGGCTCCACGGGAGAAAGATCAACAACAACATACAATGGAAATATAAAATAACCATTAGGTAAACTCCATGGAAATTCTTTCAGGCAAGAATTCTTGATGAATTCTAAAACTGATGACCAGTCATATAATGAAAAATAACATGTATAAATATTTATCAATATATTAATATATTTCCACCACTCTTTTGTCAGCTTGCCATACTGTGTTGGTTTGCATAATACTGTGATGCTAGAAGCTATGCCAGTAGTTTACCAAATATCAGAAGGGACACCGATGTTGGACAGGATTCAGTGGAAGTGTCATACTAAGACTAGGAAGAAAGAACAGGTGAAGCCTTATGAAAGAGTATCCACTGAAACCTTTATGAATTGCACTGAGACATTATTCGATATAGTGTTGGAAGATGAGCGCCTTAGGCACATATGTGCAAGTTTCCTCTAATAATGAGAGGACATTAGATAAACACAACTTGAAGCACTCAAAGCACCTTTTACAAAATTCAAACGTTTCAAAATCAGAAAGATCAGGCATGATGGATAAACAATGACAGATTGGTAGTTGTTGGTGATTATGTGCCATGGACTCAGAGCAACTCAGTATAGGGTTTCTGAGGCTATAAATCTTTAACAGAGCAGAAAATTTCATATTTCTCCAACAGAGTAACTGGTAGATTTGAACTGCTGATCTTGTGGTTAGAAAACCAACTCACAGCTCACTGTGCTACCATGGATCCTTGATCACGGATTGGTTATGTGCCGTGTAGTCTATTTCGACTCATAGGGACCCTGTACAGGGTTTCTGAGGCTGTAAATCTTTACGGGAACAGAAAGCCTCCTCTTTCTCCAGTGAAACAGCTGGTAGTTTCAAACTGCTGACCTTGAGGTTTGAAGCCCGATTCGTAACCACTACGCTACCAGATCTCCTTTCTTTATTATTGTTGATGCTGTTGTTAAGTGCCATCGAGTCGGTTCTGACCCATAGCAACCCTGAACAAGGTTTCCGAGGCTGTAAATCTTTACGGGAGCAGAAAGCCTCATCTTTCTCCTATGGAGCAGCTGGTAGTTTCGAACTGCTGACCTTGCGGTTTGGCGTAGTGGTTACGAATCGGGCTGCGAACCTCAAGGCCAGCAGTTCGAAACTACCAGCGGCTCCGCGGGAGAAAGATGAGGCGTTCTGTTCCCGTAAAGATTTACAGCCTCGGAAACCCTGTTCAGGGTCGCTATGGGTCGGAACCGACTCGACGGCACTTAACAACAACAACAACAATGCTACAAGAGCGCCTTACAGGAGACAAAAAAAGACATGACAACTAGGTGCAAAGTGAAATCCTAGGTTGGTCCTCACCTGGAAACAGAAAAAAGCGCATTCATGGAAAGATGTTAAGATTTTAATAAGTTCTATACACTAGTCAATAGAAAGGGACCATTGTCTATTTCCTGATTTCAGTAGTTGTACTTTGTTATGCCAGTGGTAATATCCTGAGGAGAAACTGGTTAAAGTTATACAGAGAGTCTTTACAATTTTTTGAAAATTTTCTTTTAGACTATAACTATATTAAGATTAAAAAACTGAAAAATACATGTCTGATGTTTACCAATATCTTTATTTTTTGCTGATTGCTCCTAACGTCTAGCTCCTAAAGAAGCCAGCATATGTATGAAGATAATGATATCCATTTGGCATTTGGATATATGGCTTGGAGTATAATTCAGTGTTATTAAATTTAATTATTTAGTAAGAAGCAGTAGTGACATTCTAAATGATGCTTTACAACAAATGAACGTTGCTCTAGATTTCTGGAGGTACTGTTGAGAAATCCTAATCAGAATCAATTAGAGTAGATAATCCGTTGTGATGTCATGGTAAAAAGTCATGATCCGTAGAAACCCTTACCTGTGAAGTTTGTTACATCATCTACCAGATTCCTAATGATATTTGTTCTATGTAGTTAACCTTAAAGAGATTGAGAAATCTCTCTTCTGCTATCCTTGTATCTTCAATTTGTATTTCCTTGTACTATTAAATTTCTCCACCTTGTATAATGTGGAGATAATCATAATAACAAACACAATGACTGTGGAGCCATTTTATTGGGAAAGTGATTTTCAAATACAGCACACATTTCTTAGCAGATACAGACCTTTGAAGCTAACATGAAATTGGTAGTAGATTTGGAAAGTGAAAAATTCCTTTTCTTGAGCTATTTCTTTGAAGGTCATTGTGTTAGTCTTTATGCCAAGTAGTTGAATGCCATTTTTATCTCAGAATTTTGCTTAACCTGTCTAGATGCTTTCCCCCATCTTCTCAAGCTCAGTCTAAATCATCTTTTACTTTTAAGGATTCCATTTCTACGTCCTCTTCATATTGTCCCTTCTCTCCTTTTCCCATAATCGCCACTTTTACATGTTCCTTGAAATAGGAACCTAGCTGGAGTCCAGGTGTGGTACTGTATGGTAAGCACTGAACTATTAACCTCAAGGTCAATGTTTTCAAATCCACCAACCACTCCATCAGAAAGCCTATACATGGTCGCTATGAGTTGAAACCCACTTGATGACACTTAATAAGAACAACAACAACAAGGGACCTATTTTTCTCAGACTTTTCCATTTAGAGGCCAAGAACTGAGTATTATTTACTTTGAATCCCTGATACTAAGACAGGAGCCCTGGTGGCAAAGTTGATAAGAGTTCAACTTCTAGTCAAAAGGTTAGTGGTTCAAACCCACCAGATCATCTGTGAGTGAAAGATTCACAACCTTGGAAACCTTACAGCGCAGTTCTGCTCTGTCCTAAGAAGATGTATGCACACACACTGTGAGTCAGAACTGGCTTGAAGGAAATGAATTTAAATAGGTGCTAGGATAGTGCCCTCGGAAACCCTGTACAGGGTCGCTATGGGTCGGCTCCGACTCGAAGGCACTTAACAACAACAACAACAACAACAAGGATAGTGCTGGGGTGGCACTGTGGGATAAATACTAGACTGCTAAATGTAGGGCTCGCAGTTCAAACCCCCCTGCCACTCTTAGGAAATAAGCAGTGATTATTTAACAGAGAAGTGGATGAAGAAATGGATGACTTGGGTGACAAGAAAGAAAGGTGATTAGAATTTAGAATAGAGTAAACCTAGTCCAAGGTACAAATTTATAAAATTTGTTCACAAATACAAAATTCTAAAATGTCTCTCATTCGGCATAATATTTGTAATTATATTTCAGAAATTGAAGCATCTAGTGTAATTCAGTAAGATTATAAAATCAGCCTAAACCCCAATCAAGCAGTGTTATTTTAAATATTTATTAGCATTCTAATTCACAGACAGGCATACACACATGGGCGTATGCACACACACACACACACACAACCTCACTCGCCTCTCAAATTTAGGAACTTACTCAGTTTGCCCTTCTACTCATATCCCATTTTATTTAAAAGTGAATCTTACCTATTCCCATTCTAGAAAAGGATCAGATTACTTTAAGAAAGGAATAACATCCTTCCTATATAATTTGTTGTTGGTGGTGGTAAATGCTGTCAAGTCAATTTTGACTCACAGCAACCCTGTATAGGTTTTCTGATGTAGACCTTAGTAAATAGCCTATAAAATAAAAATATCCTAAAATATGTATTTCTGATAAGACAGAATATTAATGGAAGTTCGCTGGCTTTGTTGTGCTTATACTATGAACGGCATTGCCCACTTGACCTAAATATCAGATTATTCTTACGTTTACATTTGATATATTTCTTAAAAGAAGTTATTTTTACAGGATCTTGATTCATTCCTAAATTTCAAGAACTGCCGCTTATTCTTTCTAATTTCTTAATGTTGGTTACCTTCATCATGATTCTTAGCTTTGCATCTGGCACCTTACAGACATTTTTTTGTTATTGTTTACCTAAAGATCCTCAGCTTATAATTACATAATATATCCAATTCCATTCTATTCCTTGAGAGAAAGCTAGTAACTGTTAAATACTGAAAACACTACCCCAAAATGTTTAAATCAGGAAGTAGGTTAGGTGCTGCAAATCTGATTTAATGTCATTCACATAGAGCGCAGGTTCCATTTAACTACTTCCCCCCATGCTACCCTCCCCCCCACGTGTGCACACTCACTCACACACACACACACACACACACACACACTGTCTTTGTCTCCTATAAATGTGTATTACTCAAAAATGACATTTTGAGGTGACTTTTGCAGAAAATTCATGATTTTGACTTTACACAAAATGAATTCCTATGTGAGGTTCAGTTGACTGAGGATTACTGGGAGACTTTTCAGTTTCAGTGCTGCATTCTGTAGGTCACATAAAAGAGTTAGAACTTGAGAAACCAAGAGAGATAAAAATGGGGTTCATTACAAAATTCATAAGCAACTTCATGCATTCCTGATGATCCCTTTGCCATAAACACCAAACACATATAACTCTGATTCTACCCTTCAAAATTTTCACTGTGACTTAAAAAAATATGAAAGTAGTCAACTCTGAATTCTTTTACTCAAAAACTGAATTTAAGTTTGCCTTTTAATTTTTTAATGCATTTTTAAAAACTATTCTAAACTTAAAATTTAGTATTTATTTTAAACTCAGTTCATGGTATAAACAATACCTAACTAAATCTCCCTCACACAGGCTTGTGCATACATACACGCACTTGTGAGTGCACATATTCCAAGTGAGACATGGATACTTCTAAATTACACATTCAAAACAAAAACATACTAATTATTTTGGTAAACTAGGGTTTGATAAAAGAGCCCTGCTGGCATAGACGGTTAAATTGTTTGGTTCTAACCACAAGGTTGGTTGTGCAAAATCACGAACCGCTCTGAAGGAGAAGGTTGAGGCTCTCTGCTCCTGTAAAGATTTACAGACTAGGAAACCCTAGACAGGGTCACTAAGAGTTGGAACCAACTGGACACAACAACAGGCTATGACAGGTTTGTAATAGTTACTCTGAATATATATGAATTTCACTCAAGCTGCTATATTTGTTTGCTCAGGCAAAGCTATATGCTTTATAAATCTGAAACAAATTTGACAATGATTATGTGTTCTGAAAGGAGCTCTGGTAGCGTAGTGGTTACGAATCGGGCTGCGAACCTTAAGGTCAGCGGTTCGAAACTACCAGCCGCTCC
>NW_006408617.1:7941372-7948221 GCF_000296735.1 Chrysochloris asiatica
AGGCAGTCTGCTCCTGTAAAGACTTACAGCCTTGGAAACCCTGTACAGGGTCGCTATGAGTCGGAACCGACTCCACGGCACACAACAACAACAACAACAACAAATTTTAAACATTTATACACTCATAAACTTGATGTGGCTTGAGAACATGTTTGTTTACAAAACATAATGGTCTCCTCTCTCCCCTACTTCTACAATTACAGCAGAGCTAATTCAAAATATGTGCAAGTAGTGAAATGCCCCAACTTTCTCTCTAAACTAAAGAAGGTAGCCGAATTTCAGGAATTTCTCTCTGATACACTGAATTACAGTAGATTGCAGAAAGATGGAACCAAGCTTTAAATGAACTGCTGTTCCACTCATATGAAAAGAAGTCAATTAGAAATATCCTGGACCCTCTGAAACACACTGCGTTAGAATGTCAAGAATTGGAGGGGTGCTTCTTAACATCAACTGATAAAACTCTGTTTAATTGGCTTTTGACACTGCAAATCATTTATTCCTAGGACAATACTAGAGCCAGGAGCAGGAAATATTAATGAGCAGGAAATCTAGTGGTCATATAAGGAAGATTTTTTCCACTGAAATGTAATGTTATTTATGATAATGCCATTGGCTGCTAGATTTTTAAAAGTCCATGTGACCTGAAATTGACAGATAATTGCATGCATATTCATGGAAGTGGGAGGTGGAGTTGTATGCTGTGAAGACACGTTCCGGAAGAGCAATTTTTCAGAGCAGTGTTGTTTCAATGATTCTGTTATTAACTGCCTTGTGACACTGGACTTGAGCACATACACACAGTCTCTGTGCCTAATACATCGTCTAACGAGACACTTTTGTGAGCGTGAGTAGATGTTGTTAATATTAGACAGGGATGTTGTTGTTAGGTGCTATCAAGTCAATCTTGACTCATAGCATCCCTCTATGCAACAGAACAAAACACTGCCCAGTCTGTGCCATCCTTAAAATGATACAAAATTGTTCCTATATTTGAGCCTATTGTTGCAGACATCTCATTGAGGATCTTCTTATTTTTACAGTGACCTTCTACTTTACCAAGCATAATGTCCTTCTCTATGCACTGGTCCTTCTTATAAGATGTCCAAAGAAAATGAGATAAAGTCTCAATATCCTTACTTATTTGTAGCAATTCTAGGTACAAAGCCGCCATCAATTAGTCTTTGGTCTTCCTTACACGTGACATAGATTTCAGCATTATAGCAACACGCAAGTCACTCTAGTACAACAAACTGATAGATGAGTGGTGGTTGGCAGGAATAGTAGGCACAAATAGGGATTGCCCTGAGCAAACCAGGTTTTGTTATCACACTACCTGTATCTGGAAATGGGCTCTGCTATTTGAGACAGTCAAAACTACATAGCAACTGCAGTCTCAACGAACATTTTCCTGAAGCATTGAAGTTATTTGTCACTTGGGTTTCTGGCAACATTGGACAAAATATAAATGACTGCTACTTTTTAACAATGAAAAATGGGTTACAATGTGTCTGGTACTTTGGAGAATAGCTTCACAAAGAGAAGGAAGGAAATGGCACAAAGATAAATTTATCTATAAGTGGTATTCATACCCTAGCTAAATCCATATTGCATACTGAAAACCAGATGTCAAGATTAACAAAAATCCATCAGAGGAGGACTTGAAATGAATTTAAATCAAGAGGAAGAAAACAGCCATATAGTTAAGTGTTGGAACCATGCTTAGGAAAAAGTTTCCTCATTTTAAGATGATTTATCTGAAAACAAAAATACATCCATGCAATTATTTTAGGTCAATGATAAAATATGTAGAATAAATGAAGAACATGACACTATGTATACAATTTAACAAATATTTACTGCAGAATTTAGAAGTAAACCTCTATTGTGTTCTGCAATATATTGTTTTTAAAGATCACCAAGAAATATGTCAGTTATTAAATAAACCTCATGAGTGAGATGTAAAGTCAGCAGAAGCAAATGTAATGCGAAATATCTACAAAACCAACAAAAAGTAAAGGAACTATATGAAATACAAAAGTTATTTTAATGTGTGGGCTATGACATAATAATTTTAAATGCATTAGAAACAGAAGAAAATATAACTAAGAATACAGAAAAATGAAAAGCAGGATATACAGAATAGTTTAATATCCCATAATATAAAAAATAAAGAAAAAATTAAACTTTAAATGAGAAGTTAAAGATTATGGAAGTACAATTAGAGAAGCCTAATAGTAAAACCAATGTGTGAGGAGACCAGAATTTATAGAATAGAAATAATATTTTAAAGCAAAAGAGACAAATCATACTTTCTGAGTCCACAATAAAAACACAGATTGAAAATATTGAATGTGCTTTACATAAATTACAAGAACACAGGAGTCTGGGGCAAAATGGAGGAGTAGTTAGACACACTGAGCCTACCTTCTGCAACAAAGATGTGGGAGACTGAGTAAAATAGATACAGATGGTGATCCTGGAACCCTGAGCATCAAAGGATAAGACAGAGAAGTGGATTGAATGCCGACTGGAAAAGGAAACCGAACAGAAGCAGTGAGAGAGAAGAGAAACATCCGGATAATGGGCTGGCAAGGAGTGGCATATCCACATTGAGCTTTTAGGACTGTCTGTAGATACAGTGGCCTGTGGGCACAAGACTCAGCTGGAGGCTAGTGGCAAGGGGGCACAAGTCTCCTTTGTTTACATGCCCCCAGGGCAGATAGGGTTGCAGCCAGTCCCAGACCTCAACAACCCAGTGGCCAGTGGCACCCACTCCTGTGCAGTCTTTGCTCTGCAGGGTTTGGGTGTCTGGAACAGACCCTTACTGCTAGAGATGTGTGAAACCACCCTGAACTGTGCTACACTAACTGTGAACTGAGAACTAAGATCACACTTTCAGTCTCTACCACACCCACCAGAAGACAGGTTGTGAGTGCCTGAGAACCCACCAATATATAACCATCAACTAAGTATAAATATGGCACAATAATATCTCAAAGAAAACATACACTTCCAGCTAACAAGAAACAAGACAGAGTGCCTCAAACAAGTCACCAATATACAGTCAGAAAATATATAATACAAGACATGGTATAAGAACTACCTGATAAGGAATTTAAAAGAATGCTAATTAGGCAGTCAGTGGATTCAGAGAAAGATCCAGAAAACTACAGGTGAAATGAAGGAAAACACAGACAAAACTACAGGAAAAAATGGGAAACAAATTAACAAATAATTGAAAAAACTGAACCATACAAAATCACAATTAAAAAGCCAGAAGATTAACACTAAAACTGCAGAAGTAGATAATATACTGAAAAGGCAAGAAATAGAACTGAATCAATGGAAAGCAGAATTATTGAGCTTAGAAGTAAGTCTCTCAGTATTAATCTGCTAGAGGAGCAATCAGAAAAAAAGAACAAAAAATCTGAAGAAAGTCTAAGATATATGCGGGGGACTATGAAGATGAATAATTTACATTATTGATAGAAATTCCAGAATAGGAAAAGACAAAAAAAACATCATAGAGAATATTGTCCAAGAGTTTCTGGAAGAAACATAATGAAAAACAAAAGGATAGCCATTTAAGAAGCTGAACGAACTCCAAACAGGATAGACCACAAAAGAAAAACACTAAGATATATTATAATCAAACTTTCCAAAGCCAAAGAAAGAATCTTGAAAGCAACTAAGGAAAAATGAGACATTATCTACAAAGAAGTAAAAAGGTCCAAGCTCTTATCACTTAGCAGAAACCAAGCAGGCAAGAAGACAACAGAATAACATATATAAAACTCTGGAAGAAAAAAATATTGTCAACCAAATATTATATATCCAGCAAAACTGCCCATCAAATATGACAGTAAAATTAGGTCATTTCCAGAAAAACAGAAAGTAAAAGAATTTGAAAAAAAAAACAAAAACAAAAAACAGAGCAGTCTTACAAAAAATACTAAAAGGTATTCTCTAGAGAAAAAACCAACAACAGACAACAATCTGATATTAACATACATGACAATATCATCTAGACTCAACCCAAATATAGAAGTATACAAAGTGAAACAGACGTATTAGACTGAAAAGAGAGAACAAGAGACACAGTTGTAATAATAACATAAACAAAAACCCACAAAGTAAAAAAGATTGAATAGTCCAGCTACAGATCTTTCTAATGAAGAGGAAATCAAATAGAGGTCAAGAAAACTTACATAAAGAAATAAAAATTAACCTAACTGTAACTCTTAAATCTAGACCAAGGCTTACTTCTACCCCTAGTCTAACCCTCACATCTAACACTAACTCTAGTCTTAACCGTGACAATAACAATAAACCAAGTCCTAGGGAGCACTGTGGATCCATATGATTGGCATTTGACTGCGATCTACAAGATCTATGGCTAGAGCCTCCCATCCTCTTCGAGGGAAAAAAGATGAGGCTTTCTGCTCCAGGGATGATTGAAAGTCTCAGAAACTTTATAAAGGGTCACTATGAGTTGGAACCAACTCAAGGACACTTAACAGCAATGACAACCGGCCTAGCTAAAATATAGCCATAGTCCCAAGCCTAACCCTCGTACTCCTACTTCCCCCACAAAGAAAAGTCTTAAAAATTATAAGAACATGTCAACTTTCCCCGTCAATGTCTTAAAATTAAAAGAGAAGCAAAAATTCTCAGTGTGTCAGTCTCTTAGATGTGTACAGCATAAAATGTCTCTAGCTAACCAAAAAAGCTTTTTTCAGAGGTTATCAAATAGTTTACAGCAATATACAGATGTGGCAGAATCAGTCTATTTTCTACCTTCCTAATAGGAGAGAGAAGATCTGATAAATCAGCTTCCATTGGAAGAGGTGGAGGCTTGTCTCCTACCAATACCCATAAAAGATAGATTTCCACTGAAATTACAATGTTTGGAGTTCTATATGCTTCCAAATATCCATATTTCTGCAACACACAAGGCTGGGGTCATGGAGGTGGGTACCAGATTAGCTAAAATTAAAGAATAAGAATAGGGTTGTCTTGGCTGTAGTCCTTATGGGAGTAGATGTATAGGCCTATCTTCCATGGCACCACTGGTAGGTTCAAACCATCAACCTTTAGGTTAGCAACTAATCACAACCTGGTCACCAAGGACCTTCTAAAACACAATAACAAGAACAACAAATAAAACCCACTGCCATCAAGTTGATTCTGACTCATAGTAATCCTGTATAGAATTTCTGAGATTGTAAATCTTTAGAGGAGCAGACAGTCTCCTCTTCTGTGGAACCTTTGACTTTGTGATTAGCCACTCAGTATCTAGCCCACATTGCCTTTCAATTTTTAGGTTATTTGGAGAAAAAATGGAGCAATGGGTGTAGAGTATTGGGGTGAAAAGCTTGAGACACAAGATTTTTATTCTCTTCCAAGTTATCATTCACAGAAGGCAGCAGAAATTCATTTAAGATATAAATATTTCTAGAAAGTATATAGTCCTTCAACCTTTCATGAAGCAACTGCTCAAGGAAACACTGTAGCTTAGTAGGATTCTAACATTAAAAAGTTGCTGCCCTCTTCAAAACTATAAAGCATGAAAGAACCTTAATAATTGAGTGTAACTTCTAATGGAGTTATGGTGTGGTACTATAGAATAAGTTCTGCACTGCTAACCTCAAGGTCAATAGTTCAAACCCACTATCAACTCCTTGGAAACCCTACACAGGGTTGTGATGAGTCAGAACTGTCTCAAAAGCACTTAACAACAACTTAACAGTATAAATTAATAGTGTTGTAAAGCAACACAAGTAAGGTAAACTAAAAGTATCACATTATAGAAAGGATAAAATTTGAAAAGCAAGAAGGAAGAATATACTAATTTTGTCTTAGATAAAAACAGATGGAATTTAGTTATCTTTAAAAAAGGAAAACAGAAGCATATATTCATACATATGATATAGACATATACATTCATTTTATGAGAAAAATAAAGTTAACATAATCAAATGCTGAATGATTCAAATGTTTCCTGCAAAGTCTAGAAACTATAAACAAAAACAGAGCAAAAGCTAGTTTAAGAAAAAGGCAAGAGAGAATTAATGTGTCACAAATATAAGAATAAAGAGATACTCTAAGTTTGGTAAAAAGCAACAAAAAGCTTAATCATCTGCTCTTTTAAAAACAATACCAATACTAAGAACACTTAAAAATAAAGTACTTCAGTCAACTTATAGTATAAAATTAAAAGGATGACAATATTAATCTAGCAAATAATTTTAAACAAAATTAATTAATATAAAAAGTAATCATTTTATAACAGTGAAGTATAACACTTACATAATGAATTATCATAAGTATACATAAAGCAAACTAAGAAAAATGTGACAAAATGTAATAAATCTAATTTTAATTTTCTTCTCTTTATATGGGATTATGAGCAAGCAAAAAAAATAATAAAAAATTTTAAATGGAAAAATGCCAGATTAACTGATAAAATCAATCTTGGTGTCCTAAAAAATAGACACTACATCTTCGTTTCATGCCCTTAAAATATATTTTAGCAGGAATGCTGTAAGTATTATTTCCAGTTAGAAACACAGAGGAGCCAAACAGACATAATCACACCACACACTGAATATTTTACAAAACTAAAAGATAATTTTCAAAAGGAAAAAATAATTGAAAATATCTTACTTTAAAATACAGGAAAAATATGTAGAAGTAATCCTGAAGATAAATGCATAGGATATATATATATATATGGAGCTCTGGTAGTGTCGTAGTGGTTACGAATCGGGCTGCGAACCTTAAGGTCAGTGGTTCGAAACTACCAGCCGCTCTGCGGGAGAAAGATGAGGCTTTCTACTCCCGTAA
>NW_006408617.1:7948321-7954225 GCF_000296735.1 Chrysochloris asiatica
CAGGGAAACCAATATTCAAAAGACAGCCAAGCATTTTAACATTATTTCCCCCCTTTTCCCCATTCCAACCATGTCTCAATTGGTAGCGTAGTGGTTACGAATTGGGCTGCGAACCTTAAGGTCAGTGGTTCGAAACTACCAGCCGCTCTGCGGGAGAAAGATGAGGCTTTCTACTCCCGTAAAGATTTACACCCTAGGAAAGAAACCCTGTACAGGGTCGCTATGAGTCGGAACCGACTCGACGGCACTTAACAACAACAACAACAACAAATATATATATATATTAAACAAATGTTATCATTGAGTTTTAAAAAGATACTAAAGGCCAGGTTTGAACATATGAGGCACAACACGATGATCTGGATGAGATGTCTCAATATTGCAACAGTGTCATTTCTTTGGAAATTAATTTTTAAATAATCAACATTAAATTAAGGCCTAAATAAATTTTTTGACAGCTAATTGAATAAAACTCAATTCCATTTGGAAGAATGACAAAGAAGTTAGCAAAACACCAGACAGGAAGAATGATGCAGAAAGATTTACTATAAGAAAAAAAAAGCATTATTAAGCCAAGATAATTAAAGCAGAGTGGTATTTATTACCAGAACAAACAGACAAATCAATAGCACTGAATATAAAGTTCATGAACATATCCAAGCAAATATGAGAATTTACTAAATGATAAAGTTAGCATTTCAAATATGTTTAAAAAGAAAGAAAACTTCAATAAGTGATGCTTAGTGCAATAATCACTTTGAAGAAAAATAGAGGTAAAGATATTACATATTATGCCAAAATAAATTCCAAGTATATTAAAGATTTAGATGGGAAATAAAACAATAGGAGTGATACTATATGTGAATATTGATGTAAACTTGAATGTGGAAAAAGTCTTTCTAAGCAAGATACCCAGGGCAGAAACAATAAAGAAATCACCAAAAATCTTGATTACATAAAAATGTAAATTACATTCCAAACGAAAATAAAATTGAAAGCAGCTAGCATACTGAGAAAATAAGTTTGCAATAAGTTAAAACCTTTTCAAAAATGCATAGAAAAATTAAGATACAAATGGAAACATTAGTGAATGGCATGGACAACTGATGCATATAGAAACAAAAACGGATGAAAATAATGATGAAACTCAGGGTATTATAAATAAGGAGAGATAAACATTTACATGACCTATAGAAAGCAGACTAAATTGGAATAAAAACAATTGGAGGGCAATTTGGCAATAGATAGTCAAAATTGTTGTTTTATAATGTAACTTTGTATCCCAAAATTTCACATCTAAGAATGAACAGAATTGATGGCAGTATGTGCATAAAGCATTCACAAGTTAATGTTTAATATAGAAGAACTATTTAAATGTTTAAAACACATTATAGCACAATACAATGAGATATAATGACACTATTAAAATTACATAGATGTTTATTTAAATGGAAGGATTTTTAATATATTCAGAGAGCTAGAAAAAGGAAATATAAATAATAGTATTTGCTTATCCCATTTACCTTGCAATTATGTTGTTGTTGTTAGGTAGGGTTGAGTTTGTGCTGACTCATACATAGAAGCCCTGTATAGGGTTTCCAAGAAGCAGTTAGTAGGTTTAAACTGCAGACCTTTTGGTTAGCAGTCCAGTGTTTATCCTATAGTGCCATACCAAAATATAAACCATGCATATCTTTGAATAAAAGGACTAATGAGTAATTTTTTATATCCTTCTGTATACTTTTCTATGGAGTCCTGCTTTTGCAGTGGTTAAGCTGTTGTTAAGTGCTTTCAAGTTGGTTCTGACTCATAGCAAACTCATAAAATTGCATAGGGTTTCTAAGGAGTGGCTGGTGAATTTGAACCACTGACCTTGCAGTTCAAACCCACTTTGTGGTCCAATGCATTATCCCGCAGCACCACATTAGGATTCCAGTGGTTAAGTACTCAGCCACTAATCAAGAGGATGGTAGTTCAAACCCACTAGCCACTCTGTGGAAGAAAAATGTGGCAGTCAGGTTCTGTCAATTTTTATAGTCTTGAAAACCTTATATGGAAGCTCTCCTCTGCCCTGAAAGGTCCTTATGAGTCAGAATCAAATGAAGGCCAGCTGGGCAGGGGCTTTAGTTTTTGGTTTGGGTATATTTTTTTTCCTTCCTTGCTTATTTCCTTTCTTTAAGTTGAACATATATTTCTTTTTAAATTTATAAAATGAAGAAAGATTTTTAGAAAGATACAAGAAAGAGAGTAGTAATCATGTGTAAGGGTATATTTAGATGCTGGCTTCTTTAAATTACTGCAAAAAACAGAGAAATCATTACACATGTATATGCAAAGCAAATCCTAATTCTTATATCAAACTCTACTTACAGATTTAATGTTAAATGCTTTAATGGAACTACTGTTTTTCAGTCAAGGACCAATTTTGTTGCTACCAAATCCAACATTTAAAAAAATAACTATCATTTTGTGGGATAAAGCACTGGACCATAAAGTCAACGGTTCAAACTCAACAACTATGAGTCGGACCCAACTCAATGGTATTTAACAACAACAGTATAATTTTCCCTCATATTTAATTTTCACTTAGGATAAATGATGTACAGTCTTATAGTGAAACACAGAGTATCTAAAAAACGTCAGTAAGATGTCATTCAGTTTTCAACAATGTTTGCTCCTCTTAACATGTTGTTGTGGTTAGGTGCTGTTAAGTACTGCTGCCACTATGCCAATCCATCTCTTGGGGGGTTTTCCTCTTTTTTTGCTGACCGTCTACTCTACAAAGCATGATGTACTTCTCCAGGGACCTAGTCCCTCCTGATAATATGTCCAAACTATCAGAGACAAAGGAGTCTGGTCATCCTGGATTCCAAGGAGCATTCTGGCTATACTTCTTCCAACAAAGATTTGTTTGTTCTTCTGGCAGCCCATATTACTTTTAGTATTCTCCTTCAACAAGTCAAGGTGCACTGAAGGCATTGGCAAAGAACAAGGTTCCGGGAATTGATGGAATGCAAATTGAAATATTTCAACGAACTGAGGCAACACTGAGGCACTCACTCATCTTTGCCAAGAAATTTGAGACAGCTACCTGGCCAGCTGATAGGAAAAAATTCATATCTGAGCCCATTTCAAAGTGAGGTGACCCTTCAGAATGCAGAAATCATCAGACAGTATCAGGAATACAGCATGAATTTTACTAGAGATAATGCAAAAAAAAAAAAAAGTAGTACATTGACAGGGATTTGTCAGAGGTTTAGGCATTTCAAGTCATTCTGGTATGGTTCTATATGGAAGTATGACTGTTTCCTCAAAATGTAGTGCTATTCTTGACAGAGTTACCAGATTTTTCACAAGTAGTGAACTACGAAACATACATACATAAAACATGCTGAAATTAAATTATTTTTAAAATACAGAATACCATGCCCAGGCGCACACCATGCATGTCTCCTTAGTCACCCTTAGCCTGAAAATGTTTCTTTTGAGCACTGTTGTTGTTAAGTGTCATTGAGTCCATTCCTACTCATAGCTATCCTGTATAGGGTTTCCAAGGAGTAGCTAGTGGGTTTGAACTGCCAATCTTGCAGTTCAACCCAACTTTGCAGTCCAATGTTTATTCTACAGTACTACACAGGAATCCTCTTTGGGGCATATTTGTATATTAAAATAGATAAGCCATAGTGCTGAAGGATAAGCATTGGAGTTCTAACCTCAGGGTTGGCAGTTCATACCCACTAGTTGCTTCTCAAAAACCCTATACAAGCCTGCTAGGAGTCGGAACCAACTTGATGGCACTTAACAACAAGACATGATTAAGAAGTTATGGATCATGTTTGGTAGTATGACCCATAGCAACCCTGTATAGGGTTTCTAAGGAACAGCTGGTAAGCTTGAACCGCCGACCTTGCAGTTCAAATGGTTTTGCAGTCTGGCACATTAACCCACAGCGCCACACCAGGACTCCATTCTACAATTGAGAGCTGTGGAATTCACCAGGGACTTGTTGCTGGAGACAAGCACACAGTTAGGCTGTGTGTGTAACGTTATTGCCACAGCCCAAACACAGCAGGCTCCATGGCAGTGCTGGTCTCAAGTGAAGCCAGGCAGCAAAATGATGTGCATGCAGGAGTGCACTGCCCTGTTCTATTGCCAACCCTAATCCTTACCCCTTGCCCCTAGCCCACACCTTTATCCCCTATCCACATTCCCAAGCCCAAACCCCTACAGCCAGTCTGATCCCTTTCATCTGGAAGAGTAACTTTGGGCCCTTCTGGCCCATGGCTCTCAGACCTGTCCTAAGATAGCCATGTGAGTAGCAGATTGAAATAGCTGGAGCACAGTAACTGGCCAGCTGGATGTGGAGGTGGAAGGTGCACTGCTGGAGCACACTGGTCTGACCTGCCTGCTGTGTGGCCTCTGAGTATGGCATCTCTGGCTTGGGGGTTTCTAGGACAGAACAAGTAATTTGTTCCTGCAAATCAAAAAGCATTGCACAGAGCAAGGAAGGAACCCTAACAGGGGAGGGACTGTTTTAGAAACTAGAGGCTGTTGGAGAGGGAGCTGGGAACCAAACCTCTTCATCAAAGGCCATGAAAATAAAGATTTAACTTTAAGCACATTGGACAAAAGAAAATAAAGAAAAAGAAATTGAAGTCATCAACATATAATAAATTGCATTATAGTGTTAGTAAGATAATAACGTATAGGATTGGAAAAGCCACATAATAAGTGTGTTATTTGCATAAATATATGGTATTTCCTTACTGGAGTCAGGGAGAAAATTGTTTTAAGAACAAAGTATTTATTACATAAAGAGCTCAAGTGAACTATAAATGATTTTACATTAATTTAAAAGACAATTTTTGGCATAAAGTAAGGAAGCATGGTGCTGTTGTCAGGTGCCATAAAGTCTGTTACCCACACAGTGACCTACGCACAACTGAATGAAACACTATCTGGTCCTGCGCCATCCTCGTAATTGCCCCTACATTTGAGATCATTGCTGCTGCCACTGTGCCAATCCATCTGGTTGGGAGTCTCCCTCATTTTCGCTGACTCTCCACTTTACAAAGCATGATGGCCTTCTCCAGGACTGATCCTGCCTAATAGTAAGTCTGAAGTTTGAGAGATGAAGTCTGGCCATCTTGACTTCTAAGGAGCACTCTGGCTTTACATTTCCCAGTACAAATTGGTTTGTTCTTCTGGCAGTTAATGGTACTTTAATATTTTTCTTCAACACCATAACTCAAACGCCTCAGTTCTTCTTTGTTATTACATATTCATTGTCCAATTTTACACAAACATGACGCTATTGGAAATGCCATGAGTTGGGTCCTCAAGCTGACATCTTTGCTCTTGAACATTTTAAAGAGGTCTTGTGCAGCAGATTTGCCTAATGCAATATGTCCTTTGATTTCTTGACTGCTGTTTCCATGTGTTGATGGTAGACCCAAGCAAAATGAAGTCTTTGACAAATTCAATATTTTCTCCATTTATCTAGATATCTTTTATTGCTCCAGTGGTGAGTTTTTATTTTCTTTACATTGAGACAAGCTATAGTGAAGACTGTGGTCATTTAGCTTCATCAGTAAGTATTTTAAGTACTCTTCACTTTCAGCTTGTTAGGTGGTATCATCTGCATATCACAGGTTGTTTATGAGTCTTCTTCCAATCCTAATGCCAAATTCTTCTTCATATAATCCAGCATATTGAATTATTTGCATAGAAATTGAATAAATATGATGAAAGAATACAACCCTGGAACACACCTTTCCTGATTTTAAACCATTCATTGTTTCTTTGTTCTGTTTGAACAACTGCTTCTTGAGCTACATGAAGGTTCCTCAAGAACACAATTAAATGTTCTGGAATACTCACTCTCCACAGTGTTGTCTGGCCATA
>NW_006408617.1:7955595-7971379 GCF_000296735.1 Chrysochloris asiatica
CAGTGCACTTTGGCCTTCTTCCTTCAGTACCATTGGTTCTTAATCATACACAGCCTCTTAAAATGGTGAAATGGCAACCATTTCTTTTGGTACAGTGACTGTATATTCTTTCCATCATCATTCAATATTTTGCCCAAAAAAATCCTTCAGTATTTCTAGTTGAGACTTGAATTATTTCCTCAGTTCTTTCAAGTTAATTAATGTTGAACGTTGTCCTTCATTTTTGGTTTTCTAACTCCAGATCTTTGCACATTTCATTATAATAGTTGACTCGGTCTTCTGGAGCTGCCCTTTGAAATTTTCTGTTCAGCTCTGTGCCTCCTCATTTCTTACATTTGCGTTAACATCTTTACTCTAGAAAGCAAGTTTCAGAGTCTCTTCTGACATCCATTTTGGATTTTTTTTTCTGCCTTGTCTTCTTAATAAATGCTTGCTTTCTGCCTGTATGCTGTTCTTGATATTTTATGGGTTTTTGGTCATTAGTGTCTCATGCATCAAATCTGTTCTTGAGGTGATTTCTAAATTCAAGTGGAATACGTTGAAAGTCAAATTTTGGCTCTCATGGACTTCAACAATTTTTCTTCAGCTTCAGCCTGAACTTGCATATGAGCAATTTATGGTCTGTTCCACAAACAAGCCCCTGGCCTTCTTTTGACTGATGACTGTGTTTCTTGCTACTGATGTAGTCAATTTGATTTCTTTGTATTTTATCTGATGAAGTCTGTGTGTATAATGATCATTTTTAATGTTTAAAAAGGTATTTGCAATGAAGAAGTCATTGGTCTTGCAAAATTCTTTCATTCCATCTCCAGCATCGTTTCTATCACCAAGGCTATATTTTCCAACTACTGATCCTTTCTCCTTGTTTCCAATTTTGCATTTTAATCACCAGTAATTATCAATACATCTTGATTGCAAGTTTGATCAATTTCAGACTGAAAAAGTTGGTAGAATTCTTTAATTTCATCATTATTGCCTTTAGTGGTTGGTGCATAAAATTAAATAAAGGTAGTATTAGCTGATCTTCTTTGTAGGCAAATGGATATAACCCTATCACAGACAGCATTATACGTCAAAACAGATCTTGATATGTTATTTTTTGGTGATGAATGTGATGTCATTCTTCTTCAATTTGTCATTACTTGCATAGTAAGCCATGTGATTTTCAAGTTCAAAATTACCAGTGCCAGTCAATTTTAGGTCATTAATGCTTAGGATAAGGAGCTCTGGTAGCACAGTGGTTATGAGTTGGGCTGCCAACCTCAAGGTCAGCAGTTCAAAACTACCAGCAGTTCCATGGGAGAAAGATGAGGCTTTCTGCTCACGTAAAGATTTACAGCCTCAGAAACCCCTGTGCAGGGGCACTATGAGTCGGAACCGACTCCACGGTACTTAACAACAACAACAACAACAACAACAACAATGCTTAGGATATTGAAGTTTATGAGTTCCTTTTCATTTTTGACAACTTTCAATTGCCTAGATTCATTCTTCATAATGCTATGTTCCAATTATTAATGGATGTTGGGAACTGTTTCTCTTCATTTTTAGTTGCTTCCCATCAACAAATGAAGGTGCTGAAAGCTTTACTCCATTCATGTCATCACAGTCAGCTCTTCTCCATTTATATTTTGAGTGACTTCCAACCTGACAGGCTCATATGGCAGCCCCATATCTTACAGTATTCTAGTACTATTAATCACGTTTTAATTTTCAGTTGTTGTTGTTGTTAAGTGCTGTCGAGTCGATTCCAACCCATAGCGACCCTGTACAGGATTTCCAAGGCTGTAAATCTTTACGGGAGCAGAAAGCCTCATCTTTCTCCCATGGTACAGCTGGTAGTATCGAACTGCTGACCTTGTGGTTTGCAGCCCAATTCGTAACCACTACACTACCAGAGCTTAGTATTCTGGTGCTATCTGACAGTGTTTCACTGCTATTCTCATTCATAAGGTTTTCAGTAGGCAAACATTTAGAAGTAGTCTCCATCTCCTTTCTCCTAGTCTGTCTTAATCTGGAATTTCAGCTGAAATCTTTCCACCGTTGGTGACCCTGCTGACATTCAAAATATTGGTGGCATAGCTTCCAGCACCACAGCAACATGCAAGCCACCGCAGTGCGACAAACTGACATATGAGTGGTAGAAGGAAACATGGAAGATAATTAATTTCCATTTGAATTGTGTGATTACAAATAAGAAGAACCTCGACTGATAATACTGCAAAAAAAAATTTTTTTTTTAAATTGCCCACTTAATTTCCTGTCATCAATATGAAAGCGTTCCAATTGTTGAAAGGCTAAATTACCATCTCCTGGGAAATATAAGAGAACATATTGGAGAAACATGAGTCATGACATCAGAAGTAATTCTGTGATTTGCTGATTTATGCTGCAATTTTCAGAAAAGAAAAAGGGAATTAGTTCAGTTTCTCCTTGAATCATGATCCAAAATAAGGCCTTACGTTGTCATCATGGGAGAGAGAACCAGCCATCTGCTATTATAAAGATTATAGCCAAGGAAACCCCATGGAAGAGTTTTACCAGTTCTGTCACAGGGAGTAACTGTCAGTCAGAATAGCATCTGATGGCATAGAACAAGACGAGCACACCATCATCATGAGTATGTCCTGGAAGCCCAAACCAATTTACAACTTGTAGCCAAAACTATCCTAGGTCAATTAACATAGCTAACTTGCATATCCACCAACATGTAAGAAGAACAGAATTATTATTGTTCTAATCCACTGAGTTTAGAGATGATGTTTATGCAGGATTTCTCTCGCAAAAAGAAAAAAAAAGAACTAATGAGAGAGTCGTCACAGATTCAGATTCATCCTAACTACTGAGTTAAGGGTGAAGGATTACACTTAATAAGCAGTTAGGTGGTTTCGTTTGATGATGCCTTTAATAAGCAACATGCTCAATACATGTTTTATTTACATTTTTACATGCATAGCAAATCTTCAGTTCTGAATATAAAAAAAGTCACTATTGGAATAAATACAATATTGAAAATAAGGCCATTCGTGGTCACATAATAATTCCTATTAATAAAATTCTTACAAAGATAAAGTTTTGCTGTTGAAGATAGGTTGAGTCATTGTTTAAAATATGAGTAAAACACAGTCTGTAACACTTGGGATTTTGGCAGTGCCCCTAGTACAGAAGTGTACCTTTTGGTTTTAAGATTTCTTGGTCCTGTGTAGCTGTTGTGAATCAGAATTCACTCAATGACACACAGCAACATCAGCTTATGCATATTCAGCTTTGATTTATTATATTTTTGTTAATATCCATTCCCTCAGTCTTTTTCATTCTCCAAATGTAATTTTAAACAAAAGATTCATGAATGAGAGACTTGTGTAGAACATATATGCCCTTTGTGATGTTTTGAAAATGTTATACAACATTGTAACTGATGTCCATATTTCCTTATTTTTCTTATTTTAACTTTCATGCCAATCTACCATACTAAAACATTTTTTAATTGCAACTAGTTTATTTAAAATGTTTCATTTTCACTTGAAATAATAAATAACATTATATTTGAAAAATTATCCTACCATGCCAACATATAGTAATAATTTCTCAAATATAATGTTATTTATTATTTCAAGTGAAAATGAAAGATTTTAAATAAATAAACATCCAGTATTTGCATAGTCACTGACATCATGATGTCACTATAATGTTGATTTTGTTATTGTTGTCACTACTGTGTGCCACTTGAGTGTGTTCCCACTCATAGTAACCGTATATTTGGTTTCCAAGAGCCACTGGTGAGTTTGAACTGCCACTCTGCAGTTACTAGTCCAGTGCTTATCCTACAGCTCCATACCAGGGCTCTTATTATTAAGTATGCATAAAGAGATTATGCTAAGTTTTAAAATACATATGCTTTCTGCTTCACTGAAACTAAAAAAAATATTTTGAAAAGTTGAAAGAATAGTGATTTTCCATTATCACATGTCTAAATACTGTTAATATCTTGAAGTAGAATTCAAAAATGTTCTTTTTAATTTCTAAAAGGACACAAATTTTCCCGAGTTTCAAATTTTATTGTTACCTCATGCTTTTTATCAATGCCTGGCTTGCTCAGATATATGCCTTATCTCACGTTCTAAAATTTAAATACTTTGAGAGTAAGAGCTATTTCCCAGAGCATCAGACCCAGTGTCTTGTAAAAGAAGAAAACCTCAGACACTTAGGAGTGAAAGTAAAGAAGTTTTACTGAGGAATAATACAGCCAGAGATGGACTGCCTTAAGTGAAAATAAAAATCACTCCACAGTGTAAGCAGAGAAAGGGGGCTTTATGTAGAGAGAAGAAAGGAAAGGTAAGGGGTTAACGGTTAATTGCCTATATGACCAGCTTCCTTGAAGTCCTTTGAAATCTAAAGGTCCATTTGTCTAGGATGGAAAGAGTTAACAGGGGAGTGGCACTAGCTGGCTGGGTTATGCAAGGTTGTAGTAAGTGATACATGATTGTAGTCATGACCATATTATTTTCTGGGAGGAAATTATTTACCTCTTGGCACAGTCATCTGAAATGGTTTACAACCTGACCTTCATTTCCTGGCCCCTCCTTTCTCAAGTGCCTCCAGTTTGAAACTTTTCTGTTTATAGGCTAACACAATATTTATTGCTGAATGAATGAAACATTAATTAAATGAATTGTATCAGTAAAAAAGAAAAAAAAATTATGTCATCTGTATCTGGTAAGTACCTCTTTAAAATATTTAAATGTAGTAACTGTGCTGCTAATATATTTCACGACATACTGTGCATCCCATTTGATGCTTGGATTGTCAGATGTTCATGGCTTATTAACCCTGTTGCTTATAAAATTTGACAAAGAAAAGTCACAAATGTATTTGCATATTTTCTTAGAACCATTATTTCTTATATTTCTTCTATTGAATAATTCATTAAAATAAACAGTTTTGAAGTAGAAGTACCAAGACAGAACAAAATTACTACATTCAAAAGAGAAGAAAATAGAGTTATAATTTGACAGTCAGAAACATATGTAATATTCATTAATCACAGGTGAACGTTATACATAAATTAGTCTTATTTATTCAATCAACAAATACTTGTATAGCACTAGTACAGTCTGGAAGTAATAATGTAAAAGAGATCACTTATCTTAAAGAATTCTCACCATTAACTTAGAATGCATACATCAAAGCGTGAGTACAACATGGATACATAAATAAGTTCTCCAAAGAGGCAACTGAAGGGAGCAAAGTCAATACTGAGCAGGATGCAGAGTGCTAACAATGGTCAAAACGGTCAGGAATCATCAAAGAGGTGATAATATTTGAACTGGTTCTTACAGATAAAAACACTTTGTCTTCTGTTAAGTATCTTTATGAAAATTATCAGTGAGTTTTATTTGAGAATTAGGAAACAGACATGCAAATTTATGGAAGAGATAGAAAGTATAAATGATTGTCCTTGTTATTGTTAGGTGCCCTAGAGTCCGTTTTGGCACTATGCACAATGCCAGGAAATCACCAATGCTGCGCCATCCTAACAATTATAACGTTTGAACCAGTTGCTGCTGCCATAATGACAATCCTTCTTGTTTGGGGTCTTTCTTTTTCTCCACTGACCCCCCACTTTACCAAGCATGATGTCCTTCTCTAAGGACAGGTCCCTTTGGACAACTCATGAGCATAATGAAGTATTCTGGAGCACTCATTGTGCACAATGTTATCCATTGTTTGTTATTATCCACACAATGGAAGGCCTTTGCATAGTCAATAAAGCACAACTAAATATTTTTCTGGTATTCTCAGCTTTCAGCCCAGGTCTATCTGATGTAAGCAATGTTATCCCAATTTCAGCATCTTCTTCTGAATCTGACTTTAATTTCTGGCTATTCCCTGTCTATGTACTACTGCAATCATTTTAAAATTATCTTCAGAAAAATTTTGCTCGCATGTGATATTAATTGTTAGATGATTTCCACATTCTGTTTGGTCCCCTCTCTTTGGAATGAGCCCAAACATGGATCTCTTCCATCTGGTTGGTCAGGTAACTGTCTTCCAAATTTCTTGACGTTGATGAGTGACTGCCTCCAGTGCTGCTTCAGTTTATGGAAAGATTTTAATTTTTATTCTGTCATATCCTGGACTTTCTTTTTTTTCTCCCCAATACCTTCAGTAAAGCTTGAACTTTTTCCTTCTGTACCATCTGCTCTTAATCACATGTTACTCTTGAAATGTTTGAACATTGACCATTTCTTTTTGGTACAGTGTGTATTCCTTCCATCTTCCTTTGATGCTTTCTGCATTATTCAGTATTTTGCCCATGGAGTCATTCATGCATTTGAATTATGGTGTTGGAAGAGAATATTAAACGTACTATGAACTGCCAAAAGAACAAATCAATCTGTGTTGGATGAAGTACAGCCAGAATGCTCCCTGAAAGCCAGGATGGCCAGACTTTATCTCTCATACTTACCATATTGTTAGAAGGGACATATTGTCCCTGAACATGGATATCATGTTTGATAAAATGGAGGGTCTTAGAAAAAAGAGGAAGACCCCCCAATGATATGGATCAGCACAGTGCAACAGTGATGGGCTCAAATGTAGCAATAACTGTAAGGTTGGCACAGGACTGGGCAGTGTTTCGTTCTATTGTGCATAGCATGGCTCTGAGTTGGTACCAACTTGATGGCACTTAACAACAATGGTCTCTTCCCACAAATGTAGTCAATTTGATTCCTGTGAATTCCAGCTGGTGAGATCTACGTTATATAGTTATCGTTTATGTTTAAAAAGGTATTTGTAATCAAGAAGTCATCAGACTTACAAAATTCTATCATGCAATATCCAGCATGGGTTCTGTCACCAAGGTCATATTTTCCAACTACTGATTCTTCTTCTTTGTTTCCATCTTTCACATTCGTATCACCAGTAATTATTAACGCTTCTTGATGGCATGTTTGATTAATTTCAGAATAAAAGAGTTGGTAGAATTCTTCAATTTCATCATCACTGGCTATAGTGGTTGATATGCAAATTTGAATAATAATGGTATTAAGTGTTCTTCCTTGTAGACAAATGAATATTATTCTATCACTGACAGCATTGTACTTAAAGATAGAGATTGCAATGTTCTATTTGATGATAGATGTGATGACATTCCTCTTCAATTCGTTGTTCCTGGCATAGTAAACCAATACTAGTCCATTTACCTCACTGATGTCTAGGATATACCAATCTTTAAGCAGTCCATTTCATTTTCACAATTGCCAGTTTTCCTCGATTCATATTTTATACAGTCCATGTTCTGATTATTAATGGATGTTTGCAGCTCTTTCTCCTCATTTTGAATTGTATCACATCAGCAAATGAAGGTCCTGAAAGTTTTGCTCTATTCATGTCATTATGTTGTTGTTGAGTACTGTCTAGTTGGTTCTGACCCATAGTGACCCTGATTAAGGTTTCTGAGGAGTGGCAGGCGAGCTTGAACCACCGACCTTGCAGTTCAAACCGACTTTGAAGTACAGCACATTAACTCACAGCGCCATACCAGGACTCCTGTCATGATGTTGTTGTTAAGTCCTAAGGAGTCCATTTCGACTCATAACGACCCTGTATAGGGTTTCCAAGGAGCGGCTGGTGAGCTTGAACCACCAACCTTGTGATTAAAATTCATGTTGCAGTCCAGTGCGTTAACCCAAAGCACCACACTAGGACTCCCCTGTCATTACGGTCAGCTCTAATTTGAGGAGGCAGCTCTTTCCTAGTTGTATTTTGAATTGTTTTCAATCTGAGTGGCGTATCTTCTGTCACTATATCATGATGCTCTGCTACTATTTATAATGTTTTCATCTTCTGGCACTGTATCTGACAATGTTCTGCTACAGTGTATAGCATTTTCAGTGGCTAACCTTTTAGAAGTACTCTGCCTCTCCGTCTCCCTAGTCTGTCTTAAAGCTCCACTGAAACCTGTGCATCCTTAGTGACTCTGCTGATATTTAAAATGCAGGTGACAATATCACAGCAATAAACAAGCTGCCACAGTGTAGCAAACCGATAGAGGAGTGGTGGAAGGATTGTTGTAGTTAATTGCCGTTCCGTTGATTATTACTCATAGAACCTATGTGTAGGATTTCCAAGACTGTAAATCTTTACAGGTGCAGAAAGCCTCATCTTTCTCGTGTGGAGTGGCTGGTCGATTCGAACTGCTGACCTTGAGGTTGCAGTGCAATTTATAATCTACTACACTATCAGGGCGCTTTCCAGGAATGATTGTTACTGTTGTTGCTAAGAGCCATTGAGTAGGGTCTGAGTCAGAACAACTTGTATGAAGCAGAGGAGAGGCTGGCTAGTCTGAACTGGCAAAATTGAGGTTCAAACCAATCTTGTGGTCCAATGCTTATCCTACAGTGTCGTGTCACTCCAAGAAAGATTAGTGGTGCTGCGGCTCCGCGCGGCCTGCAGTCCGGGGCCCGCGCTCCTCGCCGCCCGCCCACCTGCCATGGAACCCGACCCTGCCGCCTCCTGCCCGGATGCCAGCCGCAAAGGCTGGTTCCGCGAGACCTGCAGCCTGTGGCCCGGCCAGGCCTTGTCGCTGCAGGTGGAGCAGCTGCTGCACCATCAGCGCTCGCGGTACAAGGACATCTTGTCTTCTGCAGTAAAACCTACGGCAACATGCTGGTTGGTATCAGACGGCTTCATCCAGTGCACAGAGAGGGACCAGTTCTCCTATCAAGAAATGATTGCCAACCTACCCCTCTGAAGCCACCCCAATCCACGCAAGTGCTGATCATTGGAGGTGGGGACGGGGGTGTCCTGCGGGAAGTGCTGAAGCACCCCTCCGTGGAGGCTGTGGTCCAGTGTGAAATTGATGATTCAAGTCTCTAAGAAGTTCCTGCCAAGTACGGCTGTTGGCTACTCCAGCTCAAAGCTGACCCTCCACGTGGGTGATTGGGTGATGGTTTTGAGTTCATGAAACAGAACCAGGATGCCTTCGATGTTATCGTCACTGACTTCTCAGACCCCATTGGCCCTGCTGAGAGCCTCTTCAAAGAATCCTATTACCAGCTCATGAAGACCGCCCTCGAGGAGGAGGGCATTCTCTGCTGCCAAGGCGAGTGCCAGTGGCTGCACCTGGACCTCATCAAGGAGATGCGGCAGTTCTGCAAATCGCTCTTCCCGGTGGTGGTGGCCTACGCCTACTGCACCATTCCCACCTACCCCAGTGGCCAGATCGGCTTCATGCTATGCAGGAAAAACTCGAGCACCAACTTCCGGGAGCCTGTGCAGCCGCTGACTCAGACTCAGGTGGAGCAGAGACAGCTGCGATACTACAACTCCGACTTGCACCGGGCTGCCTTTGTGCTGCCTGAGTTTGCTCGTAAGGCCTTGAGTGATGTGAGCTGAGCCCAGAGCTGCCTCCACCACTGTCACCCAGAAATCTCGGACCAGGGAGCCTCTGGGTATCCGGGCCTCCCCAGCCCCACACAAGACCCTCTGCAGGCTCTTACCCACCAACCAAGTGTTACCAGCCCCAGAATGCTGCCCGGCCTGCCCTGCTGGGCAGACTGTCTCTTTCTCTCTGTGTAGCGTCCAGCCTCCAGCCTATACCAGCTGTAGACAGCGCCTTCTCTGCCTTCTGTCCCCTCGTTCACCAAACATGTGTATTTATAACAAAAAAAAAGAAAAAAAGAATGATTAGTAAGCAGAGATTAAGATAGTTTGGGTGTAGATCATAAAGGAAGGTATTTTGGAGTAGTTGAAGAATGTATTCCGAGAAACATTGACTTTAAATGGCATTCCCATAATCTATTGCCATCAAGTCATTTTCAAATCATTGTTATTGTTGTGAAGTGCTGTCTAGTCGGTTCTGACCCATAGCGACCGTGTATAGGGTTTATGAGGAGCAGCTGGTGAGTTTGAACCGCCAACCTTGAAGTTCAAATGGTTTTGCAGTCTGGCGCATTAACCCACAGCACCACACCAGCACATAGTGACCCTTATAGGACACAGTAGAACTGTTCCATAAGGCTTCCGGGACTGTACATCTTTATGGGAGCAGACAGCTTCCTCTTTCTCCTCTAGAGCAGCTGTAGGGTTTGAATCACAAACCTTATAGTTAGCAGTCCAGTTTAACCCAGGGTGCTACAGGCGCTCCTGCAGTGACATTGTTGTTATCCTACAGTGCCACACCAGAACTCCGAAATGACATTGTTGTTATGTGCCCTGGAGTTGTACAGGGTTTCCGAGACTGTAAATCTTTCTGGGAGCAGAAAGCCTCATCTTTCTCCTGTGGAACAGCTGGTACTTTCGAACTGCTGACCCTGAGGTCCATAGCCCTATTCGTAACCACTACGCTCCTTGAAATGACATTAGAAGACCTTTTTTTTTTTTTTTTTTTTTTTTAAGTTTGTAAAGTCTAGAGTATCCTTGAAGCAATATAACTAGTTGGAGGATTTTTAGGTGGTAAATTATGTAATAACATCTGCATTTAATCTATCCAGTTAATGAAAACTACAATAAATGTATTTAGGTATAGAACTGGAACCTCTTCTTAATCAATTGTGTTCCTGTACTACTTTTATCCATACTGGAAGTAAATTGCAAAACACTAATTTTCCGGGCTAACAGAACCTAAATGAATGTCCACTTTTGCTTATGGAAGAGTTTAATTTGTGACATTAAAAGACTTCTAGCTAGGGTGAGAAAATAATTTCTGTGTTCTCTCATTCCAATAAAGCTGTTAAATTTCCAATTTGAAAGGCTATATGATAAATAAAAAATAGTTTATGTGGCATTTGTGTCTATGGAACTTTCTAAGCAAAGCAAAATCCCTTTTTATCTATGAAAATATCATCAGCAATATGAAAAGACAGTTGTCTACATGGCAGTGGGATTGTTTTGCTGGCTTATTATAAGCCAGTCACATTTTTTACTTACATTTATGTGCATTATTCCACTTATTTTCTTATAATCTTGTGAAATATGTACATGTGGAAGCTGTGATTAAGAGAAATTAAGTACCTTCTCCAAATTCATTTCAATAGTAAATGGCAGGACCATTTGGCTGCAAAAGCAAATTAATTCAACAGATAGTTTTAAAGAACAGCTGTTTGCAAGAAATTCTACCAAAGAATTTGATTTTCTATGTATGAAGGCAACTAAAAAGTTCAGAGCTGTAAGATATTAAAGATGTGTAAAAGAAGATCGTGCAATTGGTAAAAGAAAAATGTCATTTCTTGGTGCTGAAGCAGGATGAGGTCCGTGGACTGTCGAAGCAAGGGGACATAAGGTGGCAGGCTATTTCAAATAGAAATGTATACCATACATAGTGTTCAGGTTAGAAGCAAGGTGAGGTTCTGGGTTGGCAGAATCTGGACTTCTAGTTAAAACTCAAGTGGTACACAAATCAGTTTCCAACATCAAATCCTTGGTCAAAGATAATAAAAGCACTGAAAAGATGACAAAGAACAGAAGCTAAGATCAGTCCACAGTCTAAATTAAAATGTGAGGATTCTTATGACAAGTTTTGCCTTTAGCACAAAGTGGCTGACTTTCAAGTTTTCAAGAGGGAGTTTAGTTTCAGAGTGTGCGGAGGAAGGTAGAAGCCCCACTGAATAGTTTTCATCTTGTCTACATGGGTCTGGTGAAAGGAAACAGGGATAGGGTTCTTTTGATTCAATAGTAATTATCATGACTAATAGCAATATCACAACTGCAAAGGTAGATGTTTTGTAACATAAAGAAGGGAATAGTTAACCTTACAGTCCAGGAGCAGAGGATCCTCAGACCATCAAGAGAAAAGAGCATGGGCAGAATGTGGGACCCTAACCAGAGAAGCAGCAACACCAAAGATGGAGGCAGAGGTGATGGCATGGAGAGAGAGAGCAGCTGAGGACTCTAGACTTAAGGAAAGAGAAAGACTGTGAGCCGGTGGCCAAGAGGCTGGCTTGCAGAATGTGCCCTTTAGTTGTTTAAATTATTATATATTCCTGAGTGTTTTTGTGTACATCAAAAAAAGAAACAATAAAAACAAAACAAAACAGGAAATAAATGCAAATACTGTTGAATGATGATGCCTCAAGGGGATCATAATCACTGCAATGAAGCAAAATACGATAGGATGAGTGCAAAACCAATGTTCTCCCATGCAAACTATCTCTCAATTTACAATAAAATCTTTAAAAAAAAAGTCTTACCTTTAGCCCTCCATGTATAATCTCCATTTATAATTGACATCCTGTACAAGGCACCAGTGTATTTCCCCAAGTAGAGTGGTGTAACTCTTACTACTACCTTGCATTGATGGAATTCCTATATAACAGCTAGCCCAAGTCTCTTTTGATAAGAAATGATAAATTTGAAAAAGAAATCAAGTGCAATATTATAAAATAAGAAATGTCTTCAAAGAAGAAGATTTTTATCATGATATATTTGTAAAGGAGAAGAAATTAATTTTTTCTCCTATATTTCTGAGTTGTGCTACAGCTGATATGAAAAGGGAGTGGATCATTTTCCATACATGGCTGTTGTTAAGGGCCATCTGATCAGTTCCGATTCATAGCAACCCTGTTTAGGGTTTCCGAGTATCAGCTGGTGGGTTTGAACTGCTGACCTTGTGTTTCAAAATCTGGTGTTGATCCTACAGCACCACATCAGGAGTCTAGACACACTTTTACACAAAAGTAAATTTAATAATGTTTTTCAGAGATTTCATTAGCCTACACTATAAGGACAGTCTTTCATATGTTTTATTCGGTGGTCATCACAGGTGGTGACTGTTCTAGCTAGAGGGAAGTTTTGAGACATTACTATAGTTTAAACTCACTAGCGTAGTGCTTACGAATTGGGCTGTGAACTGTAAAGTCAGCAGTTCGAAACTACCAGCTGTTCTATGGGAGAAAGATGAGGCTTTCTGCTCCCGTAAAGATTTACAGCCTCAGAAACCCTGTAAAGGGTTGCTATGAGTCGGAACCAACTCCACGGCACATAATAACAACAAACTCACTAGGTACAGATGAAGGAACTGAGATGTTACCCAGGGAGTCAGTGGGTAATGAAAATGTTGAGAATTAGAATAATTACTTCCTTCAAACAAAAATAACTGAAGATGATTCAAAGTAAAATAGAGAAGACAGAAGAATGAATGACCTCATAAATAGCTTCTAGTTATAGGGATTCCTTATTAACAGAAGTTATGAAGCTGTAATCAGTTTACCCAGAAGTTACCATAGAACAAATTGATTTTAAACTCTGAAAAAGACAGAAAAGAGCATTTGGAAAGGAACTTGTCAGTTCCCACCTATGATATGAAAAAGCTCTTTATTAAAATAAATGCTCAGTTACACAACTGAATGCTAAACAAGAATCTGTTTAAAAGACTCTTGATGTCCTTCTGGTTCTGAATTACTGTGTGTCTGTATGAGGGTGGATACATTATTTCAAATCTAGTTGGCTGAAATGTTTAGGAGTGTCTACATAAAGAGCTCTGGAAGCATAGTGGATACAAGTCAGACTGCTAACCTCAAGGTCAGCAGTTTGAAACTACCAGCTGTTCCACAGGAGAAAGATGCGGCTTTCTGCTCCCGTAAAAAATTACAGCCTTGAAAACCCTATGCAGTATCCCTATTGAGTTGGAATTGACGCTACAGTACACCACCACCACACCAGAATTATGAGGGATTTTCAGAAAGTTCTTGGAAAAATGAAATTAATAACTCTGCTTTTACAAACTTTTGAAGTGCTCTTATAGAACTCTTACCACAACCCTAACTTTAGAATATTTATATGATAATTTATTTGGTGTTGGTCTTTAGAATAGAAATTTAATGAGGTTAAAAGATGTGTGGATTTCACTCTCCACTGTATCCCAGAACCTAACATTCGCCTAGCATGTTTCACATTTTCAGTTTTATCTTTAAATGAATGAAGGCATCAGTCAGTTATTCTAAAGAGATTCAAACAAGGCATCATAAAAATAAACTGTGTTGAAGAAGTATTTGTAGGACCCTGGAAATAAAAATGTTGAGATGCTTGCTATTTTTTTTTTTAAATATATATATTGTTGTTGTCCTTAAGTACAGTTGAGTCAGTTCCAACTCATAATATACAGATTATAAATGATGTCCCAGCATTTATCTGTCAATTTGCTGGTTTGCATATTGCAATGATGTGGGAAGGTAGGTTGCTTGTGATTTAAATACCAAGAGGTTCCTTCATAGTGGGCAGGTTTCAGCAGAGCTTCCAGACTACTAAGAGGAAAGGCCTGTTGAAAATTAGCCAGTGAAAACCTTATGAATAACAACGTCATATTTTCCAATGCTATAGTGCTCAAGGAAGTCCTGGTGTGGCACTGTGGGTTAATGTGCTGGACTGCAAAGTTGGTTTGAGCTGCAAGGTTGGTGGTTCAAGCTCACCAGCTTCTCCTTAAAAACCTTATACGGGGTCACTATGGGTTGGAACCGACTCAATGATACACAAATAACAACAACATAGTGCTCAAAGAGCCCTGGTGTGGCACTGTAGAATAAGCACTGGACGGCCAGGTTGTTTTGAACCTTACATTCGGTGATTCAAATCCATCACTCGTTCCTCAGAAACCTTATACAGGGTTGCTTTGAGTCAGAACCAACTTGATGGCACTTAACAACAACATTGTGCTCAATGTAAAGAAAACAAAATCCTTACAAATGGACCAATAAATACTATCATGATAAAATGAGACAAAATTGAAGTTGTCAAAGGCTTCATTTTGCTTGGAATCACATTCAACAATCATGAAAGCAACAGTCAAGAAGACGAAGGATGTATTGCAATAGACAACTCTACTGCACAAGAACCTCTTTAAAGTGTTAAGAACAAATATCAATTTGAGAAATAAAGTACAGCTGACCCAAACATTGGTATTCTTAATTGCCTCATATGCATGTGAAAAGTTGAACAATTTATAAGGAAGACTGTAGAAGAACTGATGCATATGAATTATGGTGTTGGGGGAAAATATTGACAGTTCCATGGGCTGCCACAAGAAGAAACAAATCTGTGTTGGAAGAAGTACAGGCATATTATCAAGAGGGACCAGTCCCTGGAGAAGAACTTCATGTTTGGTAAAATGAAGGGTCAGCAAAAAAGAAGAAAGCCCCAAAAAGATGGAATGGCACAGGGTCAGTAGCAGGACTGGGCAATGCTTCGTTCTGTTGTGCATAGGGTTGAATCGAGAGCAGTTAATAACAATACAGGGCTGTTGCTGTTATGAGATGAACCCTCCTGGTTGGAGAACAATGCTTCATTCTGTTCAACCACATAGATATCAACTAAGGAGTTCTGGTGTGGCGCTGAGGGTTAAGGCGCCAGACTGCAAAGCCATTTGAACTGCAAGGTCGGAGAGTCAAGCTCACCAGCGGCTCCTCGGAAACCCTATCCAGGGTCGCTATGGGTCTAAACCGACTCAGTGACACTTAACAACAACAAGAGCCAAACACTTAGCCTACAGTACCATGAAGACTCCTTTGTTGTTGTTGTTAAGTACCATTGCCGGTTCCGACCCATAGGGTTCCTGTATAGGGTTTCTGAGGAGTGACTGGTGAACCACCCACCTTACAATTCAAACCAATTTTAGAGACTAGTGCCTTTACCCACAGTGCCACAATACAAGTTATAAAATTGGCAATTAAAACCCATCAACAGTTCCTCTGGAGAAACATGAGGGTGTCTGCATGCATAAAGATTTATAGTCTCAGACACTCTATTTAGGGTCACTATGAAGTCAGAATCAACTTGAGAGAAGTGG
>NW_006408617.1:7971479-7973179 GCF_000296735.1 Chrysochloris asiatica
CCTTCTCCAAAGAATTCTTAACTCTTGGATTTATATCATGTCAAAATAGTAGTTTGGGTATTCTTGAGGGACTCAAATCATTTTCCTTTTCAATGTTCTTTGAGTTTGAGAGCCAAAAACAACTTCTGAAGGGGCAAGGTCAGGGTTTTAGACTGGATGGGGTAAGGTTACTCAATGAAATTCTCCTAGCACAGCCCTTGCTAGTCTTGAAGAATTAACAAGTGTATTGTCATGATACAAAAATAAATTCTGGGCACAAATTTCCTGGCAATTTTCTCATCAATGCAGTGTTCGATTTTGTTAACACTTCTTCGTAATAAGCCCTCATGATTGTCCTGTGCTCTTCAAGAAAATCTGTGAAGATGTCCCCTTTGGGAACCCAAAAAACAATTGCCACAACCTTCTGAACTGACCTCTCTGTCTTAAAGCAGATGTCCTTGGAAGCCACTGTTTTGATTGGACATTATTTTTGAATGCACCCTAATGAGACTAAGAGAAGTGTATTACTGTGAAAATTTATCTGCAGCCATTCACTGATTACAAAGAAATGTTTAAACACACTATTATGTTTACTATATTGTTATTAAGTGCCATGAAGTCAGTTCCAACTCATAGCAACCTTGTATAGGGAGGGTTTCCAAGCAGTGGCTAGTGAGTTTGAACTGCTAATCTTGTGGCTAGCAGTCCAGTGCTTATTCTAGAGTGCCACACCAGAACTCCATGTTTACAATACACCCATGCATATACGAACCAGAACCCTTACAACAACACTTTTTTACTTACCCTTGTATCTATAAAATAAAAGACAAAGAATTTCCTCAAATTTATGTATTAATATAGTTAATTCACATAACAGAAATAAAAAATTTCAACTAGCTCATACAAAAAGATTCTCAAACAGTCATAAGGTAAAATGTGCATAATATAATATGGTAACTACATTTTCCTATTTAACTAGGCAAGAAAAACCCTGAAGTTTGATAATATATTCTCTGAAGAGAAAATATTTACCTTCATGAATTGCTCATGGGAAGGCAAATTGTTACAATCCCTATGGAGGTAATTTGACAATGTATGAGACAATTGTTGGTACTATTAGTTGCCTTCAAGTCAAATCTAATTGCGTACATAGAACACAGTGTTGCCCAGTCATGTGTCATACTCATCACAATCCTCATTATGTTTAAATTCATCGTTGTGGCTATGGTGACAATTCATCTCACCAAGTATCTCCTTAACCTCCATTGCCATTCTAATCCACCAATCATAATGTCCTATCAAGACTGTTATTATTGTTGTTAGGTGCTATTGACTCAGCACATAATGATCCTATGCACAACAGAATGAAACACTGCATTGTTGTTGTTGTTGTTGTTGTTATTGTTGTTAGGTGCCACTAAGTTGGTATCAACTCATGCACAGCAGAATGAAACACTGCCTGATCCTGGGTCAACCTCACAATTGTTGCCATGCTTGAGCCCATTGATGATGTCACTTTGCCAATCCATCTTTCTGGGGGTCTTCCTCTTTTTCTCTGACCCTCCACCTTACTAAACATTATATCCTTCTCCAGCAACTGGTCCCTCCTAACAATATGTCTGAAGTATGAGAGACGAAGTTTGGCCATCTTGGCCTCCAAGGAGCAGTTGGAGGCTGCATTTCTTCTAGCACAGATCTGTTGGTTCTTTTGGCAGCCCATG
>NW_006408617.1:7973279-7983175 GCF_000296735.1 Chrysochloris asiatica
GCTGGGTTCTATGAAGAAAAACGTGGCATCAGGATTGGAGGAAGACTCATTAACAACCTGCGGTATGCAAATGATACAACGTTGCTTGCTGAAAGTGAAGAGTACTTAAAATATTTACTGATGAAATCAAAGAGCACAGCCTTCAGTATGGATTACATCTCAGTGTCAAGAAAACAAAAATCCTCACCACCGGACCAATTAACAACATTCTTATCAATGGAGAAAAGATTGAAGTTGTCAAGGACTTCATTCTTCTTGGATCAACTGTCAACACTCACGGAAGCCGCAGTCAAGAAATCAAACGACGTATTGCATCAGGCAAATCTGCTGCACAAGAGCTTTTTAAAGTGCTGAAGAGCAAAAATGTCAGCTTGAGGACTAAGATGCGCCTGACCCAAGCCATGGTATTTTCAATAACTTCATATGCATGTGAAAGCTGGACAGTGAATAAGGAAGACCATAAAAGATTTGATGCTTTTGAGTTATGGTGTTGGAGGAGAATATTGAAAGTGCCATGTGCTGCCAAAAGAACCAACAGATCTTTGTTGGGAAAAGTGTAGCCAGAGTGCTCCTTGGAGGCCAGGATGGCCAAGCTTCGTCTCTCATACTTCAGACATATTTTCAGAAGGGACCAGTCGCGGGAGAAGAATATATCATGTTTGGTAAGGTGGAGGGTCAGAGAAAAAGAGGAAGATTCCCAACAAGATGGATTGGCAATGTGGCAGCATCAATGGGCTCAAGCGTGACAACAGTTGTGAGGTTGGCTCATGACCGGGCAGCTTTCATTTTATTGTACAAAGGGTCGCTATGAGTTGGTACTGACTTGATGGAAACTAACAACAAACATCAAGTCAACATAAACACACCAAAGGAAAACCACTTGAAATAAATTTATTTAAAATGAACTAAAATGCTTTTTGTTTTTGTTATTTTAAGAAATAACACAATTTCACTGATTTGTGAATCTTTTGATTTCTTGAGATATATTAGTGATATTTTTATCTTGATACAAAAGTATTTCACTATATACTAAAATGACTCTGATTTTGAGTCATTTTAGTTAGATATACCTCTTTAGATTTCATCATGTATGTCTATCTGAAAATGATTGAATTACAACCAGCATCATCCAATGTATTCTACACATGAACAACAAGTATTTTAAAAGTTAAATAGTGCCAGAAACTTTTCAAATAATTGAAAAAATTTCTCCATATTATAACATGTTAAAGCTGCAATTACATACCCAGAAATTTATGATACATCATGTGTAGGAAAAATCAGAAATTAAAAGATGGGAATAGGAAATTAAGATTAATAAATTGCATATTAACCTTGGAACATGCTACCATGCTTATTTGTTTTACAGTTTGTTAATTTGGGGGTGGGGGGTGATTTTTTACATAGACAATTACATCATCTGTGAACAAAGGTAGTTTTATTTATTCTGTTTCAAATTGCATATGTTTTTATTTATTTAGTCTAATTGGATATGTTAGGACTTCCAGTGTGATGTGGAATAGAAGCAGTAAGAGGGAAAGGAACATATTTGTCTTGTTCTCAGTCTTAGGAAGAAAACACCTAGTTTCTAACCATTAAGCATGGTATTAGCTGTAAGCTTTCTGTAGATGTTCTTTATCAAGTTTAGTTTACTCTTAGTTTTCTGAGATTTCTTTGTTTGTTTGTTTTATCATGCATAAGTATTTGATTTTTGTTAGTGCTTTTCCTGCTCTCTTGACCTGATCATGTGATTTTTCTTCTTTCGTCTGTTGATATGATGAATTGTACTATTTGGTATATAATTCTTTTTATACATTGCTGGAATCAATTCACTAATATATGTCTTTAGGATTTTTACATCTGTGTTCACAAGAGATGTTGGTAAGCAATTTTCCTTCCCAGTAATGTCTTTGAGTAGTTTCCATGTTAGGTAATGAGAGTTTGGCCTCATAGGAATAGTTGTGAAGTAATCCCTTTTTAATTGTTTGGGAGAGTTACTACTCCATAGGGTTTTCGAGATAGAAGCAGATCAACAAGCTTGTCTTCTGAGGAAACGTTTGGTGGCTAATTCAAATTTTCTATTTCTCTTTTTGTGAGTTTTGGTAAATTGTGTCTTTCAGATAATTGGCCCATTTCTTCTAAGTTATCAACTTTAGGGCATAAAGTTTTACATAGTCTATTCCTTTAGTATTCTTTTAATTCCATGGGATCAGTTTTGATAGCTCTTCTTTTATTTCTGAAAGTAACAATTTTTGTCTTCGCTCACATTGTTTTGATTAGAATACCTGGAGATTTATCAGTCTTAGTGATCTTTAAAAAATTTTTTTTTCAAAAAAATGTAGTTTCATAGATTTTTTTTCTATTATTTTTCTGTTTTCAATTTCACTGATTTCTGCTCTAATTTTTATTAGCATTCTCTTCTGCTTACCTGGGATTTAATTAATTCTTTGTATTCATATCAGTTTTTTTTTATTTTTATTTTAGCTATGTGTTTTTGTTTGCTTTCTTAAAGAGCCACCCCACCCCACCCCCAAATCATAACGATCTGTTGTTGTTGTTATTACTACGTGCCCTCAAGTCTGTTCCTACCCATAGCAACCTGTATAGGATTTCCAAGGAGTGGCTGGTGAGTTTGAACTGCCAACTGAGTGCTTCAAATCGACCTACTTGTCTAGTGCTTATCCTACAGTACCACGTCTAGGTCCCATAAAAAAGCTGGAGTCATCCCTGGATTTAATTTACTTTCTGTCAAATATTATTCCCTCATACAATAAATGCAGGTAGAAGTTTTTTCATGTTGGGCTGAAATGTGTTAACTTACACCTTCTACTTATAGACTCCAATTTTATCCTCAATGGTCAATCAGAAAAGCCTTATTTTTTTTTCTACCAAAATAGAGCTATCATTCTCAACCTTTCACAGTCTTATTTTGGCTAGAAAATTTCCTCCATTTCTTCAATTTTTTTTAATGGTTATATTAAACTTATCTCTCCTTTCTGATTATTCTTCATGTTACTTTTAAATTTTGTTAACTAGACCTATAAGAAGCCAATCATGATATAATGATTTCATGGTAAAATGCTGCTATGTTGCTTTGGAGTTCTGTGGCACTGTGGGCTAATGCTCTGTACTGCAAAATTGGTTTGAACCACAAGGTCAGTGGTTTTAGCTCACCAGCCGCTCCTTGGAAACCCTATACAGGGCCACTATGGGTCGGAGCCGACTCGATGGCACTTAACAACAACATATTGCTTTAGATACTATTCAATGATGTAACTAAAAAAAATCAGCTTTCATTGATAAAGGGTAGCCTCATAAGTGACATTCTTTATTGAAAATAAGCTTATTCTTATTAAATAAGGTTTAAATCTACTGTTGTGTACTGTTCAATTTTCCGTAAGGAAATCTCAAAAATTCAGATATACTTTGCCTGCCAAATTTCTCTCCTGTTCCAATAATGAAAACCTTTCTAAGGGGAAGTTTTTAACTCCATATGGCTTATCTTATTAAAATAAATTTGGCTTTCAGTAATCTTTTTTCCTAGCATTCACAAAATATGTTTTAATAACCGGATATACAACTACATCTAGGATTAACATTGTCTACATTTTTCAGCACCTAACATAATTTGCTTGTTTCATATTTTGAATATCAAAATGACATTTTTAGAATGCCTTCCTCTGTGGATCCATTGATCTCCCATGCACCTTTCTGGAGTTCTGTGTATCAGAATGCAGAGTCTGAGCTGCTCTTTATTCAGGTAATTTGTCTGGTTGTGTTTGCAGCAAGCAACCTTAAGATAAGAGGTAATTTTTTTTTTCTAGGACAAAGAGTCAGTTTGCAAGTTTGGTGTTATAAAGCAGAAGGTTTCTTAGGTTTAGTGCTCTTCTCATATAACTTAATTCACAGTTTATACAGATACACATTTCAGCCCATCTGCATCACTGTTGTTAGAAATGGAGTTTAAGAAACTGATGTAAACACAGGTCTAGACACAACATTTGCTATGAATAGTAAGTAGCCTTTTGTCTCTGACCCAGGAGAACCGTGTCTTCAAGGGTAGAAAAGACTATTCTATAAAAATTTCATTGGAAGCCTTCCTCATCCTTCCTACAGTCTATGATTTTGTGGCATAACACTTTGACTTACCCATGTTGTTGCTAGGTGACATCCAGTCAGTTCTGACTCATAACAATCCTTTACACAACAGAAATAAACACTACCCGATCCTGCATCATCTTCACAATTGCTGTTATGCTTGAGCCCATTGCTGCTGCCACTGTACCAATACATCTTGTTGGAGTTCTACGTCTTTTTCACTTGTTCTACACTTTACTAAACACAATGTCCTTCTCCAGGATGACTAATCCCTCTTGATAACATAGTCAAAGTCTGAGAAATTATGTCTTGCCATTCTTGCTTCTAAGGAGCATTCTGACTATTCTTCTTTCAACACAGATTTGTTTGTTCTTCTGGAAGTCCATGGTACTTTCAATATTCTTCACTAATACTACAATTCAAAGGCAAAATTCTTCCACGTCTTTGCATATTCATTGTTGAAGTTTCATATGAATATGAGGCTATTGAAAATACCATGGCTTGAGTCAAGTGCACCTTAATCCTCAAACGAATATCTTTGCTCTTGAACACTTTAAAGACGATTTATGCAGCAGATATACGTAATGCAATACATTGTTTGACTTCTTGACTACTGCTTCCATGAGTACTGATTGTGGATCCAAGCAAAATGAAGTTTTGACAATTTCAATATTTCCCCCAATCATCATGATGCTGTTTATCGGTCCAGTTCTGAGGATTTTTATTTTCTTTATGTTGAAGTGTAATCCATACTGAAGACTGTGGTCTTTGATTTTCATCAGTAAGTATATAAGTTCACTTCAGATTCAGCAAGCACAGTTATCATCTGCATATCCCATGTTGTTAACGGGTCTTCTTCCAATCCTGATGTCATGTTTTTCTTCATATAACACAGTTTCTCTGATAATTTTCTCAGCATACAGATTGAATAAGTATGGTGAAAAAATACAGCCTTGGCACACACATTTCCTGATTTTAAACCATTCAGTATCCCCTAGTTATTTTCAAATTACTGCCTCTTTGATTATTGTAGGTTCTTCATGCACACAATCAAATGCTTTGGAATACCCATTCTTCACGATGTTATCCATAGCTTGTCATGATCCACACAGTACAAAGCCTTTGCATAGTCAATAAAGCACAAGTAAACTTCTTTCTGGTATTCTCTGCTATCAGCCAAGATTCATCTGATGTCAGCAATGATATCACTCACTCCACATCATCTTCTGAACCTGAATTAAGTTCCCTTTTGTTGTACTGGCATTTCCCTTTTGTTGTACTGATGCAGCCATTTTTGAATTATCTTCAGCAAAATTTTACTTGCATGTGATGTAAATGACATTGCTCCATGGTTTACACATTCTTTGGGTCACTTCTCTTTGGAATGGACACAAATATGGATCTCTTCTGTATTGTTGGTCAGTCACTGTCTTCCAAATTTTTTGCATATATGAGTTAGTACTTCCAGTGTTGCATCAGTTTGTTAAATAGTTTCCATTTGTATTTTGTCAATTCCTGGAGATTTGTGTTTTACCAATGCCTTCCGTGCAGCATGGACTTCTTCCTTCAGTACCATCAGCTTTTGATCATATGCTACCTCTTTTCGTGGTTGAACATTAACCATTTCTTTTGGGTACAGGGATTCTGTGTGTACCTTCCATCTTCTTTTGATATTTTCCAAATCATTCAATATTTTGTCCATAGAATCCTTCAATATTTCAACTTGAGCTTGAATTTTTTTCTTCAGTTCTTTTAGCTTGAGAACACTGAGTGTTTTCTTTCTGTTTGGTTTTCTAACTCCAGATCTTTTTCACATTTCATTATTATTCTTGACTTTGGCTTTCAAATCGGACCTTCGAAGTTTTCTGTTCAGCTCTGTACCTCCTCATTTCTTCCATTTGCTTTAGCATTCATATGCTGGAGAACAATATTGAGAGTCTCTTCTGGAATTAATTTGGTCTTTCTTCTCTTCTTAATGACCTATTGCTGTCTTCCTGTATGATGTTCTTGATGTTATTTCACAGCTCTTTTGGTCTTCATTCATTAGTGTCTAATGCATCAAATCTCTTCTCGAGGTGGTCTCTAAATCCCAGTGTGATATGTTCAAGGTCATACTTTGGTTCTCATGGACTTGTTTTAATTTTTTTCACTTTTAGCTTGAAGGTGCATATGAGTAAGTCAGCACTTCGTCTTATTTTGGCTGATGCTATTGATCTTTCCCACTGTCTTTTCACACAGATGTAATCATTTTGATTACTTTGTATCCCATATGATGAGGTCCATGTATACAGCCACCTTTAACATTGTTTTTAAAAGGTATTTGCATTGAATAAGTAATTGGTCTAGCACAATTCTGTCATGCAATTTCCAGCATCATTTCTATCACCAAGGTCATATTTTCCAACCACTAGTCCTGGTGTGGCTCTGTGGGTTAATGCGCCAGACCGCAAAGCTGTTTGAACTGCAAGATTGGTAGTTCAAGCTCACCAGCGTCACCTTGGAAACCCTATACAGGGTTACTATGAGTCGGAACCGACTCAATGGCACTTAATAACAGCAACATTCCTTCTTTGTTTCTAGCCATTGCATTCTAATCACTAGTAATTAGCAATACATCCTGATAACATGTTTAATCTAGTTCACACTGAAGAAGTTAGTGATGGTTGTGGTTATGTGCTATGAGTCCATAGTGACCCTGTATCGGAATTCTGAGGCTGTAAGTCTCTACAGGTGCAGAAAGCCTCATGTTTCTCAAATGGAATGACTGGTAAATTCAATCTGCTGACCTTGCTGTTAGCATCTCAGCTCATAATCCACTATGCTACCAGTGCTTCTTGAAGAAGTTGATAGAGTTCTTCAGTTTCATCATCACTGCTTTAGTGATTGTTAAATGGATTGATTTGAATAATAGTGGCATTAACTGATGTTCCTTTTAGGCATATGGATATTATACATATGGATATTATACAGATAATGTTATATAGCAAGATGATCTTGAAATGTTCTTTTTGATGAGGAATGCTGCACCATTGCTCTAGAATTTGTTGGTCCTGGATAGTAAACCATATGACTGTCAAATATAAAATGGCCAGTATCAGTTCACTTCAGTTCACTAATGTCTAGGATTTTGATCTTTATGAGTTGCATTTAATTTTTTGCAACTTCCAATTATCTACATTCATACTTCATATAGACAATGTTTGATTCTTAATGGAAGTTGTCAGCTATTTCTTCTCATTTTGAGTAGTGCCCCATCAACAAATGAAGTCTTGAAAACTTTACTCCATTCACAACACCATGATCAACTCTTTTTTGAGGATACAGCTCTTCAATAGTCATATTTTAAGTGCCTTCCAATCTGAGGGACTCATCTTTCAACACTATATCTGACAATATTTTGATGCTATTCAGAATGTTTTCATCTTCTGGCCCTATATCTGACACTGTTCTGCTACTACTTATAAGATTTTCAGTCGCTAAATATTCAGAAGTAGTCCACCTTCATATATTGTTAAGAGCCAGCAAGTCAGTATGGACTCATAGAGACTCTATGTAGGATTTCCATGGAGAAACTAGCGGGTTTGAACTGCTGACCTTGTGGGTAGCAATCCAGTGCTTACCCCACAGCACCACACCAGGGCTCCCTAGTTCATATATGCTAGCTTAAAAAAAAAATAAGAAAAAATAAACTGAAATGTAGTCTCTTGACCTTTGATGTGTTAAAAAGCTTTTTATTTTAAAATTTACATTTCAAATTATTTTAGATGTTTTCTGAAATGTAGAGTTAAAAAAAAAAGAACTGTAGTTGTATTTATAACTTTTTAATTCCAAGTTTATGAAAGTAGCTAATATTTTTCTTCTAGAAGTTTTATAATATTTTTAATCACATAAAAATCTGATTCAGTTGGAATTCATCGTGTGTTTGGTATGAGTGAAGTAAGATTCCAAATCACATTTTTTCAAGATAGTTTTCAGGTATTCAAATACCATAATAAATAGTTCATATTTCCTCACTTATTTATTTTCAGATCAAGTTCCTGTTGGTTTGGCAGTATTTTATGTACCTTGTTCAGTTCCATTTCTTTTTCTATTCATGTATGAACACCACACTGCAGTGTTGAGCCATTAAAATGCATTTTAAAAACTGTAGATTACAACCTTCTCTTTACTTTTTTTAAAAAAGACTTTCATGGGTATTTATGTAGCTGTATATATGATCTTCAGAATCTGCTTATCATGTTTTGAACAAAGTATCTTTTAGTGACTGGGTTAATTTCTAAATTACCTTAGGGAAAACTGATATCTTTACCATGCTAAATTTTCCTTTTCAAGGCATGCCATGTCATTCTCTTTTAAATCTTCTTTTGTGACCTTTAGGAATATTTAAAGTTTTCTTCATTGTAGTGGTGAAAGTGGGGGTGGTGTACCGTGGAGTTGGTTCCGACTCATAGAGATCCTGCATAGGGTTTCCGGGGTGTGTAAATCTTTACTGGAGCAGAAAGCCTCATCATTCACCCGCGGAACAGCTGGTAGTTTTGAACCGCTGACCTTGGGGTTAGCAGCCTGACTCATAACCACTTCGCTACCAGAGCTCTTTTCATTATAGTACTTGCATATTATTAAATATTCCCAAACCATTTGTATCCTGTTTCTATTTTGAAAGAGATAATTTTTCTTGTTATACATCAACTTAGATGTTGCTTGTAATTTTATGTTTTATGTTGTAATTTTATATTTTATGTAATTTTATGTTTTATGTTGCATGATAATTTTATGTCAATATTGAACCATGCTACTTATCAAATGATTTTATTTTGCTTCTTTCCTGTATTTTTACATCATTACATAAGTTGGATATTTGTATGTGTAAGTATGTGAGGAGAGAGGCATACGGTTATCGCCTAGCTTTTCACAACCCATTGATTTTCTTCTCTGTTGCCACATCGATTTTTCTGAATATATATAAGACTAGCCTGGGAAATTGTTTAGGTATCCCCAGCTCCTTAAAGCTAAACATAGCTCACACAGGCTTCTGCCACCATACCAGCTTGTCATCACATTCTTATAGCAGTTGAAACATACACACACATTAAAAAACTGAAATTGTGCTTATCATGCTTCATTTTCCCCCAACCAATGAATGGTTGGTTGAGATGTATTGCTACTGGACTCTCTCACTTAGCTCCATAAATCCTTATTTTATCCTAAAATTATTCTTCTTTCTTGGTTGATTGTGGAAATTTGTGTATGTATTTTGGTGAATATGCTTCTGCTGCCATTATGTGCTGTAAAGTTGGTTCTGAATCACAACGACCCTGTATAGGGTTTGTTGTTGTCAGGTGCCATCGAGTTGGAACCGACTCATAGCAACCCCATGCACAGCAGAACAAAACAATGTCCGATCCTGGGCCAACCTCACTACCGCTGCCACACTTGATGCCATCAATGATGCCACCTGGCTGATTCATCTCTTCGGTGGTCTTCCTCTTTTTCTCTGACCCTCCTTCTCCAGCGACTGTTCCCTCCTGACAACATGTCCAAAATACGAGAGACGAAGCTTAGGGTTTATGAGGCTGTAAATCTTTATAGGAGCAGAAAGCCTCATCTTTCTTTGGTGGCTATTTGGCTTGAACTGCTGACCTTGCAGTTAGCACCCCAGTATGTAACCCACTACACTAACAGGACTCTTTGCAATGGTATGTCACTCCTACTTTTACCCAGAATGAAAATTAAAGTTTTTTTTTTTTTTTAGTTCTATCATCATTTATTCTCTCAAGGGAAGTTAATAAAAAACAAAA
>NW_006408617.1:7983275-7983861 GCF_000296735.1 Chrysochloris asiatica
AGTTTTCCATGGTGGAAAAAAATAAATGTAGTGTGTAGAAGACCCAGTCTTTGAAATAAACGAAGGTATTGCCTAAGATGGGAAAGTGGGATAAAACTTATGTATGAAAAACTGTAGGATTATCTCTTTTTCTTGAGACCCTTGTCAGCTATTTACAGATGAAGAATGTTCTTCTCTGGAATAGAATAAGTTTATGTCACTTCTGTTTCTAAGCTATAGTGCATAATATTACCATGGGTGAATTCAGCTAGCTGATGGGCAAGACATTCTCTTCTGAGGATGGAAATGGGACAATGTTATTTGCAGACAAAGCAGAATATATAAAATCCTTGGGGTGCATAGGAGACCAAATATCCCAGCAAAATGCATACAACTTTTCTATCAGTTTTTGAATAAAAGATTCTTTAGATGAATAAAACACTTAAATTCCAGCATACTAGTACATTTCCTCCTGCTCATAATGTATTTTCTTCTTTTAAAAATATCATACTATTTAAATAATATTATATAATCACAAATAGTGAGTACTGGGTTATGAGCTGGGCTGCTAATCACAGGGTCAGAAGTTCGAATCCACCAGTCACTC
>NW_006408617.1:7983961-7990922 GCF_000296735.1 Chrysochloris asiatica
ATATACAAAATTATTTACTACATTAGTAATATAATAACCACAAATTAGGAATAGCTAAGATGCCCATCAATAGGTAAGTACTTAAATAAACTATGTTCTAGTCATACAATAGAACAGTATGCATCTGTTAAAAACTATGAAAAAGAAATTGCAATGCAGTTGAATAATGAACTCTAGGTTAATTCAAGTTTTAAAAAGAATTATGAGTGCAGAAAATTAAAATATTTTAGCTGTATAAAAATCACAAGTTCAAAATGACAATTTAAAAATACCTCATAAGTCATCATTTCAGAATACTGGAGAACCAATTCATTATTCAAAGTAATACTAAGTATGCTATCTTTCCTGTACAGATTTTATAGTATGCAAAAAGATGCTCAGTAAAAGTTATTTACCAAAGAACTACTAAAAATTAATCATAGAATTATAAAATCATCATTTTGCAACTCTATGAAATAATTGATGTAGACAACAATTGTCAATGGAGGCTAAAAACCATTAGGATAGAGGCTGAAAGAGAATTTTATAATGGAAGAATCAGCCTGAGAACTCACTATCCTATGATCTGTGCTTCCTGGTGCATTGCATAAGAAACGAGATAGAATTTTTTATGGAATATGCTTGCAAGTAATTATGCCTAAATATGGTGAGGCCTCTAGTCCCTAGTTGCGGCAGTTAAATTACTAGATGGTTAACTAAAAGGTGGGAGGTTCAAGTCTTCTCAGGAATTGAGCACATGAAGGAAGAAAATGTCATGCTCTGTTAAGAGTGAAAGAAAAATAGTTTTATTGAATAATAATACAGATCAAGTTGGGCAATGCCAAGTAAAAATACAAGGCACTCCATTTTTCAAGCAGATGTTGTTTGCTGTTTAGTGCCATAGAGTCGTTTCTGACACATGTGTAGGGTTTCTAAGGAGTGTCTGGTGGGTTTGAATGGCTGACATTGTGGTTAACAGTCCATTGCTTCTCCTATAGCACCACACCAGGGGTCTATATAGGAAGAGGTTTCAAATAAGTTCATGAAAAAATGGAATTTAAAAAAAAAATGGATTTTTTTTCTAGTAACTTTTGATGCCACCTTGTACATAGAGAACAAAGGAAATGTATAGGGTTTAAGACTGATTGTTGATAAGAGCAGCTTTAGCTTGAAGTCCTTTGAACTGTAAAGATTTGGTCATGAGACAAGTTAAGAGACAAGGAAGGAATGAGTCAACACCTTGGTGAGTAGCAGCAGCTGCTTCAGCTGTACTTTAGTTTAGTTGGTGATATATGATTGTAGTCATGGACACTTTTTTTTATTTCCCCCTGGGGACAAATTGTTTATATCCTGACACATTCTTCACAAAAGATTTACAACCTTAACAGTTGTTTCCTGGGAATCCCATTGTCCCCATTATTCTTACATGTGACCATTTTGAAACTTTTCCATATGTAAGTAATTTGTCTTCCTTCTAATGGTGGTTAAAATTATATCACCTCCACCACAAAGTAATCTATTTTAATAGGCCTCTGCATTTGCAAGTTTGAGCTTTCCTGTCATTATTCTGAGATAATGAGACCACACTCATCTTTCTTTATGTCACCTCTGCACCTCTGGTTCCTTCATCTACAGCTCCTTCTTCATTGAGAACGTAAATGATTTTTCCTTTTCCTTTTTTTTTTTTGAGGGCTTGGCTTTGATCACTTTTCTTTTAGAAAGCCAGGCTAAGGGATCATATTCAACATTCTTCCAATGTTTGGAAATCTAACTTTACATAAGCTCACCTGTCAGTCTGACTATGACTAGATGTCCCTCATTTTACAGACTCTATGATAGCTAACCACAATCCCTCAGGTTCTGATTATTTTCAATTCACCATTTGGTTCTTCCAGGACGGTAAAAATCAGAACAGTTGTAGTAACTTTTCTTGTCACTTGCTCTTCCTTCCTGGAGGTACAGTTGACATCAAGACATCAATTCAAGTGAAAAATGTATCAGCCATGATGTTTCTGCAGTAAGCCATCTAGCAGCTGTCTGCCTAGTTAAAATGCCCACCGTAACTCCATCTTGTTTCTGACACAGTTTATCATCGTTGATATGACCATGTCAGTTATTTTTTCTATGCCTATTTTTTTCACCACAGTTTTTTTCAGTCAGTATGTTTCTATCCTCAAATACATGGGTTTCATGCAAGTATATAGCATGGTGTGCTATTCACTTTTCTTTTCTAATCTTTTTATCCCTGAATATATCACACTAATGTTTTCAAGATTTTGGAGGTTGATTTTTTAAAACATGTATCTTTAGAAAGAACCAGTGGCAGACTGAGAAATATCTCATTCTCAATTTGATTCACTGTCCTATCTACCAGTGCCTCTCTAATGAGCATAAAATCAGTTGTGCAAATTCTGATTTGATAAATTGCAAATTCTGTTAAACTGCAAATTCTGATTCTGTGAGATGCTGAGATACTGTATTTCTAACAAGTTCCCGGGTGGTGATGATCAATGGAGCTCTCTTTGTGTAGCAAACTTCTTACTCATATTAGAAATTATGTTGTTGTCATTGTTGTTGTTGTTAAGTGTCGTTGAGTCAGTTCCGACCCATAGCAACCCTGTATAGGGTTTCTGAGGAGCAGCTGGTGAGCTTGAAACACCGACCATGCAGTTCAAATGACTTTGCAGTCTGGTGCATTAACCCACAGGGCCACACCAGGACTCCATTAGAAACTATACATAAAATGAATTGATTATTCAAGGATCTCTAAAATAATATTCAGAGCTAAGTCAAAAAGTATTGCTACAAAATCAGTCAAACCCTCATGAAACAAAAATATCAAAATGTGAAGCAATTGTTTCTTGACATAGCCTCCATTTAGGTCCATACATTCTGAAGATGGTATTTTCATCTCTTTAACTCTTCCCCCAAAGAGTTTTGTGTTCTTCAACTTATATCTCATCAATCACATTTGGGCAGCCTTAAGGGACTAAAATTGTATTCCTTTTCAATGTTCTTTGAGTTTTGGAAACAAAAAGAAGCTTGAAGGGGCAATATCAGGGTTGTGAGATGAATGGGAAAATATTTCCCAATGAAATTCTCATAATACAGCTCTTGCTTCCTTCAAAGAATGAGTGACTGAAATGTTAATAAAGGGAAAAAAAATTCCTCAGTACAACTTTCTTGGCCTTTTTCTCACCAATGGAGTTTGCAATTTTTCAAAACATCTTCAAAATTAGCTCCCATGATTGGTCTGTGTCTTTCAACAAATTTATCACTAAGACCCTTTTGGAATCCTGAAAAACAGTTGTCATCACCGTCGGTGTTGACCTCTCTGCCTTGAATTTAATTGGCCTAACAGATCTCCTCAGAAGCCACTGTTTTGATCTGACCTCTTTTTTAAGGCACCCTAACAAGACTAAGATAAGTGTGTTACAGAAAGAATGTGTCTATCCACTGATCAAGGAGATATGTCTAAACATGTTTTGTTTGGAATAAACCCATGGATATATGAATGAAACCTAATAACAATACTTTCTATACACACATATTCATCTGTATTTGTATGTGTATATTTGCATGCAAACATAGGTGAATATGGAGTCCTGGTGTGGCACTGTGGGTTAATGTGCTCAACTACAAGGTAAGTTTGAACCTCAAGGTCAATGGTTTAAGCTCACCAGTCACTTCTCCAAAACCCTATATAGTGTTACTGTGAGTCAGAAACAACTTGACAGCACTTAACAACAACAACATAGATGAGCATGTGCCTATAGAATCACTGTTTTTTATATTTATTCAGTGCAAATTTATCCAACATTTTAGAATACCTTTGTAATGTGATATTTAATAGTCACTCAATAGTTTAAAAAAAAAACCACACTGGAAATACCAGAAATGATACCAGCATACGTTAATTTTTTTTTCTTTTGGTTTTAAACATGCTAATGCAAAGTCAGATGCAATTTTTTAATGTGAATTTTCCTTGCATATAGATTAGCTAATTAGAATCCTCCTTCATCTTTCTTTCATCCAGCCTTAATGTTTGATTTCTGTAAACGGAACAGATGACATAGAGCAGGCCCAGAGAAGTATGGTTTTCACATGAATGGGGTGCAGACAACTGTAGCAACAATGCTCCCCACAGCAGGAGATCTAATCACTGCAATTTCTTGACTGCTACAGTCCTGAAGGAGTCCTGGCTTGGTGCTGTAGGATAAGCACTGGACTGCAAGGTCAGTTTGAACCGCATGGTTGGTGGTTCAAACTCACGAGCCACGCCTCAGAAACCCTATACAGGGTCACGATGAGTCAGAATGGACTTGACGACACTTAGCAACAACAACACAATCCTAAAGCATCATCCTTTCCCCCATTTTCAGATATTAAAAATTTAGCTTTAGGGTTAAAAGTACATTGATAAAACTTCTTTACCCATTTCTCTTCCAGACTCTATCATAACATGCAAACCTTACTCCGCCCCCCCACTGGCATATTTACTTTTATCTCTGAATGAACACCAGGAAGGCAGTGCTTTTTTGTTTGTATTTTTTTGGGTTTTGGTAATCATGAGTTCTTACTGCCTAAAGCAGGTCCAGGATGTGGTAAACTCTAAGCAAGTATTTGCTGAATGAATCAATGCATAAACAAGAGAACAAAGAAAGTCTAAAGTCTACTCAGATTAGTTGTTGAAAAAATTATATACCATAGTGATGAAAATTGTTGTTGTTGTTGTTATGTGCTGTGGAGTCGGTGCTGACTCATAGTGACCCTGTATAGGGTTTCTAAGGGTATAAATCTTTATGGTAGCAGAAAGCCTCATCTTTCTCCCGCGCAACAGCTGGTAGTTTCGAACTGCTGACCATGAGATTAGCAGCCCGATTCATAACTACTACGCTACCAGAGCTACTTAGCGATGAAAATTAGATACCAAGAAAACTCTAAAATCTCTCTACAAATCATGAAATATTTTCAAGTTCCTGGGATGGTTTGGTGGTTTAAAAGCTGTAAGTTATTTAAGAATTAAATGTCTCCTTAAGATGCCCTGTGGACTCAGCTGTTAACAATATTCAAGAGTCAACTTATTAAGAAAAAAACAAAACCTTCAAAAACCCCAACATTTGTACTTTAAACTAATAGCAAAGTACACACTTAGATTACAAGGCAAAGTGATCCCAATGATGATACCATGAGTGAGAAAGGTTAACAGGGGAAAGAAGTTGCCACTGAAAGAGTAAGAAATGATAATGTTATTTAAAAGGGTGAGAACTTAGGAGAAATATAAATATAGAGGTACTTGACCTCTTTGCTATAAACTATTCTCTGGGGCAGTGTGGTTGTCAAGAATTTTGTCTTCATTAAAGTAGAAAACCAAAGTGAAAAAGAACAAGGCAATAAAGTAAATGTCAAACATGCCCAATTAGCTAGCTAGGGTTAAGACCTTCAGTCTTGAATTTAAACTCTGATTTGCAGTGTTTGCATTCATTTTTTCACTGATAAGTGACAAATGTTATCAGAAAAAATTTTCATTGATTAAAGTAAGTTTAATTTAAAAAATATTACCATAACTTTGAGCTTTAACTAATAGGACATGATTAAAAATACCAGGAAATGAGTTATATACTTTAGGGGATATGAGTTTCCAAAGTTGTTATGCTATGCCCATCTGAGAAAAATATCACAGTTTTATTAGTGCATTAAAACTTGGACACATTTTATAGCCATCATTTGTATTGCCGTGTAAGTAGTTCTATTTGTAGCAAAGTATTTTTTTTTTTTTTAAAAGCTTATATTTTTCTTTTTCTGCTTTGAATGAGATTAGTGTGTGGCTGAAAAATTCATTATTATTATTTGGCCTGGGATATGTGTGGATATTAATATCACTCATTCTTTCAGGCATAATTAGACCATAATCAAAATATGTCCACTGATCAACTTGCTTCTATCTATATTAGAACATTTGTCTCTAACTAAAGATTTTCATGGAGGTTGCATGCATATAGCCAAAACACTACCCAGGATTGAGAAATCTATAGGATAATCTAAAAATTAGCTAATACATAGGGAATTTTCAAGCAAAAGTTCATTAAGTGACTTTAAGGATTATTTAGTTATTTTAATTACTTGATACCAATGGGTAAAACAATAGCAAAAATTACATAATACTTAATATAATAGTGAAACATAAATAATAACCAATGAACAATTGAAAAAAGAGTATAGTCTCATTCTCTTTCCCTTCACCAATAAAGGCTACAGAGTAATCTTTTAAAGATGAATGCATGTGTATGTATTATGTATGTTATTGTGTGTCATCCAATCAATTCCAACTCAGCAACCCTAAATGACAGAGTAGAACTGCTCTCCTGGGATCGTCAAGGCTAAGAATCTTTATAGAAATACACTTTCTTCTACTGTGTAGCTGCTGGGTTCGAACTGCTAACCTTTCAGTTAGCAGCTGAGTACTTTACCACTGTGCCACAAGGACTATGTATAATATATTTAACAAACTAGTAATACCTACAGTATATTATATAAAACAAATAATGTTATGTATTATGTAGTCTGTGTTGTATGCATTCATTATATGTGGAAAGTTATGATTTCTTCAAAGCAAGAATCATGTTTATTCTAAAATGTGTAAGTCCAATATTCTTATCCCTGACCTTGTTGCTATTAGTACCCACTGAGTCGACTCTGACTCATGGTAATCCCACGTGTGTAGAGTAGAACTGCAATCCATACAATTTGCAAAGTTTTGTATGGACTTTTAGAAGCACATTATCAGGTCTTATTTTCAACACACCTCTGGGGAGATTTGAATTGCTAATTTTTGGGTCAGCAGTCTAGCTCCTAACCATTTCCACCACCCAGATACTCCCTGTATGTATATACCTGTTGTTAACAAGTGCTATCAAGAAGGTTCCAACTCATAGTGACTCTGTATAGTGTTTCTGAGGAGTAGCTCATGGTTTAAAGGACA
>NW_006408617.1:7991135-7993137 GCF_000296735.1 Chrysochloris asiatica
CTGCTCCTAGGAAACCGGTATACAGGATGTTATGAGTTTGAACTGACTCAATGGCACTTAACAGCAACAACTATATGTATGACTGTCACCTTGAGTGCATATTAGAATCACATGGAAACGTTTTATTATTGTTGTTGTTGTTGTTAATTAGTCATGGTGAGATCTAACTTTGAAAGCTTAAAAATTTTCTAGATGATTCTTATTTGTAATCATTTTGACATCTACCACTCTAGAGAAGCTGTGCTTTCTTTGATACCTTGAGATTACTTATAAAATTGTTGTCTGAATTAATAGTCTGATGGTAAAGAATGCTAAAAATTACTATAAAAGTTCTAATATTTATAGTAATAAAAATTACTATAAAGGTTCTAACGCTAAAAATTACTATAAAGGTTCAAATATAGCTTCTTTGTCAATAACTTCTAAAACTAAATATGATTTTTATTAGAAAAGTTTTTGGTAATATAACTATTTACTAATTATATTTTGATTTCATTCTGCCTCAATGGGTGATGTTATTTTAATTGCATTGTTATACTTGCAAAGTTCTTCGGTGATAATTCTGAGTGTTATTAAAGTTCTTACCTCTGGCAATACTGATTTCAAACTCCCTTCCTTTAAAAAAAAATGCAACAGGTATTTTTTAAAAGTTTGTTCCAAAATTTTATTTGAAATAATTTGCCATTGTTGGAATTCTATGAATAAATCTTTAAAAACAGCATCAAATTTCATAGGTACTTATATTTATTTTCTTCATTTCATCACATTAATTAAGGTCTTGTATGTTTTAAAGCCAGAATCCCTAGGAAATTAAGATTCAAAATATAAGATAAAATATGTCACTAATTAAATCACACTCTAAGACATTGAAAAGGAACTGGTAGCGTAGGGGTTACAAATCAGACTACTATCCTCAAGGTCAGAAGTTCGAAACTACCAGCTGTTCTGCAGGAGAAACATGAGGCTTTCTGCTCCCGGAAAGATTTACAGCCTCAGAAACCCTATACTGGGTCTCTATGAGTCAGAACTGACTCCACAGCACATAACCACCACCAATATATTGAAACCACTACTATAGTTTAAAAAATTTGAGAATATTTTCAAAACTGCTTCAAAATACCATAGTCAATGTTTTATTATAACCTTTTCAATCCTTAAATTTTTCTTCCTAGAAGTCACACATACATACACCTACAATTAAATGTTTAAACAGAACATTTGCATAATAGTTAGGTGCTGTCTAGTCAGTTTCAATTCATGACAACCCTATACACAATAAAAAGAAACACTGCTCAATCCTGCACTGTCTTCACAATTGTTGCCATGTTTGAGCCCATTGTTGCTGCAACTGTGTCAATCCATCTCTTGTAAGTCTTCCTACTTTTCATTGATTCTCAAATTTACTAAGCATGATGTTCTTCTCCAGGAACTGATTCTTCCTAACAACGTGTTCTAAGTACGAGAAGTGAAATCTCTCTATTCCCATGTCTAAGGAGCATTCTGGCTGTACCTCTTTTAAGACAGATTTGTTATTTTGGTAGTTCATGGTACTTTCAGTATTCTTTGCCAACACTATAATTCAAATGTCTCAATTACTCTACAGTCTGCCTTACTTCATCGACCAACTTTAACATACAAAGGAGGCAATAGAAACTAACCATGGCTCGGGTCAGGAACAGCTTAGTCCTCAAAGTGACATCTTTTACTTTTTAATTGTTTAAAGAGTTCTTTTGCAGCAGATGTACCTAATGCAATCCGCCATTTAACTTCTGACTGCTGCATCCAGGAGTGAGTGTTGATTGTGGATCCAAGCAAAATGAAATCTTTGACAAAATGAAATCTTTGACAGTCTTCAATCTTGGTTTATCATGATGGTTTTATGTATTATTAAAATCCTCCAGTTGTGAGGAATTTCATTTTCTTAACATTAAATTATATCCCATTCTGAAAACTGTTGTCTTTGGTCTGCATCAGTAAATATATGAAGTCTTAGGACTAAGGT
>NW_006408617.1:7993578-8002706 GCF_000296735.1 Chrysochloris asiatica
GGAACCGACTCAACAGCACTTAACAACAATGACAACAAGGTGGAGGATCAGAGAAAAAAGAGTAAGACCCCCAAGAAGATGGATTGGCCAAGTGGCAGCATCGATGAACTCAAGCATGCCAACAGCAGTGAGGTTGGCCCAGAATCGGGCAGTGTTTTGTCTGCTGTGCATAGGGTCGCTATGAGTCTCTACCAACTTGCTTCCAGTAAGCAAGGTTATGTCATCTGCATATCACAAGTTGCTAATGACTCTTCTTCAAATTCTGATGCCACGCTATTCTTCATATAATCCAGTTTTTCAAATTGTTTTTTCAACATGTAGATTGAATAAGTATGATGAAAGGATACAATCCCGGTGCACAACTTTCCTGATTTAAACCACTCAGTGTCCCTTGTTCTATTCTAACAACTGCCTCTTGTTTTATGTACAGGTTCCTCATGAGGATAATTAAGTACTCAGGAATTCCCATTCTTCAAAATGTTATCCATAGTTTGTTTTGAACCATAGAGCTGAAGGTCTTTGCCTAGTCAATAATGCTCAAGTGCTTCTCAGAAACCCTATACAGGATCACTATGCCTTGGAACCAACTCAACAGTGCTTAACAACAAGAACAACATAGCATTTATTATGTTGTTAAGTGCTGTCGAGCTGGCCCCAACTCACAGCAACTCTACGCATGACAGAATGAAGCCATACCCAGTGATATGCCATCCTCACAATTATTATTACATTTGAGATCATTGCTGCTGTCACTGTGTTAATTCATCTCCTTGGGGAGGGGTGGTCTTCCTCTTTATCTCTGACCCTCCACCTTAGCAAACACGATGTCCTTCTCCAGTGACTGGTCCCTCCTAATAGCATATCTGAAGTATGAGAGACAAAATGTTGCCATCCTGGTATCTGAGGAGCATTCTGGTTGTACTTCATCCAACACAGATTTGTTTGTTCTTCTGGCAGTCCACAGTAGCTTTTTCTTCTCCAACACCATAATTCAAATACACTAATTCTTCTACGGTCTTCATTACTCATTGTCCAATTTTCACATGCAATTGAAAATATCATGATTTTGATCAGACTTAGTCCTCAAATTGATATCTTTGCTCTTTAACACTAAAGAAGCCTCCTGCAGCAGACTTGACTAAGGCAATACTTCATTTGATTTCTTGGTTGCTGCTCCTGTGAGTGTTAATTGTGGATGCAAATGAAGTCTTTGAAAATTTTGATCTTTTTTCCATTTATCCATATTATTTATTGATCTACTTGTAAGAATGTTTGTTTTCTTTATATTGAGGTAAATCCATACTAAAAGCTGTGGTCTTTGATGTTCGTCAATAAGTATTTTAAGTCCTCTTCACTTTCAGCAAGCAATATGTCATCTGCATATTGTAGGTTATTAATGAGTCTTCCTCCGCTCCTGATGTCATGTTGTTCTTCAGATAACCCTGTTTCTTTGAATATTTTATCAGCATATAGATTGACTAACTATGGGAAAGGAATAGAACCCTAACACACACATTTCCTGATTTTAAACCATTTACTATCCCCATTTTTTCCCTTAATAACTGCCACTTGGTCTGTGTCCACATTCCAGTGCCACACCAGGCATTGTATATACATATGCAGAGAGGTTTATCTCAAGGAAACGGCTCACACAATTGTAGAGGTGAGCAAGTTACAAACCCCTAAATCAAACATCAGCCTGAAGGCTTCTCCAGATATACATAGCTACAGGAACTGAAGAACCCAAGAGCAACAGGTCAGACTTTTCAGGCTTCTGGCTGCAGACGTGAATAAATCCAAGGTTGACAAATAAGAAAGTAGTCTACTGACAACTCCTAAGATAGGCAGGCAATACTGTAGGCCACTGGTTCTAGTCCAGAGAAACAGAGATCAGATGACAAGTCAGATTCAGGATCCAAACCAAGCAAAAAGCAAGTCAGCTTTGCCCAATTATCTAATATATTGGAAGCAGGCCACACACAACCAGGAAACATACTTCCCTTGATTTCCTATTATGCCTAGCAAAATATTTAAGAATATTATAAAATTCAGTCAACATTGTATTTAAAATATTAATATTTTTAAATCACAAAAATTAAACTACAAAGAATTTTTTTTTTAAATTAGAGTAATATTTACTCTTCCAGGCACTGTACCAAGTTCCTTATTTGTAATATCTTACTTTGAAACAGGAATAGAAACCAGGTCTCTGGCATGGAAAGCAATAATTCTACCACTGAACAACCGCTGCTCTCTTATTATGGAATGTTTATTTATCTTTTATGAACAGCTTCTACTCATGAATATGAAATGTAAGTTTTCAGTTTTACAAAAATTATGTGAATGAGACAAAGTACTTACAGTTTCTTCCATTAATAATATGAAATTTCAAACATTTTTACTTATTTTTTTAAGTTTTTATTATGAATTGAGTGATAGTTTATATGGGAGAAGATAGGTTTTACACTCATTGTTTCATTGCAATGATTACAATCTCCTCCATGTATCATCATTCAACAGTATTTTTGCTTTTATTCCCTATGCAGTTCTTTCTCTTTTTTTAGGTGGTGGGATGTACACAAAAACACTCAGGAATATATAATCATTTAAACAACCAAAGGGCACATTCTGAAAGCCTGCCTCCTGGCCGCCAGCATCTGGCCGCCAGCACACAGCCTTTCTCTTTCCATAAGTCTAGAGTCCTCAGCTGCTGTATTTCTCCATGTCCTCATTTCTGCCTCTTTTTCTGGTATCACTGCTTCTCTGGATAGGGTCCCATATTTTGCTTGTGCTCTTCACCCTTGATGGTCTTAGGGTCCTCTGTTCCTGGACTGTAAGATTAACTACTCCCCCATTTTTGTTACAAAACTTCTACCTTTACAGCTGTGAGAGTCACAATCAGCCACAACAACAATTACTCACTATTGAATCTTAAGAATCTTATCCCCATCTCTTTTCACTAGACCTGTCTAGACAAGATGAAACTATTCAGTGGTGATTCTATCTTCCCCAGCACATGCTTAAACTAAATTCCCTCTTGAAAGCTTGTAAGGCAGTTACTTCATGCCTTTATGCCCCTTTCCCTCATATTAGGTAGCCAGTGTCTAAGTTGCCTATCCCTGTTGTTGTTGTTAGGTGCCATTGAGTCGGTACAGTCTCATAGCAACCTATGCCTATCCCTATCAACCCTGTATACAGAGGGGACAGGATCGATACTTCATGTGAAGAATACTTCTCTCTCAGTTGGCATGTTGAGCTACTAAATCCATAAGTATAGGTCAAGTCTTAAAATTGTAGTAACTTACACTTGTTTCCTTTATAAAAAAATTTTTTATCTTCCTATACTCAAGTTCTGATCATCAAGCCAATGAATGGGTACTATCTACAAGTTTGGGTATTCTTGGGCATCTCCCCTCACATCACATCAGCTGAATGCTTCACTCTGTGGCTTGTCCATGGGCTCAGGACATTTTTACTTATTTTTCTGAAACTTATTGTGAATTGAGTGAAGGTTTACAGGTCAGATCATTAGTTTTACATTCAACAAATCATACACTTGTTTCATCTAATGATTGGTTCCCTTCCATGTAACAACAGTTATCCCACTTCCTCCCTGTGGTTCTTGTTTCATGACCCTCCTTCCCAACCCTTCTAAACTTTGTCCTGAGGTAGATGTTGCCTTTTTGATCTTGAATGGTTTACATATTAGTGTTGTTATCCTCCCCTATTTGCTATTTACCATTTGGCTGAAAATCTTGAGTGAGTTCCACTCAAGATCTAAATGATGCCCAAGAGCCAGTCTTGGGTTCTTTTTTGACCAGTAAGCCTGGAATCTTTTATAATATTGAGTTTTGTTCCACATACTCGCCTGCTCTATCTGGGACCTTCTAATGTGATCCCTTTCAGAGCAGTTGGTATTAATAGCCAGACTCATCTAGTTCTTCTGGACTCAGAGTCATGGAGACTGCTGTTCACATGTTCCATTAGTTCAATGACTGATAGATTTCAAGCAACTTCAATTTTCATCTCTCTTCTTTCTTCTACACATGAACAGACAGTTCCTTAGATGGCAGTCATGAGTTTTTAAGATACCTGTTACTACTACTCACCAAAGTAGGATGTAGAACATTGTCTTTATGGATTATTATGCCAATTGACCATGGTGTCCCCTCACACTTTGGTTCTGAGTCCCCATTCCCAACAACTTTTAATGTCTAAGAAAGTTTCATCATTTTGTTCCCAGTATGCACCACACCATTCACAGATGTGTCTGTAACAAAGGTTGTTGTTGTTAAGTAATATCGTGTTGATTCCAACTCATAGCAACCCTATATAGGGTTCTAGCAGTAACTGGTGAGCTTGAACAGCCAACCTTGTGGTTCAAACTAGTCTCACAGTCCACAGCATTAACCTGTAGCACCACACCAGAAGTCCATAGCAAAGGTAATAACCATGAAAAAATATCCTCTGTTAAACCCTTATTATATATTTGTGGGCATATCCCACTTTCCTTTGCATTCAGTTTGTTTATCTGTTCAGGTATCTACACACAGAACACTGTTATTGAGGGTTGTGAAATATCTACATAGTTCAAAGTTGTTATTACTTACATTTTCTGAATTTTGGAGTCTATTTATTTTATTAAATTTCTTATTCATATCATTCGTAGCATCATCTGGAGTGCTAATGAAGCGTAAGGGGATGTATAAAACAGTAGAGTATGGTTTGCTTAAATATAAGTATAGACTTTTATTATATCCTTTATCTGTATTTGATTCCCATTAATACCCATAAGCTTTGACTTCATTAAATCACCATTAAAAGACATGAATTATGGATGTAGACATTATCCAACATGTTGACATTTATTTCTTCTCTTCAAAATTCCGTTCAGAGCAAATTTAGTTTTGGCATTTTTATCTTCAATATCAAAACAGAATGTAATAGTGAGAACAATATATTTTCTTTCTCTCATTGTATAACTAAAAAGCCTAGAATAATTATTCAAAATACTTTTATGCTTATTATTTAATTTATACTTTAGAGTCCTCACTAAATTTATACAAGTATGCTGAAATGTAATCAGTGCTTTATAGATAATTGTTACTGACATGATCTTCATGAGTCTAAGTTTTTGACTTTGTCTTCTGGGTTTGTGAAACCGAAAATAGTAAATTAATGGTAAGACTTGAGAAGTGGAAGTATAGTTGGATGTAGACCCAGTAAATTCATAGGTAGGCGTTGGATCATTTAATAAGACATTTTAGTCAAGGTACTAGAAAATAAAACAAAATGTATAAACAAAATATTACTCTGGCATATGTGCAAATTTGTATTTATAAGTAGAAGTCAAAAGAACTGAACACCAAATCATTTTTATAATAATAAAACTTTGTTTTTGGTATAAACATATTAAACCCTTGAATCACTTTTATGTAATGCTTTTCCAAGAGCCTTTCGGTGTATTATTTGATTTGATCTTGAAAAAATCAAATTTGGAAGCTTTGTCCATACATATATCCACCTACACTTATAAAGGCTTGTCAAAAACTAAAGACATTCTAAGGAGCTACAAAAAAGTCTACTATTGTCATAGCTCAGCCTTACTTTCAGATTGTGGGCAAAATACATGTTTCACTGGTTCTATTTTCCTGTGTCTAAAGACTTCTAATTTTTCCATATGCATCTGTTTATTTATTCAATTATTCATTCATTTATTCATCAGTGTTTACTACATGTCAGACACTCTGCTAGACATTGCTATGAATAGAAAAAATGTGGTAGATCATCAGAACACAGGTTTAAGAGGAAAAAGTTTACGGGAACAAATATTTATGAGGCAAAGATTAAAAATTCACGCAAGAGTAAATTATAGAGAAAGTCACAATAAAGTTGTTGTTATGTGCCATGGAGTCAGTTCTGACTCATAGTGACCCTATACAGGGTTTCCGAAGCTGTAAATCTTGATGGGAGCAGAAAGCCTCATCTTTCTCCTGCGGAACAGCTGGTAGTTTAGAACTGTTGACCTTGAGATTCGCAGCCCAATTCATAACCAATACACTACCAGAGTTTAAGTAGTTTATGTAAGAGGAGTCAAAGAATGCTTCCCATTCCTGTGTCTAAGTAGTTTAGAGTAGGCAATTCTAATCCAATAGAAGAATACTAGGGAAACTACGGGGGAAAAATGTGATATAAAGGAAATTTGGGGAAATGGAAGTGTAGAAAGATAGATTAGGGCAGACTTGGATGGTACTTAAACAATAATATCACATTAATTACTTTGTATTGTTTGTGATAGGTGATGAGAACTATGATAAAAGTATAAATTATCATATTGTGTGTGTGGCTCTGTGGTCTCATGCATCAGACAGCCAAGTCATTTGAACTGCAACGTCAGTGGTTCAAACTCACCAACCGCTCCTTGTAAACTCTATACAGTGTCACTATGGGTTGGAATTGACTCAACATCATTTAACAACAACAACATGTAGGTGCTATTGAGTGACTTTTTGACTCATAGCAAGTTCATGTGGCAAAGTAGAACTGGCCATAGTAATCTTCCGGAGAGTAGATAGCCAGATCAGATCTTTCTCACCTTGAGGCATTTGGATTGGTTTGAAACACCAACCTTGCAGTTAGTAGCCAAGCACTTAACCATTGCCTGGCCACAGTTACTCACTATATTGTAATTTTCATGCTTACATATCTGCCTATCTCAAATTATAACATATCTGAGAACAATTTGATAATATATATTAAAGCTGACATGCAAAAATAATGTGGGAGCCATGTGTGATGTCCTCTGACTTCATAAAGGGAAAAGAGATCAAACTCAAGGGAAGCCCAAGGTTGATTCCTGTAAAGGAGAGGTGAGACAGGCCTTCCTCCTATAACCTCCTTTACCCTAATCTGACACTAACCAATCCTCCCACAGCACTGTCTGCTTCACATCTGGGTTCAACAATTCATTGCAATGGCCACATAGAACTCAACAATACTCATGATTATAGGTTTTACTAGGGAAGTGAGCACTTTACAATTCAGGATCAGAACCAATTTAGGATGCAACAATTTTCTAATCGGTAATGCCCCTTCTCTACCATACTGAAGGCATGCCTCACTCATATCCATGTGGCCCCTTGGCCTCTGCTCTGTTTGGGCAAATGTTACAGAACTCTATTAGCCAGACTGTGCATGTCCAAAGGGCACATTCAGCATGCCAGTCTCCTGCCCATAAGCACTTGGCTTTACTCTGTCCATGGGCCTAGATCCACAGCTGCTCAGTTTCTCCATGCCACAACCTCTGTCATAGCCTTTGCTGTTACCACTTTTCTAGGTAGAGATCTCATGCTGCACTCATGCCCTTCCTTCTTGATGGCCCTGTGATTGGCTGTTCCTGTTTCTGAAACAGTTTCTTTAAGCCTAGCAGGGTGGTAAAATGAACCAATCTCAGCTTTAGAGTCCTATACACCTTATTTGTATGGTCCCACCCAACAACTTGGTGAGAATTAAGAAGATGTTGAATGCAAAGGCTATTGAGTAAACACAGGAAAATTCAAGTAAACTCAAAGTACCATACAAATCAATATCACCTAAGGGTTAACATGCACTCAAAACCTACACAGAAGCCAAAGGAGATAAATATACAGGTGCTAATTGCAGTAGTCTTTGTAATAGTAAAATTGGAAATAATCTAAATATTTACTAGCAAGCGAATGGATATGTATTTGGTTTGTTCTGTAAAATTGATTGCTATCTTCAGCACAAATATAGATTGAAGGGAGACAATAATGGTTATTTCAGAATATATTTTTCAACACACCATAATGCTCCACTTATTTAGTATTTTCAAAGTTCATCAAACTTTGAATAAAAACAAGTTTTCTAAATTTCATAAACACTATATATCAAAAACATGAAGCAAATATTTTACTTTATGAAGATTAAGTATATGAAATCCTTTCAAGACTGGGAACAATTAAGGACACTCACTGGCTCAATTATTGTCACATTAGAAATTTGGTCCAATACTCTTGTAAAAATAGAAAATGAACTCAGAAATATAAGGATTAGAAAGAAAAAAAAATTAACTCATCATTTCCTGATGGTATGTTCATTTATCTAAAAATATCAGTAGAATCAAGAAATAAACACAATTAATCACATCATGCTTGGTAAATTGGAGGGTCAATGAAAAACAGGAAGTCCCCAAGGAGATGAATTGACACAGTAGCAGTAGCAATGGGCTGAAGCATAGCAACGATTGTTAGGTTGGCAAAGGACTGGTCAGTGATTCATTCTGTTGTACCTAAGGTTGCTATGAGTTGGCATCAACTCTATGGCACCTGACAACAACAACAAAGGATCATATCATCTGCAAATAGAGAGAGTTTTACTTCTTCTTTGCTGATTTGGATGCCTTAAAGTTCCCTTTCCTGCCTTACAGGTCTAAGATTTTCAGCCTAATATTGAATAGGAGTGATGATAATGGACATCTTTGTCTGGTTCCTGTTCACAAAGGGAATGCTTTCACTTTCTTTCCTTTGAGGGTAATTTTGACTATTGGATTAATATATAAGCTCTTAATTATTTTGTTGAGAATATTTGCAATTATGTTCATAAGGGATATTGATCTATAATTACCTTTTTAAGTGATGTCTTTGCCTGGTTTTTGTAAGAGACTTATCATTGCATCATAAAACGTATTCAGGAGTTTTATGAAATAGTTTAAGTAAAATTGATCTCAGCTGAATGTTTGGTAGATTTCACCAGTAAAGCTATCTGGGACTGGGTTTTTATTGTTGGGATTTTTAAAATTACCTGATCAATTTCTTCTTTTGGTATAAGTCTGTTCATGTGTTCTATTTTACTCTATGTTAGTTTAGGTAGATAATGTTTTTCTAAAAATTCATCGATTTCTTCTAGACTTTCAAATTTATTGGAGTACAATTATTCATAGTATTTTGTTATTATCCTTTTTTATTTTCCATTGGTTCTGTCACTCATATCATTTCTTATGCATGATATTGCATGTTTACCTTTTCTGCTTTTGTTAAATTTATCAATTATTTGTCAATTTTATTAATGCTTTTAAAGAACCAGCTTCTTGTCTTTTTGATTCTTTCTAT
>NW_006408617.1:8002806-8003858 GCF_000296735.1 Chrysochloris asiatica
TTTTTTTTTTTTTTTTTTTTTTTTGGTGACTGTAGGCTTACTGTGCTGGTCTTTTGCTAATTATTGGAGATGTATTAATGTGTTGATTTGGGTTCTTTCTACTTTTTGGATCTGCAAATTTGTTGCTATAAATTGCCCTCTAAACACTGCTTTTTCTGTGTTCCGAAGGTTTTTGTATGCTGTGTTTTTGTTGTAATTTGAGTCAAAGATTTTTTAATTTTATTTTATTTCTTGTAGTTTTGGTGTTCTTAAGTGCCATTGAGTGGTTCTGACTCATAATGACCCTGTATAGGGTTTCTGAGGTGCAGCTGGTGAGTTTAAACAGCCAAACCTTGCAGTTCAAACTGACCTTGAGGTCCAGTGCTTATCCTGCAGCACCATAAACCAGTAGTTTTTCAACAGGTGCTGCTCTATTTCTGTGTATTTGATTTTGTTTCCTTGATCTTCCCATTGTTGATTTCCAATTTATAGCATTGTGATATGAAATGATGCTTTGTAGTGTTAAATGTTTTTGAATTTATTGAGGCTTGCTTTGTAACCTAACATATGGTCTATTCTGGAGAATGTCCCATATGCACTGGAAAAAATGTGTGTTATGGTGTTGCTGGGTTGAGTGCTTTGTATAAATCTATGAGGTCTGCCGGGGTCTGGCCTCGACAAGGGAATGAGTACACGAAGGTGGGGTGTCTGGCGACGATAAAGAGAGAGGAAAAAAACCCAAAAAAACAAACACAAAGAAGACAGAGAAAACAGACACATAGGTTTGATGCAAGCTGCCAGACAGACTGCTCGGGGGCAGACATTGCACCCAAAACTAACTCTAGGTGGGATGTCTGGAGGGGCAAGAGAGAAAGGAAACACTCAGAGACCAGAGTGGATGCAAAACCGGCAAACAGACCCTCCATGACCCTGCAAGCAGGAATGCATGTGGGCTTCAGTCTGCGTCCATCTTTTATATCAGGGAGGGACTTTACACAAAGGAAGAAGGGGATTATTAAGACAGGGTACAGAAGTGAAATGTGATTAATCATTCAAAACAGGACACAATGATT
>NW_006408617.1:8004228-8007043 GCF_000296735.1 Chrysochloris asiatica
CAAGTGAATACCCTGGGCAGTTCCTCTCCAGAACCTCCCTGCTTAATCCCAGTAAACCTGTCCTTGTTCCTCCTCTGAGGAAGTTTTACTGTCTTGGTTCTAGAGGGAAATTCAGGTTTACATGGATACCAAGAGCTCACGTTCTAAGTTAATATTAAACATAACTGAATAATCAAATAAGGAGCAGTTCTGACACTCTTCAAGTTTTATGAGGCCTGTAAGCCTTTTGGTCCCCAACAGAGGTCAAGTTGGTTGATTGTGTTTAGTTTTCTATGCCTCTATTGTTTGGTTCTTTATTGAAAATGGTGTATTAAAATTTTCCTATTATCACTGTAGACTTGTCTATATCTTTCTTCAATTCTATTGAGTTTGATTTATAAATTTTAAGGCTCTTTCAATGAGAGCATGGATATTTATTACGGGTATATCCTATTGTTCAATTCACCCTTTAGTCATGAGATAATGTTCTTCCTTGTCTCTTATGCTGGTGTTTGCCTTAAAGTTTCTTTTATCAGAAATTAATATTACCACTACTGCTCATTTGTGATTGCCATTAGTTTGATATATTTTTCTTATCCTTTGTTTTTTAATCTATTTTTTTCTTTCCGTGTAAGTTGTGTCTCTTGTAGACACCATATTGAAGAACTTTTTTTTTTTTTATCCATCCTGCTGCTTTCTGTCTCTTGACTGATGCATTAACATTGAGTGTTATTGTTGATAGGTTTCAATTTATTGCAGCCATTTTGCTGTGTGTTTTTTGTGGGTCTGCTAGTTCCTTTGTTTCACATAATTTTCTGTATTGAGTTCATTTTGATTTTTCATTTTCTTGTCAAGTTCTTTACTGCTGTTGTTTTAATATTTACAAAGCATCATGGTGTTGATTTTTCTTGATTTAATGTGCAGGTGTATTAATTTTCTTTGAGGCTGCCCTGTGGTTTATTATCTCCCTCCCCCGTTCCCAGTTTATCTTGAAATTTACTTGACTTCCCCATCATTTGAAATTCAGTAACTACACTTTTCACTCTTTATGCTTTGTAATTATCTTGATTATAAATTGATCGCTCTATTTCCCTATTTTTAGCCTTGTAGGTTTGTTTTATTTTGGATACTTCTATATCTGGATTGAATTCTGGGTGGTGTTAAGGTTGCGCATCTATAGGTGAGCAGAAAGACACATTTTCTCTGAGAGTGGCTAGTAGGTTGGAATTGCTAACCTTGTAGTTAACAAGTGTTTATTCTACAGCACTACCTTGTCTCCTGTGTTTCACAAAAGGAATCATTTTTGTTATACTTATTGCTGTTAAATATAGGGTGCTTCTTTCTTACAAAGACACATTTAACTCTCATCTAATACTAAATTGATTTCTATGGAGCAACTACAACTAAAATTACTAATTAAGTACCGATAGCAATAGGCAACTTTGAAAGGCCTTACTAATGGAAACTTAATTCATCATTAAATGTTTGTATTGAGCAAATTCTATCCAATTAGCATTCTGCAAGGTGTTACAAGGAGTCTTGGTGAGATGCTGTAGGATAAGCACTGGACTGCTAACCCCAAGGTTGGCGATAACCCACCAGCAACTCCTTGAAAACCCTATAGAGGTTCACTATGAGTTAGAACTGATGATGGTTAACAACAACAAGTGTTATCAAAGTGACAGTCGTATAAGATTAGATCTCAAATATTATAGATTTTGTTGGTAATATAAAACATACACATTTGAAAAGTTAAGGCAGATTAATATGATTAAGTGACCATTGAGTGGTCCAGTTATTAAATTCCTTAAATTTATTAGAGAGAGATACTTTGTAAACAAAAATCATTACAGAACAGATTACACAACAGAAAACCTTGATCATTATAACAAGTGAATTACCTTAGAAATAAATTACTTTAGAAATCATTCAGTGAGGAAAGTATACTGTGCAATATTCTTACTTTGAAGATAGAAAAAGCACTTGAAACATTGAGAAATTTCCTTTATCACTAAGAAAAATAATAAACCTATGAAAATCATGTGAATAGCTATTGTAAAAGGAAGATTTCTGACTTTGTCTACCTGCCTAAAAAGGCATTCACAACTCACATACAGGAAGTTTTAGGTGTGTGTGTGTCTTTAGAAAAGAAAGAAAGCTGTTTAAGCAATACTTAGAGACAGCATATCCAACTCAATAATACCTTATAATTTCTAAAAGTACTCCATTACATTTGACATGAAAGAGCCTTTAGATATCTCATTATGTGGATGATAAAGAATCAGGGAATTCAAGAGATTTCCTCATTTTACGTAAGTTGTTTGTTGTTGTTAAAGTGTTGTTGTGGTTGTTGTTATGTGCCATCAAGTTGGTTCCGACCCACAGTGACCCTGTATAGAGTTTCCAAGGAGCAGCTGGTGAGCTTGAACTACCAACCTTGCAGTTCAAATGGCTTTGGTAAAGTAGTAGTGGTTACATTTGGACTAGATTGATTTATTAAATACATATTACTACATAACAAATCATTTAAATGCTCAAAGTAATTTGTTACATGGTGTAATTTGTACAAGTATTGCTAAAAAGTCATAGCAGCCCTTATGAAACAAAAATATCAAAATATGAAGCTATTGCTTCTCAACGTATCCTTCATCTAGGTCTATAGACTTTTTTTTTAGAGTTTTTATTATGGACTGAGTAAAAGTTTACAGTGCAGATCATCAGTTTTACATTCAACAAATCATAACACCTTGTTTCATTATAATGATTATAATACACTCCATGTACCATCAGTTAACAGTATTTCTTTCTGTTTGTTTTAAATCTTTAAAAAAAAAAA
>NW_006408617.1:8007493-8015256 GCF_000296735.1 Chrysochloris asiatica
TTTTAGGTAGCCAGTGTCTAAGTTGCCCATCCCTATCTACCCTATATACAGAGGGTATAGTATTGATACTTGATGTGAAGACTCCTTCCTCTCTGTTGGTATTTAGAGCTACTACCTCCATTAGTATAGGTCACATTTTTCAAATTGTAGGAATTTACCCTCATTTCCTTTATCAAATTCTGATTATCAAGCCATCAAGGCTAGGTCAAATGGGTACTAACTGCAAGTTTGGGTGTTCTTGTGCATCTTCCCTCACTTTGAACCAGCTAGATGCTTCTCTCTCAGCTCTAGCCCTCTGTGGCTATGTCCTTGTCCATGGGCTCAAGTGTCCCCAGGTCTCACCACACTTTGAACAACCAGCCCTTTCTCTTCTCTCTCTCATCTCCAGGTCATCGGGAATCTATGGAACACAGTTGAACTCAGCTCATTTCTTCATTGCTGCCTTTCCCCCTCTCACACTCACCAGTAGACCAATGTGGTTGCCAGCAAGCTTAACATGCCTGCTCATGTGTTCTCTTTGAGTTTTATTCTTGTTCTGAAGGGAAGCTTGGTCTCTTTTAAGATTTAAAGTTTGGGTCCACATTTTTCTTCCACTCTCTCCAGGATCCTCTGTTATGATCATTTGTATTGTGGTTAGCAGTGGTAACCAGGCACCATATACTTTTTCTGGATTCAGGGTAGTAGAGGTCTAGGTTCACATGGTCCATTGCCTTTCTGGTTTCTGCTCCAGATGGGGAAAGTCCAGTAGCTGTAACTCAGATGACTACACCAAAGCTCCTAAGACCCCAGTTGCTATTTACCAAAGTAGAATGTTTACATACATTTTTCCCCAGTTTGCTCTATTATATGCATGGATATGCTCTTGATCATATGATTCTGTTTTGCCATCCAATTTTGCTTCTTAAGACTTCTTATCATGAATGTGGATTGATTTTTTTAATCAGATAATTTTCCTCATTATTTTATTTATTTATCCAAGTACAATGGTTAATATTTGAATGCCAATCTACCATATCATTCCTAGAGTACACCTTCCTTCATGAAATGTTTCTGTTGTTAATGCACATTGCATTTCAGTCTGTACATATTTTTATTCTATATTTGACTATATTTTTATTGATTTAAACATTCAATATTAATTTACTCTTTATAAAACATTAACCCTTTACTTTTTCTTCATGCTTTCTTGCATTGCTATGTTTCTGTCTGCAATATTTTTTTTTTTCAGTTTGAAGAATTCTTCTTTCGTTGTTGATGGTGACCAATTCTGTGAGTTTTTTTGGGGGAAAGGAAAATTGTATCGAGAGATAGTCTTTTGCCTTTATTACTGTATACCATTTTCCTTGTACATTGAATTCTAGAGTCGTAATTATTTTCGTTCATCCCTTCAAAGAAACTGACCCATTCCCTTTGATTTCCATTGGTTCTGTTTAGAAATTAGTCATAAAATTTGATGGTCCTTTATGAATTATTTAATTTCGTTTTCTTTGTTTTTCTGTATTTTCTGCTTATATGCTTAGGTATGCTTTTCTTTATATTAATCTTGCTTAAAGATCCTAGGATTTCTTGAACTTGTGTTTGTAAATTTTGAAAAAAATTCTCAACCATTATCCTCCCATATATTACTTCTTTGTAATTCTCTATCTCTTCTTTTCCTAAGCCTCAATTGTACATATAATAGACATACTTACTGGGTTCAGTATGTCTACTATGCATTATTCTGCTTTTCCATTATTTCTGTTCTCTGTGCTTTGTTATATTTTGAATTCAATAAAACTCTCTTCAACACTACCCACATTTCTGTATAATTTCTTAAATACAATTCAAGTGGGGTTTTTTTCCATTTTGAAATTTCCATGTAATTCTTTAATATAGACTCCAGTTCCCTTTTGAATCTTGATACAAAATATTTATTTTGAAGTTCAGTTTGATGATCCAAAGATCTAAGTATATTTTATTGCTGTTTCTATTATTTATATGTTGTAGTTGTTATTGTTAAGTGCCGTCAAGTTGATTCCGACCCACAGCGATCCTGTATAGGGTTTCTGCAGAGCGATTGGTGAACTTGACCAACCGACCTTGCAGTTCAAACTGACTTTGCAGTCCAGAGCATTAACTCACAGCCTCACATGTGTATTTATTTGTTCTCTCTTGGTTTCTTTTTTTTCACATGCCTCATATTTTATTTAAAAGTTGTGCATTCTGATAGAAATTTTCTGAGCCATACTATCTTCCCTCAGGGTATTCTAGGAGACATAGTGTGGCACTGTAGGATAAACACCAGACTGTTAACTGAAAAGTTGGTGGTTCAGATCTGCCAGCCATTCCTTTATGTAGGAAACCCTACATAAAGTTGCTGTATGTCAGAACAGACAAGACACTTAACAACATAGGTATCAGAAAGCAGACTACTTCAGTGCAATTGTATAGTGATGCAACTGGTTTATTGAGCTAGCTTCAGTGGAGTTTCATTCTTCTTAAATAGCCTCGAAATCTACTATCTCTCTAGCAGTACTTTGCTGCTGATGTTAAGTACTGTCAAGTCAGTTCTGATCCATAGTGACCCTGTAGATGGATTCCAAGGAGTGGTAAGTGAGGATAAGACACCAAAAACCTTTATTTTACTTTTTAGGCACATATTGAATGCTTTCATAGTTTTTTATTTCAGCATCATCTGAGAATAAGAAAACAATATCACTGATACAAAAACTGTGAGTATTAATCCCTTTTCCTAGGCATATCTCTTTTTCATTATGTTGACCTGAAAAACTCTGACTGCTTTGGTATCCCAGAAAGCCATTGTTTGCTTCCTGGCATTGTGGATTTGTTGAACATTTACTGACCCCTAGATCTCATAGCTGCTTATCTTTGTCCAAATGCTTCATTTCTTGTTGCTAAGGAGTCCTGGTGTGGTGCTGTGGGTTAATGAGCCAGACTGCAAAGCCATTTGAACTGCAAGGTTGGTGGTTCAAGTTCACCAGTCGCTCCTTGGAAACACTGTATAGGGTCATTATGGGTCAGATCTGACTCGACGGCACTTAACAACAACAACAACAAGGGTAACCAAACACCTGGAGAGGAATAGTAGCATGCAAAGTTTTGACTTACCTCCTTGAGATTTTCTTCTTTTGCTTCTTCTTCTTTCTCTGGGAGCTTTCTTATCAATTTCTGGATGTTTTTGCAGCCCTAGTGTGGCACTGTAGGATAAATACCAGACTACAAGGTAAGTTTGAACCACAAGTCAGTTCAAGCTTACCACCCGTTCCTCAGAAACACTTTACAGGTTCCCTATGAGTTGGAACTCACTCAATGGCACTTATAACAACGACATGATATTTAGAACAGACTTCTTTTTTAGTCAAACTTAGTTAGTAGCTCTCTGTCTTTGCCCAAACTCTCAGAGTTAAGAATTAGTGCTTCTTTATCTTTAACTTTTTAAAATTAATTTTTAAATATATTTTGAGTGTGTTTGTGTTCTGCTTACTAGTAAATTAAATCCAGTGTTACATTTAACTGAAGAAAAATATTAGAAATACTTGGTTTATGTGTTATAAAATAAATTATAAACAGGATAGCATACAACATTGCATGTTTCTTACTCATGTTTCACAGATACATTTTACAGTCTTTGCACACTCTACTCAGAAAATGTACGTATTTAAAAATGCATACTTTAACTTAACTGTTTCCATAATTCACAATTTGTTGACGGTCTTTAATGGATATCAAGTTAATAACGTTTGTGTTCATCTATTGAAAATCCTTGGCACAGAAACTATCCTTGTTATATCTAGAATGAAGAAAATTAGAGTGTTTGAATTAGTTTTTGCATTTTTATTGGGTATTTGTGCTGGACATTTTTTTAAAGAAACACTAATCCAATTCATTTTAATGGGAGAGTGAACAGGAATTAGGAGACAAATGAAAAATGATAGTGTGAAATAAAGTAAAGTGAAGTAAAATAGTTATAGAAACTAGATGGAGGAAACCCTCCTGCTGAGAGCCTAGGATGAACATTGTAGTCTTGGTTTTGCTTCAGCTAGACTGCTATTTACAAGATGAGGGATTTAAGATTTCACATTGCCTAAGGCTTTGGTTTGGGAGAAACTATCTCAGGAATGAGTTTTGATACTGGCTAAGTTGCCACGCATTATGGTTTATATGGAACTTTTCTTTCATTTTAACACTTGCGATTCAGACAGCATCTGTCTTATCTATGCAGAACAGGATACTATTCACTTTGAAAGCCAGTTGCCAGTTTATGTGATTTTTTGCTTTCTTACAGTTTCTAATGTGACTAGTGATAGAATAACTGCCACAAACTTAAACTGCTGCTTTGAAGTAGAGCTACCTTTCATCTGTTACAGATGGCAAAGCATAATACGCTGATTTATATGGACTTTTAGCAGTGATTCAATCTACTAATAACCTCAGGCTACTTTGTTATTACAGATTTTAATGATGGCTATTTGAAATCTGTGAACTTGGGGGCTCCAACTAAAACAAAGTTGAGGATTTGAATGATACAGTTAACTCTGTTAGCTTATTTATGCCATTGTCTCAGTGAAATAAAAATTATGATGCAAAGAGATGATAGGCAAACCCAAATATAAAAGAATCGATAGTATTATGGTTATTTCATTGGCTTAGTTAGCTCACGCTGTTGCAACAGAAATACTGTAAGTGCTATTACCAAAATATTGATGCTTAAGACATGTCCAAGATAATAACAATTTGGAGAGAGTCAAATATTCTTTACAAAGAATAGTTTGAATGAAGAAACAATAAATATGATTCCATTTTGCATAGTTTTATAAAAGCATATTGATGTTCTTGTTAAGTGCCTTCAAGTCGTTTCCAACTCATAGTGACCCTGTATAAGGGTTTCCAAGGCCATAAATTTTTGCAGGAGCAAAAACCTCATCTCTCACCCAAGGATCAGCTCCTGCACTCAAACTGCTGACCTCATGGCTGACAATCCATTGCTTATCCTTTAGCAGAATTATCTTTTTATAGCTCAAGCAACGCTTTGTTTTATCCCTCAGAAATTTTCTTAACCATACCGAGAATATGTATGCAGTAGTTTCCACTATTAAAACTGAAGAGCCTAAGATCAAATAGTGATATGACATCTTAACATCCAACCAGATGGATAGTGTAATATTTGCATTAATTGCCTATAAACATGCACTAGCATAGTTTGATCATAATTTCAAATAAAATATGTAAGATGCACAGAGAGCTCTTTACTGTGCCTCTCTTCTTAATATAGTTAAATTTGCACACCAATTATAATGCTAAGGTAAGTCAAAAAGTATTGCTACAAAATCATGGAAACCTTTGCTAAACAAAAATATCAAAATCAGCACATTGGCCGTCTAGCGCTATGCACTCCTGAATGTTTTTTTTTTCCATCTCGCTTAACAGTTTCCTGAGGAAATCTTTAGTTCTTGGACTTATACCATGTCAAAACAGCATTTTGGCATCCTTGAGGGACTCAGACTGTGCTCCTTTACAATGTACTTTGAGTTTGGGAAATAAAAAGTCTGATGGCTCAAGATTAGGCTGATAAAAAAAATCCTTGATGTGATCTTCCTGTCCTGGTTTTCAACAGAAATGCAGTTTTCAATTTTTTTTAACTCTTTCCTAATATAGCCTCTGTGACCATCCTAAACCCTTCAGGAAAATCTTTCAAAATGATTCCTTGAAAAAGCCAGTCACCACTTTTTAAAGGCCCTACATATGTACTGCAGGAGCTCTGGTAGCGTAGTGGTTACGAATCGGGCTGCGAACCATAAGGTCAGCGGTTCGAAACTACCAGCTGCTCCGCGGGAGAAAGATGAGGCTTTCTACTCCCGTAAAGATTTACAGCCTCTGAAACCCTGTACAGGGTCGCTATGGGTCGGAACCGACTCAACGGCACTTCACAACAACAACAACAACATATGTACTGCACTTACTGAAGGCAATCATAAGGATAAGCAGTTATCACCAATGAAAACAAAGCATATTCCTCTGGCAAAAGTATGAGTTGGGGCTTACATCATCTCTGAATATGCATATTTTACCTAATTTTAAGAAACACAGCCTCATGTACAGATTTTCAATACAAGTCTCATATATTAAATAAAGATGTATTATCTAATACATTGTATGTTAAAAGCACATGAGAAATGCTTTAATGAGTATGCATTTCTGTTTATTTTTCATTTGATTGGCAGAGTATATCAAGTTGTATCTGCTTCTTTGTTCTATACAAGCTGCAACTCAATTTTATATTAAATGTATTAACATATCAAACATTTGCAAATTCATGTAAGAACTAATTTCATAATTATATGTTGTACCACAGACTTTTTAATATATGTATATATATATATATATATACCAGCTTCAGTAAATACCTTCTCTTTCATTTTAATTTATGTCCTTCCTCAATAATTTTCATTTTGAAAAGTTAAGATGTTCCTTAATTAATATATAATAAAAATTAAGTCAGTTCTCCTTGGAGAGAGTATAAACATTACCTGAATTAAAAAGTGTATCATTATGAAAAGTAAGCAACAGCTAAGGTAGCATTTACTAGAGAACTGGATTATAGGCTTTGTCTCTCAGCATGGACTCCTAAGTTAGGGTAGAGAAAGAAAGGATGATATTTCTCTGATTTCCTGCAAGAACCCTGAAGTTATAAAGCCAGTGTTGGACGTAAGTGTTAAATGACTTTTTTTATGGCTACACTTCTGCTGATTGATTTAAGTAGTTATTTGTTCATTTGGGGATTTTATCTCTCTCAATATTAAGAGTCTTAAAGCATATCTCTAGATATTATTGAAAGTCCTCTTTATTCTATCTAATAAAATCTGAAGTTTCCTATTAAGTATATGTTAGAGATTACCAGTCTATATAAACTCAGTTGTTTCTGATTATTCGCTCATCCTTTTTCTGAACATATTGTGACATTAATTATGAATTTAATCTCAATTCCTATGCAATCCACAAACAGTCACATGAAACCTGTGTGAGCGTGGGCAGTTAGTTTAACACAGTGAGTTCGTTTCCTTGGCTATGAAACAAAAACAATATTTGTCATCTCACATATTTCTTTGTTTAGAATGATAAGGTAACATAGGTACAGAATAATGAGATAATGAGGTAATATATGGATCTAAGATGGCAGATCGGGTAGATGTGCAGTGAGGAGTTCCATCAACAACAACACAGAATACTGGACCAAACAAGCTCAGGGGATGGTAGTAGAACTCTGAATCACATATAAAAGAATATTTAGAAGCTTGGAAGGTTCACAGCTAGGGGAATTTGTAGCAGAACCAAGAAAGCCATTACTTTCTAATTCAAGATGCTCAGCTATTCCCAGAGCCGCCATCCTGGGAGAGACCAAGTGGGGAAAGAATCAAAACAGCCAAAACCCCTGACAGAACCGCAGAGATACAGGTGTGGACATTCTTTTTTTGGTATCTATTCATTGGTCTCTCGCTGTCTGCGCACCTCCATTCTGGTGACTAGCGGGGATGTCTGAGTGAATGGGCACCCACACCCACCCCTGGAGGGTTCTACTACACATGTGCACAGATCTCAAAATTTAACGTGACAGCTCCCATTTAAAGCCAAACAGCCACCACTCATCTGTCAGTTTGTCTTACTGTGGTGGCTTGTGAGTTGCTATGATTCTAAAAGCTATGCCACTGGTATTTTAAATACCAGCAGGGTCACCCATGGTGGACAGGTTTCAGATGAGCTTCCAG
>NW_006408617.1:8019441-8023255 GCF_000296735.1 Chrysochloris asiatica
ATATCATGTTTGGTAAGGTGGAGAGTCAGAGAAAAAGAGGAAGACCCCCAGCGAGATGGATTGGCAAAGTGGCAGCATCAATGGGCTCAATCGTGGCAACAATTATAGGTTGGTCCAGGACCAGACAGTGTTTCATTCTGTTGTGCATAGGATCGCTAGGAGTCGGTACTGACTAGATGGCACCTAACAACAACAACAACAAGAACAACAACAACATTATTTTTATGAAACTCTCTGAACTACGTGGCCTGTTTTAGTTTTTCAGGAGCATTAGATGACACTCCTGGTGTAGTTTAAGATTTTCATGGTGGAAATGGCTGTCTGAGATTTAACCTAGTGTATTTGTGATCAGAGTTATAAATACGTAGAGTGAGAAAGCAGAAGAATAGCTGGGGACTGCTGAGCAATTACCTTCTTCTCTAGTCATAGATTGCTGAGGTTCGGGATGCCTGGATCTGATATGTAAATGCCTTAACACAGTGAAGCAAGAATCCAATAAACGGTTGCTGTAATTATTATTATTGGGTCCATTTTCCACTTATTCTGAGGCCCAGGCAGTTGAAGAAGAAAATGGACTTCTGAAACAGCTTCAATCATCTACAATAGTAGTTTTCTTGGCATGCCGACAGTTTACAATTGCTTGGGCTTAAAATAATGATACAGTGTTGTAGTTCTGGCTGGTTAATGAAAATAGAGACAACCATAAATCCTGAGAGATTTTCTGCTTGGTGAGAAGTAAAGAAATATAAGCCCAAACATATTAGAAATACAGAATACCTTTATCACTTTGCTCAATAGTTAATATCTCAACATCTTGAAGGGTGCGTTGGATTTCAGTAATCATAGGGGCATACATATTTCAGGAGAAAGCAAAAGCATGATCAAACCACAGAGGAAACAAAAAGAAAGGGAATGTGAAGTCACTGTGAGTCAGCCCATTTTTCTGGACACAGGGCTTCCCTTTTGGAATGGTTTGATTATTACTGCATAACAAAACACTTTAAAATGATGGTTTATTATTCTGTGGACTTCTGTGGGTTGGCAGGGTAGATGTTCTATTACTCACAATTTTGGCTGTGGTCACTTCTCTGGCTGCCTCTAGAGGGGTACCACTGTCCTCATCTGGATGTACTTTCTCCCTTCAACTGGCATGCCATCCAGGACCTCTCCAGGAGACCTCTGTTCCCAGAGGATAGCCTGTGCCACTTTGGAGCATCACTGTTGGTTGTAAGAAAGAGCGTTTCAAGCGGATAAGCCCCAGAGTGAAAATACATATGAACCTATGCTTGATGCATGCTTGTTAGTATCCCATTTAGCAAAGCAAATCATGTGGGCAAGCCTCAAGTCAATACGAGATATAGATAGACTTGAATCTAGGGAGGTGTGGTTTATTTAGGTCTTGCAATGTAACACCACATTGTACTGGTGTGGTGCAGTAGGAGAGGCACTGGAGCATAAGTTGTTTTAAACCACAAGGTCAGTGGTTCACACCCACCAGCCACTCCTCAGATATGCTGTACAAGGTTGCTATGAATTGGAACCAACCAGACAGCACTTAACAACAAACAGTGCAAGACAGAGCAAAAACCTTATAGATATATTAGAAGAGGGAACATTTGTAGTTCTAAAAGAGAATCTAAAAATGTAATAGAACTAGAGCAAATTATCCCTTCAGTGGAGTGCCTTGTTGTTGTTAAGTGCTATCGAGTCAATTCTTACTCATAGCAATCCTATGTACAACAAACGAAACATTGCCTGGTCCTGTGCCAGCTTCACAGTTGCTGCTAGACTTGAGCCTATTGTTGCTGCCACGGTACCAGTCCATCTCTTTGGGGGTCTCCCTCTTTTTCGCTGTCCTTCACTTTACTAAGCATGATGCCCTTCTCTAGGGATTGGTTCCTCCTGATGTATGTCTGAAGAATAAGAGATGATGTCTGGCCATGTTGGCTTCCAAGGAACATTCTCACTGTACTTTTTCCAACACAGATTTGTTTGTTCTTCTGGCTGTCCGTGGTACTTTTAATATTCTTTTCCAACACCATAACTCAAATGCATCAATTCTTCTATGGTCTTCCTTATTAATTGTCCAATTTTCACATATGTATGAGACTATTTGAAAGGTGTACTTTAGTCCTCAGACTGACATCATTGCTCTTGAACACTTTAAAAACGTCTTGAACAGCAGATTTGCCTTATGCAATATGTCATTTAATATCTTGACTGCTGCTTCCATACTGAATCAAAATCTACATTTTAGCAAGATCTCCAGATTCAGATTCATTATTACTGAGGTGGAAAGATGACAAACTGGACAAATACAATTAATCCTGGTGGTTATGCACCCAATGACATTGGGTATTTGTATGGAATCTACCAATCTACCTTTCTCTCAATCAAAATTACAAAAATATCTGAAAAACATTTGAAAAAAATGACCAAAATAGATCCATCATATAAAGGAAAAATCATCGTAAACTCAAAATCTAGTAGACAAAATTTGCTAGAGGATTTAACTGTAAATGTGATTAGACTGACATGTGGAGAAAATGATGCTCAAAACAAGCTTGGAAGAAATAATCATTCCAGAGGAACCAGAAACCCAGAGAGAGCAAACTGAATTTTCAGAATCAACCCTTAGGAAAATTGATAGGGAAATGTTTTTCTTTTACTACCTAAACAAAACACAAATATTATAAGCAGTAGGAGGCAGAGACTGAGCTGAGTTGAAGCTGGATTGAAGCCCTAATATTGCTTTGTCAGCCTCTTGCTGATAATAGCTCTCCAGTATTTTAAATCAAAAACACGGAGTGCTCTGCAACACTTAGCTCTGGTGTGTTCTACATTCTAATCTTTGTATTGTGAGAATGCTACAAATTCCACTTGAATTTCTAGATGCTTCCGGCTAAGATTTTTTTTTATCTTCCACTCAATTTATCTCCAATATTTGAAAAAATTTCTAGTAGGGGGAACACAGGTTCTGAATTCAGAGCCTGCCAAAATCTCTCTTGTTCCCTCAGCCTCTCATTAATTCCACAAAGTATTTATACCAAATCTTAGCTTCAGATTTCAAGTTCCTGTTATGCCTAAAATTGTCATATACCTCCCAGATAAAAATGGGTGCAGAAATCTACTCAACCTTCAAGGTTTATGTCCTCTGTTTCATCATAGTTTTTTATCTAACATTGCCTCAGCAATTTTCCACTGTCTTCCAGAAGATATTTTCCATATTTTATCTGTTTTTTCTAGATTTTCTAGGAAAATATGCTGCTCTGCCATGATCACCCTATCCCAAGGGAAGCAGGGTTCTACAAGATGGTTTAAGTTAAGAAATCATCTGCTTAGACTTCCTTAACCTATCTTCAACCTACATTCCAGTCATATTTTACGTGTTTGTGCAAACTTAGTGTTCCATCCTGATTTGCTGAATACTTCAAATATTCTCCCAACATTCCCACTTGGAATTCCATAATCCTATAGCTCTAAATCTTTTCATGTAGAACTTGGACCCAATTTATTATGCCATATAAACATATGATCCTTGAAGTTACAGACTGTGTCTTGCATATCTTTGGATTCTCCCATCTCTTACTATTCAGGTGTTTACATAAAACAGAAACTCAATAAACATTTGATAGTTGTCTTTGAATAATCTGTATTTTGCAATTTCTGTCTATGGCCTTCTGTTCTAAAAAAGTTTAGTTACAGATAAGCCTATTATTGGTAAAGTTTTTTATTTCTTTCTTTCCTACCTTCTTTATTTGTTTTTCTGGTGAAAGCATCAAATTTTGAGCTCACTGACCTTCAGGTTGTTGTT
>NW_006408617.1:8028475-8038575 GCF_000296735.1 Chrysochloris asiatica
AGCTGTTTCTCTTTATTTTGAGTTGTAACCCATTAGCAAATGAAGGTCCCTTTTTTCTCCCATGCGGTCTTTTCTCCCACAGACTTTACTCCATTTGCATCATCACAGTCAACTCTACTTTGGGGAGGCAGCTCTTCCCCATCACATTTTGAGTGCCTTCCAACCTGAGGGGCTCATTTTCCGGCACTATATCTGACAATGTTTCTCTGCTATTCATAATGTTTTCAGTTACTAAATATTTGGATATAGTTCATCACTCCTTCTTCCTAGTCTGTCTTCATCTGGAAGCTCATCTGAAACTTGTCCTCCATGGGTGACCCTACTGATATTTAAAATACCTTTGGCATAGTTTTCAGAATCACAGAAACTCAGAAGCCACCACAGTACAACAAACTGACAGACGAGTGGTGGATATATATGTATTTGTAGTTGTTGTTCTCAACTGCTGTCGAGGAGGTTCTGACTCATAGTGACCCTGTATAGGCTTTCCAAGGAGCAGCTGATGGGTTGTAACTGCCGACTTTGTGGCTCACAGTCCAGTACTGATCCTTCAGCACCACACCCGGAGTCCATAGGACTGTAAATATTAACTGTAAATGTTTCTAAGACAGCAAATCGTAACTGGAGCAGATAGTCTCATCTTTCTCCCATGGCTCTGCTAACAGGTTTGAACTGCCAATCTTCTAGTTAGAAACACTGCCTCACTCAGCATCAACAGGAGTCCAACTCCTTAAAAATATAATAATATGTAAATATGTAACATATAACTGTGTATGTATAGACTGATATAGTGTGTCATGTGTATATATGGTATGAGCATATCTGTATGCATAAGTATGAATGCATGTATATGTATTGCCCAAGGCAAAGAAATATCATTTTGCCTCTCAGAAGATAATTCCATATGTAGAGTAGTTTATGGGAAAGTCACATTAAGCAAAATATTTACAACATTAAGTTGGCATACGTAACTTCTGATTGAATTGCCATCCCCATCATTTTCTGCCTGGCTGACTAGTTGTTGTTTTCCCTATGATAAGGTAACCCTCTCTCCACTCTCCAGCCTAGTTCAGATTCCTATTTCACAGCATCCTCTTGACTGAGTTTCTTTGTCATAGCACTGATTACATTTCTTTAATGTGGTAAAATATGTGTATTACTGTTTAGTATGTATGTATCTATGTATCTATATTACTGAATTATATATATTACTCTATATCCTTAAAGTCAAGTTCCAGGCACTCAGTAAAGACTTCATTAAACTATGCTCTCCCAAATGAAAAGCTTCCTTCAGAGAATATTTAACAACAACTTACACATTCACCTGGTCTGTTATGGAGTAACCTTGCACTGTAAATATTTACATGAAGTAACAAAAGCATATACTCAAATTTTTCCTATTATAAAACCAGTAATCCATTGCCATTGAGTCAATTCCAACTCACAGCAGCTCCTTTGGGTTTCTAAGATTGTAAATCTTAATGCAAGCAGACAACCTCATCTTTCTACCAAGGAGTTACTGGTGGATTTGAACCATTGACCTTGTGGTTAGTATCCCAACACTTAATCCACTATGCCACTTGGGCTTTTTTCCCCCTAACACAAAGAGTAATAAAAATCATTTTGAGGTCCAAGAGTGCCTCGTCTTATATATTAAGTCATACCACATAATGAGTCATTTATTTTGCATCAAGTGTGTGCACATCAGTTCATGATATATTGCTGAAATCATAATTCTTTCACATATTCTGCATTTCCATTTTATCATATTCTATTGATTTGAAACACATAAAGGAAAAAAAAGAAAAACTTCAAAATAACCACGATTCATTCAGTAAGTCAAAAAATTATTTTGAAGTGGAACTAAAGACCATTGCAACAATTCATTCTAGAAACATTGCAAATTATCATTACTTTGAAATTTCTAGACTTGCATTATTATTTCAAAAATACTTTATATTTTCCTCTGTATTATCTTCAATAGTATGATATTTAATCTTTGATTATTAAGTTTTTCTATTCTACACTTGTAAAAACTCAAATAATTACTTATTAAACCAAAATTTAAGTGCCCTATCGAAAGAGCTCTGGTAGCTTAATGGTTACGAATCGGGCTGTGAACCGCAAAGTCAGCAGTTCAAAACTACCAGCCGCTTCGCGGGACAAAGATGAGGCTTTCTGCTCCCATAAAGATTTACAGCCTCGGAAATCCTGTTCAGGGTTGCTATGGGTCGGAAACTACTCGACGGCACTTAACAACAACATAGAAGAAAAAGAAGAAAGGTAGGTATGGAGGGAAGAAGCTTCATTTAGAAATGGATGTTGTTATTGTTAATAACAATATCATAGCGATCCTATCTAGGGTTTTCAAGGAGCAGCTGCAGGGTTTGAACTGCTAACTATGAAGTTAGCAGTCCAATGCTGATCCTACAGAGACACACAAGGACTATGGTCTATTTAGTAGCCCTTTCATCTGTGTACACAATATCCAAGGTAGCTTTGAGAAACAATATTGCTTAATTAAGCTCTTATTCTTATATCTGAAACATGAATTCACTCATATTGATACACATTATTTCCAATGTCTTGCAGCCACTATTCATAGGTACTTTTATAATTTCTTATAAATAATTAATTTTATTAAATTGCTAAAGGTTTTTCTTCTTAGTGCTTCAGAGTTTTATTTTCACTGCCCATTTAAAAAAACAACAGCATTATAGTTTACATCTTGTTTTAATATTTAAAAAATACTTGTCTTTCCAGTAAGATCTAATTGGTATTCATTTTGCCAATTCACTCGAATGTTGTTATTGTTAAGTGTCGTCAAGTTGGTTTGGACTCATAGTGACACTGTATAGAGTTTCTGAGAGTGGCTGGTGGATTTGAACCCGCTGACCTTGCAGTTCCAGTCAACCTTGGGGTCAAGTGCTTATCCTACAGTGCCACACCAGGACTCCAGCAGAATAGGCATTTCATATTGGACACGTCTCTCAAGGTGAAATGAGTTCATAGACTACAGCCTTCAAGATATGCAGATGCTGGTATCATGGCAGTGGTGACAGATGCTTACTGATTGTGATTTGAAAAATAGTAGCTTAGTTCCCTAGATTCCTTTTTTTAAAATATAAATGACCTTAAATGTTACCATTTCCAAACAATAGGTGAAAGCTAAGGTAACATCTCTGGAAGAAATTTGGAAGCGATTTAATATGGCATTCAGGCAATTTCTGCCATAGACTATACTCAATCTTTTCTTTTAATTTTGACACCTCAAGCTGAAAAATTTTCAGCTTTTGTTGAAGTTAAAATAATGCAACTGGGGGAACTGAATAAATTGTTATGAAATACAGTTCCATGATGAATTTTCACAAACATACTCCATCATATACAAGAGAAAACTCATTGGAGGAAAAAAAATAAGCTTTCAAAATGAATCAAGAAATAAAGACAGACTGCTGATATACAGAAAAATAAATACAGAAGACTAGAGAGGAAAAATATTTTATAAAAGACAAATTAGCACAATATCATCTTCTTTAATTATGCCTTATGAGCTTTGGAAATCTTTCTCTGCTTGTTTAGCATTAGTTTTTAGATTTCAGGTTGACTGGTCTATGTAAATTGATTACACATTCAAGTTGTGAAAATGATTTTGAAATGGAAGATTCATTGTGTTCATAAGCATTGAATATATATTTATTTTCCCAGGAGGAGGAGTGCTAATTTAACATTTTCCCATTTTTAAGGTAGCAGCAATGATAGCTATTTATTTATTTATTATTGCTTTAGAAAACATCTTTGGGGAAAGTGAAACAATTATTCAACGATGGAAAACTTTAGGATAATGAATATTTAGGTGAACTTTATAAGATTTGCTATAAAAGCTGGTGTTACACTTATATCTAAAGGAAATTTATGCTTCTCATATTGCACAAATTGTCATTCCTCTTGGTGTCTATGTTGTATAATTTATTCAACTAATAATTATTTATTGTTGATACTTTTGTTATTTGCTGTCAAGTCTTTGTTGTTCAAACCAACCATGAGGTTGAGTGCTTGTCCTACGGCACCACATAGTATAATAGAAATTATTATATGATAGATTCTGGGCTAGGCACTGAAAATAGAACAGTGGAAAAACAGATGAGTATTCCTCTACTTAGCAACTTATTTTCAGGTGGAGAGGCAGAAAATAAATAAGCACATATATAGCATGGAGTCCTGATGGTGGTGCTACAGGTTAGGTATTACACTGCTAACCCTAAGGTTGGTAGTTCAAACCCACCAGTCACTCTGCAGGAGAAAGATGAGCTGTCTCCTGTGGTTATGTGCCGTGGAGTCGGTTCCAACCCATAACGACACTGTACAGGTTTCTGAGGCTATAAATCTTTACAGGAGCAGAAAACCTCATCTTTCTCCCGCAGAACAGCTGGTAGTTTCCAACTGCTAACTGTAAGGTTTGCAGCCCGATTCATAACCACCACACTACCAGAGCTCCTTGTCTCTTATAAAGATGAACAGTCTCAGAAACCTTATCTAGAGTCACTGTAAGTCAGAATTAACTTGACGGCAGTGGGTTTGGGGTATTACAAAGAAAGAAAAATGAATAGAAAGGGCAAAGGAACAACAGAGGTGGGGTGAGGATTACCATTTTAAATAGCATGACCCAAAAATGTCACTGAGGTAAATTGACTAACTGATGTGTTGCTGCAGGATAAGCACTAGATTGCAAGGTCAGTCTGAACTTCAGTATCAGTTCAGACTCACCAGCTGCTGCTGCTCAGAAACCCTATACAGGACAGCTCTGAGTCAGAAACAACATGGCGGCACTTAACAACAACAATCTGAAAGCAGTGAAGTAGTAAGCCGTGTGGATACGTGAGAAGGTAGGAGTATTTAGCCGCACAGAATAGTTATTGCTAAGACACTCAGGTGGGAACTTCTTCAACTACATCTGATCATATTTAGAACATTGTATAAGTTCTTAATTGCGGGTACTTATTTTTTTTCTCTATTTTAGAGATGTTGTATGCCTCTTTTAAAAAACTTCAAGCTTTCTACTTAAATCTTAACCTTGTATTTTCATTTTCTTTAACATAATAATCAGTTTAAAGTTTACATTTGATAATTCAGGAATTCTATTTTTCTGTGGTCTGTTGCTCTCTTGGTTAGGTGGACTTGCATCTTCATGTGCCTTGTTATTTTTTAATTAGTATGGGGCATTGCATATGAAAAACTGGCAGATATACAATTGGATGATATTCTTTTCCATAAGAGAGAAATAATGACTACATGAGGAAGGCAAGTATGGGTACTAGTCACTCCAGATCATATTTGAAAGCTGTGACCGATGTGATCCAATTAGAAATTTAGATAATTGGAAGTTGATTCTCAGAGCCAGTCAATTGTCAGTTCACCACGCCTTCAGGTTGTAACACTCAGACTCTAATCTAAGTCTGAAAGATCCCTCCATACCTCCATACTCCGGGAAACAAATTTCAATGATTTGTCCCTCTGTCCTCGAGGGAAAACAAAATTCCATGATTTGTCCCTCTGTCATTTGCACTCCGCCAATAATTTTGCTCAATCCACCAATAATCTCACCCTCTCATCCACCGTGTATGACATTATCAACTAACGCTATTAGAAAAATAGTTTTAAAGGTGGAGGACAGTTTTATGCATTCCTTTCTTGTCTTGGATCTTGACACTATGACCTATGCTTCCTTGAAAGCTTTCAAAGAATGCTAAATGCTAAACCATTTAAAAATATTTTGTCCAGTTTTGTTTTCTAATTCCTCTAAGTTAGAAAACTGAGCCCAATTACCTAGTTTACCATATTGAAAGTAAATTCTGAATTAGTACTTGCTTTTGTCATGATCCATTTTGTAGATCACACTTCTTTGATCACTGTTGGTAGAGAAAAGCATTGCATTTGAGTACCACATAGTTTCTATCACATATTAGTTCGATATGTCACTTTTTAATGTCATGGATTTCAATAACAATCACAAAGGTTTCTCAGTCTATCTGCAAGTAATATTCCCATGTTTGAAGAATAAAGTCCTTATTGATTGCATTTCTGTGTCTCTAGCACATTAAAAAATTAATTGCACAAAACTGCACAATATTAAGAGAACCCTGGTGTCACAGTGGTTAAGCAATCAACTGTTTTCAAAACCTCAGTGGTTGAATCGACCAGCTGCTCTGTTGGAGAAAGATGTGGAGGTCTGCTTCTGTAAAGATTTACAGCCTTATAAAAAGAAGAAAAAAAGATTTATATCCTTGGAAATCCTATGGGGCAGTTCTACTCTCTCCTTAGGCTCACTATGAGTTAGAATCAACTCAATTACAACAAGTTTGGTTTGTTTTGTACAATATTATCAAACTAAATGAAACATTTTGTAAAAGACATCTCGGCCAATAATATACCGTTATTTGAAAAGGTGTTTTATCTATGTGCACTGTGGTTCACTGTAATACAGTTACAATCCAATCCCTTGATTATATGCTGAATTTAGTTTTCTTGTTGAATCTAAAACACGTTTGCAAATGGACATCAGTTTTAAAACACTATAATAATTCTTGTTAATCACTTCTTACAACTGTTCTTGGCTTCTTAACTACATCATGTATAGAGGATGCATGTAAATGAAATCTGTCCAAGTTGTGACTATGCTATGGTTTATCCAAGGATAACCTTTATGAAAAATACAAGTAGTAGAGACTGATGGTTTCTTGTGAGTTGTAGAAGCAGGTTTAAGCAAATTTCTTGCCAGTTGCTGATCTAGAAAGAGATGCCCACTATTAAAATGTAATAGTGAACTGCTCTTTACATAAAAAAATCACTGAAGCAAAAGAGTTCTTTGAAAAAAAATCTGCTGATATTGAACCTAGAAAAGTTGTTTCTGTTATTGTAAGTTGCCCTTGTTCTTGTTGTTTTGGAGCCTTCAAGTCAGTTCTGATCCATAGTGTCCCTGTGTACAACAGAACGAAACACTACCCCATACTGTGCCATCCTCACAATCGCTGCTAGGCTTGAGACCGTTGTTGCTCCCACTGTGCCAGTCCATCTTGTTGAGGGTCTCACTCTTTTTCACTGTTCCTCCACTTTACTAAGCATGGTGTTCTTTTCCAGGAACTGATCCCTTCTTATAATATGTCCGAAATATAAGACAAAGTTGCCATTGAGGTGAAATCAATCCTCACTCATGATGGCTTCTTGTATGCAAATTAGAACTGCTCCCCAGGGTTTTCCAGCTTCAGTCATTCAAGGTGCTGCTAGGTGGGTTGAACCACCAATCTTTTGACTGGTAGTTGAGAGTTTAACCATTTGTGCCTTCCAGGGACAAACAAAACTAAAAATATTTAAGCTCTTATAATAAAGTGATTTTACAATGAATTTTAAAGAAGAAAGTTATTTTTACAATGGATTTTAAAGAAAAAAGTTACTTTTTACAAATAGTTGTAAAAGTGAGCATTGTTTCCCTAACCAAATTGTTAAATTTAAACTTTAGGAATACTATCTATTTGCCTGTCTATCTATCTATCTATCTATCTATCTATCTATCTATCTATCTATCTATCATCTATCTATCTATCTAAAGTCCTAGTGGCAAAGCAAGCTAAAGATTGGGCTGCTAACCAAGATGTCAGAGGATCAAACCCACCCACCCCTCTTTAGGAGAAAGATGAAGCTGTCGGCTTTCATAAAGATTGATATTTCAGAAATCCCAGAGATCAGTTTTACTCTGTTTTATGGGATCAGTGTGGGTCAAAATCAACTCAATATTAGTGTTTTTCTTTTGTTCTATATCTATATATTACTGTGTATCTATCTACCTATCAATCTGCAGTCCTTGTAGCAAAGTGGTTAAATGCCCAGCTGCTAACAGAAACATGGAAGTTTGCTTCCATAAAGATTTACAGTTTTGGAAATGCTATAGTAATGTTCTCTGTTCTATCGCATCATTATGAATCAGAAATCCATTCGATGGCAATAGTTTATCTCTCTGTCTCAAGATGCATATAAGATTTTTACATGTTTTTTTGTTTTTACCTTATTCCTCAACATTGAGAGTGAGGCTAGGAGGAACTATGCAGAAAAGAGTCAAACACTGGATAGCAGAATTGAACTATGAACAAGGATGTCTATCACCTAAATCCATGCTTTTCCCACTTTTTCTGTTGTGTAATAAGAGGGAAATAAAACCTTGCAAAATCAAATAGGATACTAACTTTATAAACATAGGTAATTTATGAAATAATGTGCAGGGTTATGGATAGGATGATAACTTGGAAAATGTTTTTGAGAAATGGTCATCTTTTTAGCATTCTTTCAAAACTGATAATTTTTCAAGGTGCATAAAATCACTAAAGCTCAGGATTTATATGAATAATACATAATATTACAGTTGCTTGGAAATTATTAAACCATATGTGATATATTCCATCTACTAAGATTAATATCCTAGAGAAATACAGTTTACCTAATATCACCAAAATTTCTTCCAAAGAGGCAGACCATAAGAAAACTTTCCCGTGAACTTTTCTTTTCCGTAAAAAAGAAGCCACCCATAGTGTTAATATTTCCAGCAGACTCCTTTAGCAATCACAATGTATAATCATTCACCTGGGACAGAGCACATGTTGCACTGAATTGTCATTTGTCTTTCTAGATTAAAAGCAAGTAAGTCTCTTGCCTGCAGTAATCATTCAGGAAATGTGATTAACATAAAATCAAAGAGTCCCTTTTTGTCAGGACTGTGTGTGTTACTTTGATCCCCTGACCTCTACCTTCTTACTACTTCCATCATTAGTAACTCCCTGCTTCCAGTGCTGGATAGAGTCACTTTTTTAACATGTCTTCTCATTTCTTGCTAGAAGAATAAGTTATGGAGAAAATAAAGCATAAATTTATTTCTTAGAGTGTTAAATATAAAAAATATCTATTGCTCTGCTTTCTTTACTTGGAGATTTTTTTTCTCTCAGATACACAAGGTCATTTGAACAGTAGGAAAAAACATAATGCAAATTTTTATGTGAGTTGTTTTTTTTAGCTTGACAAAACTAAAATTTAACTTACACATGTAATCTCAGAGTTCTAATTCTAAATGTATAATATCAAAATTTGATTATTTCATGTAGTATATTATTCACTTATATATATAAGAGTAACTATAGACGATAATATAAATAATACTTAAGATTTACTGTTAAATGAAAATTAGCTATGAGAACTGTGTGTACAATATAATTTCATTTATAAAAATGGAGAAGTTATTTGAATTTGTATGCATGAAATCATAAGAACTGGCTACAAGTGAAAAGTTGAAAGTGTAGCTTTTGAGTTCTGGAGTCAAAAGGAGACTTACTTTGCATTCATTACTTCTTTTGTATTATTCAAAATATTTGTGACATGCTTGAGGTAATTATCAAGTAAAATTAATGGATAATAAAGTGCAATAATTAAATTTTGTAAAAATCTTATGTAGGTATATTCATTCATTCATCTAAGAGCCTTTTATTATGACTTCATGATGCTGTTCTGTTGTTGTTAGGTGCTATGGAGTCAGTTCCTACTCACAGTGGCCCTGTGTACAACAGAATGAAACACTGTCTGGTCTTTACTACCACTACCAGCACCACCATGCCTTCCCTGGAAGCCTGGTGTGACACCATAGACTAAATACTTGATTACTGAACACAAGGTCACTATGAGTTGGAACAGATTTCACAGCATTTAACAAAATCAACAACAAAGAAGAGGGAAAGAATTAAGGAGGGAGGAAGGAAGTTACATTTAGAAATTGTTGTAGTTGTTGTTAGGTGCTGTTGAGTTGGTACCGACTCATAACGACCCTATCCACAACAGAGCGAAACAGTGCCCAGTCCTGTGCCAACCTCACAATTATTGTTATGTCTGAGCCCATTGCTGCTGCCACTGTGCCAATCCATCTTATTGGGGGTCTTCCTCTTTTTGTCTTAACCTTCCCTCTAACAAAAATGATATCCTGGTTGCGCAGTAGTGCTAGCGGCTTCCTTCTTCCTTTCTTAGGCTCGGCAGTCAGCCCTCGTGCTGAGCCGCAACAAATCGCCTCC
>NW_006408617.1:8038675-8041390 GCF_000296735.1 Chrysochloris asiatica
TAAGTGCTGTTGAGTTGGTTCCAACACATAGTAACCCTTTATAGTGTTTCCAAGGAGTGGCTGGTGGGTTTGAACCACTGATCTTGTGGTTTGCAGTCCAATGCTGATCCTCCAGCACCACAAAAGGTCAGCAGCAGATTCTTAGTCACGGAACAGGCTACAGAATTGAAATAATTATCTTTGACATATTCTGAGTTTAATGACTGAATATATTTTGGAATTTAATATTCACATACATTGTTGTTTAAAATGTCCATAGGGACCCAGTGACTGTTCTGTTGTTGTTGTTAAGTTCCATCTAGTCTATTCCGACACATAGTGACCATGTCTAGGATTTCTGAGGAGTAGCCAGTGAGTTTGAACTACTGACCTTGTGGTTCAAACCAACCTTGCAGTCCAACGCTTTATTCTATAGTGCCACATCAGGACTCCATAAAAATCTTTCCTAATTATCATTTTTATCTGATATTTTCTTTAATTAATTTTTACTATAGGAGCAGACAATATGTCTGCTTATGGAAAGTCTCCCACAAAGATTATTAAACTGGGAACAAATTAGGTTCAGAGAGAGTCATTTTATTCATACCATAATTTTGACATTTTCCTTTAAGGAATAAGTTCATCTTGATGCTCTTTTAAAAAGTTGATTCATAATGAAAAAAATGATCTCAAAGAAGTAAAAACAATAAACAATAGGAAAAATTATTACTATTTGAGATCTTATTATGTTGGCAACATCTTTGTGTACTAAGCATTTTTACAGATTTCATCTCACTTAATATTCATAATATACCCATGATATCAGTATTATTACCATCCCTGTTTTGGAAATAAGGCTTGGAAAAATTAAATAGTTTATGCAAACTCAAGCATCTAGCATGTATCACAATGAGGCTGTTATCAAATTTAGTCTGAGAGCAAAAGTCTATGAATTATTTACGTCTATGTCAAGAAGTAATGGAAAGTTGCCAACAAGGATGTGTTAGGAGAGGAATAAAATTAGAATATTACAGGTGAACATATGCAATTTTAAGTATTTATTTCATCTGGGCTAACAGAATATAAAATAATATTATCCATAAACTGACATGAATGACAAAGTTCTTCCCAGAAAAGGAAATAAATTCACAAAATGCAAACATTTTCTTAAATTATTTTTACCAAGAAGTCTATTATTAATGAGTTAATGTATATCAAAATTATAAATTCAAGAGACACCTAAGGTGTATATAGTACTGTAGTTCCTATATGTCTGAGTGAGCAGGTCTAAGAAACTAAACAGGATTGTTGTTAGAAGTCTATTATTCTTAGGATCTAAAATATCTTCTGGTGGCAGTAATCTAATCTTTCATTGTTTTGATCTGATGTGGTCATCTCCCATTTTTGCATAACATTGATTTTTGCATAACATTGATTTTTGCATGATTTGGGGAAATGAGGAGTAGGTGTAGACCTTTTCTTTTTATAAAAGAGGGATAATACACTATTTATCATTTATATGCTTGATTATTTTTCTTAACATTATGATTCTAGGTCCATCTGTGTTGTAATATGTTTCTAACACTCATTTTTATTCTTTATGGATACATGGTATTCCACTGTGTGTGTGTGTGTGTGTGTGTGTGTGTGTATATATATATAAATTCACTCTTACATCTGTTCATTGATAGACATTTCAACTGTTTCTATTTATATTCTATTGTGAATAAAGCAATAATGAACATAGGTATGAAAAATAATAACCCTGCATAGAATTTCCAAATAACTAAATAATCTTCTGGGAAGAAACTGATCATAGGTGAAGGCTGGTATCACAATAAAACCTTCGTTTTTTAAAAAGGAAAGGTGATTCAAATAATAGGGTGGGGTCTGTCACCTAAATGTATCTCTTCATTCATTCACTCACTGACTCCTGTCTGTAGGTAAAATTTAAAATGGCTACTAAACTGTGTAAGGCAGCGAAAGTCTCCAGAAAATATATGAATAAGGGAGCTTGCTGTTGACCCTATTTCTGTGGAGACATCAGGGTTTCATGCAGGTGCAACTTTGAGACTGCAGTGCACTGCTGGAATCTGTCTGAGTGAAGTAGCATCGCTCATGAAAAAAATGACACACCAGCCATTCTCAGTGGGTTTAAAATACATACCTGGAAAAGTCAAGAGCAGAAGGAGGAACATGTCCAGTAACTAGTAATACCACGCAGTCAGTAAAAGATCTTGCCCATACATACATGTGAGAGTAAAATACTCAGAAATAATTAACAGGAACTTCACAGCAAGCTACTATATGCCAGGCATGGAAAATGACATTTAAAATAATGGTCACTTAGCACAGCAGTTCACTGGAGTGGATGTTTTATATATATAATAATAATACTAATAATAAACCACTGTCATCAAGTTAATTCCAACTCATAGCAACTATATATATAGTTGTTGTTAGGTGCTGTTGAGTCTGTACAGACTCATAGCAACTTTATTATGCACAGCAGAACGAAACACTGCCCGATCCTGGGCCAATCTCACTACTGTTACCACGCTTGAGTCCATCAATGCTCTCACTTGGCCAATTCATCTCGTCAGGGGTTCCTCTTTTTCTCTGACCCTCCACCTTACCAAACATGATATCCTTCTCCAGCAACAGGCCCCTCCTGAAAATATGTCCAAAGTATGAGAGACAAAGTTTGGCCATCTTGGCCTCCAAGGAGCACTCTGG
>NW_006408617.1:8046782-8064816 GCF_000296735.1 Chrysochloris asiatica
AGACTGCTCCCTCCTGATAATATGTCTTATGTATGAGAGATGAAGTCTGACCATCCTGGCTTCTAAGAAGCCCTCTGACTGCACTTGTTCCAGCAAAGATCTGTTTGTTCTTTTGTTAGTCCACAGTACTTTCAATATTCTCCTCCAACAACATAATTCAAATACATCAATTCTTCTATGGTCTTCCTTATTCATTGTCCAACTTTCACATGCATATGAGGTCGTTGAGAATATCATGGCTTGGATCAGGCACACCTTAGTCCTCAAACTGATATATTTGCTCTTCAACACTTTAAAGGGGTCTTGTACATCAGATTTGCCTAATGCACTACATAGATTAACTTCTTGACTGCTGCTTCCATGAGTGTTGAGGGTTGATCTGAGCAAAATGAAGTCTTTTACAACTTCAATATTCTCTCCATTTGTTGGATGTTGCTCCAGTTGTGAGGTTTTTGTTTTCTTTACATTGAAGTGTAATCAATATTGAGGACTGTGGTCATTGACTTTAATCAATAGATATTTTAAATCCTCTTAACTTTCAGCAAGCAAGATTGTATCACAGGTTGTTAATGAGTCTTCCTCCAATTCTGACGCCACGTTCTTCTTCATATAACCCAGCTCCTTGGATTATTTGCTCAGCGTAAAGATTGAATAAGCATGGTGAAAGAATACAGTCCTGGCACACATCATTCTTCATCTTGAAACATTTGGTGTTCCCTTGTTCTGTTTGAACAACTGCATTTTGGTTTATATACAGGTACTTCATGAGCACAATTAAGTGTTCTGGAATACTCATACTTTGCAATGTTTTCCATAGCTTGTCATGATCCACACCGTTGAAAGCCTTTACACTGTCAAATATTATAATGAAATGTGCAAAGACCTGGAGTTAGAAAACCAAAAGGGAAGAACATGCTCAGCATTTCTCAAACTTAAGGTAGTAAAGAAAAAATTCCAGCCTCACCTTGTGGTGTTGAAGGATTCTATGGACAAAGTATTGAATGATACAGAAAGCATCAAAAGAAGATGTAAGGAATGCACAGAGTCACTGAACCAAAAATAAATGGTCAGTGTTCAATCATTTCAAGATATAGCATATGATCAAGACCTAATTGTACTGAAGGAAGATGTCCAAAGTGCACTGAAGGCATTGACAAAGAATACGACTTCAGGAACTGACAGCATACAAACAAAAATCTTTCGACAAACTGATGCTATATGAAAAATCATTATCCTCAAACAAAGCCCAAAACCCAACTCTGTTGTCATTGAGTTGATTCCATCTTTTTTCATCCTATAGAACAGGGTGAAATTGGGCAATGAATAAGGAATACCATAGGAGAATAGATGCATTTGAGTTATGGTGTTGCAGGAGAATATTAAAGTACCGTGGACTGCCAAAAGAACAATAAAATCTGTGTTGAAATAAGGACAGCCAGAATGCTCTTTGGAAGTCAGGATAGCCAGAGTTCATCTCTCATACTTCCGGCATATTATTAGGAGGACCAGTCCTAGAGAAGGACATGATGCTTGGTAAAGTGGAGGGTTGGAGAAAAAGAGGAAAGACCCCCAATGAGATGGATTGGCATCTTTTTTTTTTTTCTTGATCATAGTTATGAGTTTATTTTATGAAAAAAACCCATTTCATCCAAAGTCCATTTAGGATGATTTGTGTATACATAAATAAGAGATTAAAGACAATGAACATAAACAGAATGAAAGGAAATAGAATAAACTGACTCAGGTTTGATATGGTCACGTGAGAGAGGAGATTCCTTTCTGAAAATGTCAGTGCAGTATATGTTGGGATCTTCTGGGTGGTGGGGTAGGAGGTGGAATGTGAGCTGGACCACTGGGCTTCATCAAGGTCACTTCAGAATCCACATTCCACAGGGTTGTCCACCACACGTCCACACAGAGCTCTGTATTTTAGGACCTCCTATCTCTCCCTGAGTCATACCAATTTTACATTGTTCCTCTCCAGGGGCCCTCATCACTGAGTCCTCATGAGGTTCTTTTTTTTCCCCATAGCTTATGAGTTTTTTTGTTTTTTTTTTTAAACTTCATCCAAAGTACCATTTCAGACTATTTGTGTACACATAAACAAGAGATGAAAGACGATGAACACCAACAGAATAAAAGGAAACAGATTCAACTGACTCAGGTTTGATATGGTCATGTGAGAGAGGAGGAAGTTCCCTTCTGAGAATGTCAGTGCAGTATATGTAGGAGGACCCCCAAGGAGTGGCAGCAACAATGGACTCAAGCATGGAAACAATTGTGAGGCTGGCACAGGGTGGGGCAATGTTTCATTCTGTTGTACAGAGAGTCGCTATGTAAGTTGAGTCAGAACCAACTCAATGGCACTTAACAGCAGCAACAGCAAAAAGGGCAACTTACAATAACAACAACAACTTTTCTAGGTTTGAGGATTGTGAGTTTGGTGCATAGCATGAAGTTGGTGCACGGGTAGGTCCCTATAAGTCGATACCAACTCAATGGCACCTACCAACAACAGAACAGGGTAGAGCTACCCTATAGAGTTTCCAAAGCTGCAAATCCTTATAGAAACCAACTGCTACATCTTTCTCCTACATAGAGGCTGATGTGTTTGAATTGCTGACTTTACAATTAGCAGCTGAGCGCTTTAACCACTGTGTAACCAGGGCTATTAAAAGTGAAGCCACATGCTTGCAAAAGAAGTTTTCTGAAATTGTAGCTTTTAAAGCTCAACCTTTCACACTGCCATCTTTGATTCCCTCAAAATTGGTCATTTGTGAGCCACTTTTTCAAAAATAACGGCAAAAATACGCATATTGGCCTTCATATAAACAATTTAACGTACAGGTAAAAATTTAGAGAAGTGATTACGCTTCAAGACAACAAAGACTCACAGTTAATGTATGAAAGCGTACTGTTGGTTAATATCTGAAAGCGTACTGTTGGTTAATGTTTGAAAGTGTACTGTATGTGAGAAACACATTTACTATGTCATTAGCTTAGATACGGTACTGCAGAGTTTTCCTCTAATGGTAGCACTTAAAATGATGATTGATTACATCATTGCTTTTATACAGAATAAAAATTGTAACATGCATTCTCTTTTTATCTTTATAAAAAACATCATCTTTAGAAAGATGAGAAGGCTATAGAGAGCACCAACTCAGTTTTTGTTGTACTGTTTCTTATTGGTGCAGATGTTTTTTTTTATCAGTTTCTAGTGTCACATTTATTCTCCTGTCTCCCTATCTCTTTATAGGATATGGAAGACTCGTAGGTAGCAGATATATAGTGGTACTATCACTTGGCTTGCAAACGAATGATTTCCTCTTTAAAATTCAGCTCTTATTCTTTATATCTTGGGCCATTTTATTAAAATATATTTTTCTATAGTTGGCCTGTCAGACAAAGATTAATTCCTGTAAATAGATAGAATAGAATCCTTTGGATATTTGCCTACTGCATTACAAAGAAAGAATTGTAGCCTTTGATTTTGGCACAGATCTGGAGAATTAGCTTCCTGTCCTCCCAAATTGAAATCATTAGCTGTGATATCTGAAGAGAATAATGGTCTATCACAGAGAATGCTTGCTTCAGATTTCTTTTTAAATTTGTTGCTACTTTTTACAATTGCCCTTTTCTGAATTTACAAAATTATATCTTTCTCTTTCTTTCAAAACCAATTCTCCTTAAAAATCTGGAGATTTAGAGATTGACCATACTGTCCAGCAATTTTTGTTGCCCAAACTTAGCAGACAGACAACCAGTAATGCTCTAGGCTACAGAAAAGCCATTATTGGACCAGATGTTATTAGAGAGTAGAAAAACAGATTACTCCTTATATGTTGGTGCTATAGAAGCCTTTCATAAAGTAGTTATAGCTAAAGAAATACAGAAATCTCTTTGTCAGAAAACATTTTAGCTAAATGGAGTCAAACATTAGCTGGTATGTCCTTGTTAAGTTTTATAAAAACTCATGGTCATAATTTGTCCTTATAAGGGAAAAACACAACAAAACAAAAAACTCAAAACCTAACCTACCAAGACCAAACTAAGGCTAATTTAAAAAATAGCTACTTTTATCACTAGGCTCTACTAAGTTAATTTCATTATTTAGCACCAAAGATTTATTTTTCTGCACTATCTGTATTTCTACTGTTGGGGAAAAGAGTCAGCAATCACTACTACAGAGCTATTGCACATAATTATTGTTCCAATTCTTTTAGGATTGCTCTTACAAAGTTTTCTCTCAGGGTTTGTATGAGAATAAAACCAAGCTACCAACTTATCAGTTGATACTATCTGATACTCATCCTGAGTGTTTCTCTTTAACAAGAAATTATCTTGTCTTTTTCTTGATTTTTGTTTTTTTTTTTCTCTCATGAGGTTTTAATATTTTTACTTGTTTGGAGAAATCACTGCATATACTTTTTTTTAAAACAAAATTTATCTGAGAATTTTTAATGTTTATTTTTATTTTATGCTTTTTAAAAGATTAAGTTTTAAAATATCAGCAATCTCTAAAGTCTGTTGTCTTGTTGTTAAGTGCCACCATGTTGGTTCTGACTCATAGTGACTCTCTATAGGATTTTTGAAACTATACATCTTTGTGGGAGCAGAAAGCCTAATCTTTCTCCATGTAGTTGGTGCTGGGTTCAAACCTCCAACTTTGTGGTTCATAGTCCATTGCTTAATGTACAGAGTTACCGTGTTCTCCTCCAATATTGAGAATAAAATGTATAAATCCCCCTATACTCCCATCAACCCTACATAGTAATCTGATCCCAATCCCCAAAATAATCATTGTCCTTGCAGGTTATTCTCAATTTATTCTTAAATATACTCACATTTTACAATGTTGTACTTCAAACATATATATATACATAAAAAAAAAGCTTCTTAAAATTTCTTATAAAGTAAAATTAAGTAAAGAATTGACCTTAAGCAAATATTTGCTCTTTATCACATGAACTTAGTGACATTTTTTGACTTTAAGAAATATTTTCAACTTGATTTTTAATTAATTTTAAAAAGAAAAAGTTATTGCGGTGACATTTACATGCATTAAAGTAACCATTCTGTGGTTGGGTGCCACAGAGTCAGCTCCAACTCCTAGCACCCTATAGGCAATGGAACAAAACCCTGCCTGGTGCTGTACCGCCCTCACAATTGTCATGTGTGAGCCCATTGTCACAGCCACTGTGTCAATTCATCTGGCAGAGGATCTTCCTCTCTTTTGCTCACACTCTATTTTACCATGCAAGATGTACTTCCCCAGGGACTCGTTCTTCCTGGTAAATATGTCCAAAGTACATGAGATGAATTCTCACCAGCAAGGAACATTCTGTTTGCAACTCTTCCAAGACATTAAAATGAATAAATCAGTGACATTTTGCACATTCACAATATTGCCCAACTTCCACCTCTCTCTACTTCTAAACATTTCTCTCATTCCAAAGTAAAATCGTTTACCCATTGTCAACATCTGAAATCTATAAAAATCTACCTTGAATTGACAATTTACCTTCAATAGCAAACAAAATCTAAGCTCCTATGAAGCCCCATCTTCCTTCCCCCTTTGTGTTGCTGTTGTTGTCACAAATTATATACATTTTGGGAACAATATTAATATAAATGTATTTTCATGTTTTTGTTTTTAAAATCATGTCAGTCATAAAAAATGGAACTACGAATCAGAAATACAGACTTTTGATTTACCTATGTAGTTGTATTTCCTGAAGATCACTATTTTTCTTGATTCTGAATTCTTGGTTAGTTGTCTAGTGTCCTTTCATTTTAACCTGATGGACTCCCTCAAACACTTCTTGTTGAATACTTTCATTAATAAATATAAAAAGCATAAAACACTTGTTACAAAACAGATAAAAAGATTCATTTATATTTTATTTATCTATAATTATTCTAATTTTTCCTTTACTTTTTTTTTTAAGTTTTTATTGTGAATTGAATGAAATTTTTCAGGGCAGATCATCAGTTTTACATTCAACAAATCATACACCTTGTTTCATTACAATGATTATAATCCCCTCATGTGCCATCAGTTAACAGTATTTCTCTATATTCACTTTAGCTCCTTTTTATTTATTTTTTTAAAACACTCAGGCATATATAATAACTTACACCAACAAAGGTCACATTCTGAAAGTCTGCCTCTTGGCCACCAGCTCTTAGTTCCTCTCTTTCCATGAATCTAGAGTCCTCAGCTGCTCCATGTCCCCATCTCTGCATAAAATTCTGGTGTCACTGCTTCTCTGGATAAGGTCTCTCATTCCACTTGTACTCTTCTCCCTTGATGGTCCTAGGGTCCTCTATTTCTGGACTGTAAGATTAACTACTCCCCCGTTTTTGTTACAAAACTTCTACCTTTACAATTGTGACAGTCGTAACTAGTCATAACAATTACTCACTATTGAATCGTAAGAATCCTATCCCCATCTCTTTTAACCAGACCCATCTAGATGAGATGAAAACTATTCAGTGGGGACTCTCTCTTTCCCCACACACTATTAAACTAAACTCCCTTTTGAAATCTTGTAAACCTGTCACTTCATACCTTTATCACCCCCTCATTTTAGGTAGCCAATATTTAGGTTGCCCATTCCTATCTACCTTGTGTGCAGAGGTGATAGCATTGATATTTGATGTGAAGACTCCTTCCCTCTCTGTTGGTATTTAGAGCTATTTTCCTTTACTTTTGAAGAACTGTTTTGCCAGACACAGAATTCTTTGTTGGCAACTTTTGTTTTCCTTTTCCCTACCAGATTTCTAATATGTCATTCCATCTAGCCTGCACAGTTTCAAATGAGAAATTGTTAATCTTTGAGTATTTCTTGTACATAATAAATGTGGATTTATTTTGGTCATAATGTTTGGAATTTGCTCAGCTTCTTGAATCTGTAGGTTTAGTTCTTTTGATAAGTCCGATAAGTTTTCAGACATTATTTCTTTTACTAATTCCCCAGTCCCAGCTTCTTTTTACCTTCTCATTGAGACTTTGGTTTTATGGTTGTTGTTAAGTGCCATTAAATCAGTTCCTACTCATAGCAATCTTGTGTAGCATTTCCAAGAAACAACTGATGGGTTTGAGCTGCTAACCTTTGGTTAGCAGTCCTGTGCATATCCTACAGTGCCACAGCAGTGTTCCTAATGGGACACAGATGAGATACAAATAATAGATTTTGATTTGTCCTTCAGATTTCTGTGGGTTAAAAAAAAAAAAAAGTTATTCTTCAGCCTGTGTTCTCTTTGTTACTCAGATCAGATATTACCATTATTATATGAGGACTCCTGGTGTGGCACTGTAGGATCAGCACTGGACTTTGAACCACAAGGTCGGCAGTTCAAACCTACCAGCTGCTCCTTAGAAACCCTTTACAAGGTCACTATGAGTCAGAAGCTACTCAACAGCACTTAACAACCACAACAACGTTATTCTTCCAGTTCACCAATTCTTCCCTTTAGCCTCTTCCCTCGTGTTTGAACTTATCCAATGAAGTTTCATTTATTTTCTCGTGCATTTAAGGATTTCCTTTTGTCTCTTTTCTATACCTTTTTTTTTTTTTTTAACTGACATTTTCTTTTCATGTTTCAAATATATTCATGTATGCTTACTGAGGAATGCTTTTTTTTTTTAATGATTGCTGCTTGAACATTTTGGGCATATAATTCTAACAATGTATTATTTCTGTGTTGGCATCTATTTTTTTTTCCTTGATTGTTAGTATCAATGGCACTTAGAAACAACAAAAAAGTATGATGCATTGTTATCATCTGAAACTGTGACTTTTGGGTATTACTTTATGATGTTCTGAGCCTTATTAAGGCCTTCTGTTTTATCTGGATTTCTCTGATGGTTTTCTGAGAGAAGTTGATGTGATGGTCTCATAACTGACAAGAAGGAATAGAATTCTACTTTTGAACTTGAGCTGTATTTGCAATGAAAGGGAAGGAATTTCTTATTACTGCTGAGTACAGTTGGGAATTCCTGCCCCCTATTAATCTACTGAGGACATCACCCTGTCTCAAAGGAGTAAGAATGCCTTACTACGTCTTTCCATATGGACTCCACCAACACCTCAGGGTTTCAGGTGGCCTCATGATTTTGGAGTCGTAGCAAAAGTCCCAGCTCTCTACTAATATCCTGCAGACATCACTCTAGTAAAGAGAGGAAGAGCTACAAAGTGACTATGGAAGTTATGTGGTCTCCACTGACATGAGGATGCAGGAAGTTTATGACGGTGAAGACACAGTAGGTTAATTGGCCTTCTCTTACACAAACCCAAAAGGGGAGCTGGAGCACCTTGTTACCACAAGGCAAGGGTAGACGTGTGGGATCTCCACTCGGATTTTCTGAGTGGATATGGGGGTACGATTTCCTATAGTGTCCTTCAGGTCAGGTGATTATTGTCTCAAACTTTTCTGACTTGATAGGCTGTCCTTCTTTACATCTTTGCTCTAGAGAGAATGGGTGATTGGGTGTATTTTGTTTTGTTTTGATTTCTTCCTGTAGGTATTTCTGGGTTACTAATTTCTTCAGTTCCATGTCAAGGATATATGAGTCCAAAAGAAAATGTGCTATGGCCTTCCTTGTGCTGCAAGCTGTGCTACTATGATGCTGAAAGCTATGTCACTGGTGTTTTAAATGCCAGCAATGACCCCCATGGTGGACAGGTTTCATCAGAATGTCCAGGTTAAGGAAGACTAGCAAGAAGAAGCGGCAGATCAGTTTCTCCTGAAGGGTTTGCCACTGAAACTTTTTGTTTAGCAGTGAAAAGTTGTCTATATCGTGCTGGAAGATGAGGCCCTCAGGCTGGAAGGCTCTCAAAATATAACTGAGGAAGAGCTATTTCTTCAAAATCAACGTGAAAAAATGGAATGCAAAAATCATTTAATGATATCATCAAATGAAAATATTTTTTTTCTGGAGGATAATTTAAAAATGGTTGCATCAGTACATAGGCAGGGAGCTACCAGAAACTCAAGCCAGATTCAGAAGGGGATGTGGGATGAGGACTATCATTGCTAAAGTCAGATGGATGGATCTTGACTAAAAGTAGAGAACATCAGGGGAAAAAAGTTACTAATGTTTTGGGTTTTTTCTATGAAACAAAATTCAGTTGTGTGAATTAAAACATATTATTGATAACATTGCAAAGAATGGTTTTTCAGAACACTTAATTGTGCTCATAATGAACCAGGACCAAGAGGCATACACTCAATTGTGCTCGTAGACCAAGAGAAGTTGAACAGAGTAAAGGGATACTGATTGTTTTAAAATCAAGAAAGGTTTGCTCCAGGGTTGTGTCCTTTCACCATACTTAATCAATCTGTATGCTGAGCAAATAGTCCTAAAAGTTGGATTATATGAAGAATTCGAGAAAGACTCATTAACAAGTTGCAATATACAGACGGCATAACCTTGCTTGCTGGAAGTGAAGAGAACTTGAGATACTTATTGATGAAGATCAAAGACAACTGCTTTCAGTATGTATTGCACCTCAATGTAAAGAGAACAAAAATCCTCACATATAGCATCATAAGAAACAGAAAAAGATTGAAGTTGTCAAAGATATTATTTTACCTGGATCCCCAATCAATGTTCATGGAAGCAGCACTCAGGAAATCAAAGGACGTATTGCATTAGGCAAATCTGCAACACCAGACCTCTTAAACGTGTTAAAGAGCAAAGATACCATTTTGAAGACTAAGATGCTTCTGACCCAAGCCATAGTCTTTTCAATTACCTCATGTGCATTCAAAAGCTGAAAGAAGGAAGACCATAGAATTGATATGTTTGAATGACCGTATTGGTGACAATATTCCCTTGTTATTCAAGAGATTTTCTGTGGCTAGCCATTCAGAAATGCTTATCCTTCAGAGCCATCACACTCCCATTCTAACATTAGCATGCCCAATTTCCACTTATTGTTAGCTATCTGTCCTTGAGCATTCAGTTTAGCCCTGTCAACCTCCGTGTCCTCATCTGGAAAGTAAACAAAACAATCATATCTATTTCATGCAGGTACTGTGTGGATAAAACTGAAATGATCCATGAACGTTATTTATTATTGTTCCACGTACATAATGGGATCCTAGTTGGTGCTGTAGGATAAGCATGGTTGGTTTAAACTAAAAAGTCATTGGTTCAAACTCACCAGCCACTCCTTGGAAATCCTAGGCAGGGTTGTTATGAGTTGGAACAGATGTGAGGAGCACTTAACGACAACAACCATTCAGATGTGGCCCACCTCTCCTTCCTAGTTGGTATTAGATTGACACCAGTTCACCGTTAGTATCCCTGCTGGTATTTAAAATACAGGTAGCATAGCTTCAAGAATCTCAGCAACACAGAAGTTACCACAATATGACAAAATGACAGATGATTGTGGTTGCTGTTGTTAAGTGCTTTCAAGTTGGTTCGGACTCATAGTGACTTTGTATAGGGTTTCCAAGGAGTGGCTGGTAGGTTTGAACCACTGACCTTTAAGTTAGCAGTCCAGTGATTATCCAACAGCACCACACCAGGACCCCATTGTATACTGGGAACAATAACAAATACCTTTCATGGACTTTTTCAGTTTTATCCATATAGTACATTAAATACATATGATTGTTTTGTTTATTTTACAGATGAGGATATTGAGGCTAAGTTGAATGCTCAAGGACAGATAATCAATGATAAGTGGACATCGGGAAGACTAACTTTAGAATGGGAGAGTAGTGGTTCTGTAGGATAAGTACTGACTGGACTACACATCACAAGGTCAGAAGTTTAGGCCTATCACTGCTCCATGGGAGAAAGATGAAGCTTTCTATTCCTGTAAAAAATAGGGCCTTGAAGACCTTGAAGACCCTATACAAGGTCAATATGAATGACTTGATGACACTTAACAACAGCAACAATTTTAGAATAAAGTTTCCTGGTCACTGTTCCATATTACTTCACTATATACTATATTGAGTTTTTATCTTCAATGGCATTTGTGTTAAGTGCCGTCAAGTTGAGTTAGCTGGTAAGCTTGAACCGCCAACCTTACAGTTCAAACTGCACTAGAAAACCTTTTTTTTTTCTGTATTGTATAGCTAATTCTAGAAAAAGTTGTTGTTGTTAAGTGCTGATGATTTGGTTCTGAGTCATAGAAACTCTGTATAGAGTTACCAAGAAGCAAACAATGGTTTTGAACCACTGAGATTCGATTAGCAGTCCAGTGTTTATCCTACAGTGCCACTCCAAACTATCAGATAGATAGTCTAAACAGTCTTTCTGTGATTCAATAACTGTAATTGTGCAATGCCTTTTATCCTTGTCCATATGGTGGCTAGTTTATGGATGGGGCTCAATTGTGTGGTCCATAGTTAAACAATAATTTAATTGTGTTTCTTGAAGAGAGTTGTAGATAGGTCAGTTAAATTTGGAAAAGTATATCATGAATTAGAGACATCATGATTTTCATTTCCAAAATACATCGATATAAAAAATTGAGGATTATTAGTAAGTATTTTTATTAAAATGAAAAGAATTCAAGTTGATCAAGCTTCAGCTACTAGAGTATATTCTTGGTTTATATAGTTTTGTGAAGAAATCACATATTTAACTAGTTTTATTAGAATGCCACAGTGCTCTTGCCTCAGGTAGAACAGCATTATCTAAGCACTCAAACAGCATGTTCAGCTTTCTCTTTCTCTGTTTCATATGAGCACTTATTCTTCCTCTTACTTTAGGTATTGCTTCTATAAGTTTAGTGCTGCTGCTGTATGCTTTGCAAACACATCTTCCTCTATGTGATAAGAAACAAGGTATGTTGACTTCAGACTCAATATATCTCATCTTAGTATGTAAAACAGAAAGAGGCAGTTTGGTTTTTCATTGTGTTTGTTTTCCCCAGAGTCTATATGTAAATACTAAGGATGGATTCTGATTGTTACATCTGGGTAATGTTCACATCCCTAAGCAAAACAAGTAGGACAAGAACATTAATATGAAAAGGATAGGTCATATATCCATCTTGTGGTCACGTGGGTAAGATTTATTGCTAGAAGATAAAAAGTGAAATGTATGTGAGCAGGAGGTGCTCACACATGCAAAATTCCAACGTCATTTGCTTTATTAAACACTTGACTATCCAGCACACAGATCCAGATATATGCAAACATACTCTTCATTCTACAACTGCAATCCAAGCATTATTTCACCTACAGTTCTATATGTTATAGAAATTCTGTTATTCTCATAGTATGAACTCAACATATAGTTTGTTAGCTAATTTAAAAAATGGTCTATACAGAAAAATAGACAAACAGCACATAATATTCTGGTTATCTCTTGCTTCTTAATAAAGCACTACAAAATTTAGTAGAATTTAAACACACACACACAACCATTTCATTATTGTCACAGATTCTGTGAATCAGAAATTAAAAAACGGCTTGTCACTATTCTATCATGTCTTAGGCTACAGCTGAGAAAACTTGGATGACTTGGAGTGATTCAAATAGCTCAGGGTTGGAAAAATATGGAGAAGTCTACTCAGATGGCTAGCAGCTAGGCTTATTGACTTAAAAGCTGAAATTGTCTACCAGAGTGTATGCATAAGACAGCTTACATGGGAACTGAGTTTCTTCACAACATGGCGGCCCCAGTGTTGTTGTTGTTGTTAATTGCCATCAAGTTGGTTCCAACTAATAGTGACACTGTGTAGGGTTTCCAAGGAGCAGTTGGTGAGTTTGAACTGCTGATTTTGTGGTTCAATCTGATCTTGCGGTCCAGTTCTTTATCCCACAGTGCCAAACCAGGACTCCATATGGATATACAGTAGACACTGTCTTATAGTATGAACTCAACATGTTGTATGTTAGCAAATACAAAAAACAAAGCAAATATATGGGTTTATTCAGAGAAATAGAAAAACAGCCTATAATATTGTAGTAATCAAGTTCAGGGCTCCAAAGGCAAGTGTTACTCTGATGAAAAGAAAAGCTGCTTGGCCTTTTATAAGAAGTGATAGCTGATCAGTTCCACTATTCTCTATTGGTATTATGCCAAACAATCACAAACTCACCCAGGTTCAAGGGAAGGAAGGCAGAGACTCTACCTTCTAATAGAAGGGATACCAATGCATTTGAAACTATGTTTAAAAATCATTACACATACATGCTTTAATTTTTTTATTTTAATCGCTAACATATTCATGTACATCCATTTGCCACTTTTTGGTATGATCATCTCTTTGCATATAGATAAACTGATTTGAGTTATGCCACAATTCCTTTATAAACCAAGCTCATAATGCATCACATATTTTTGTGATATATTAACTTCTGTAAAACAAAATAAATTCCAAAAATGTTTTTAGATTTTTAAATAATTTTCCCATTCTTTTCTAATTATCTTGCTTATGACTTATCTAGTGACAAACTTATTTTCTTAATAATTGAGCTTTCCAAAAGATGTATCTTAGATTTTATAGAAAGAACTGCCTTTCATTTGTATCTGTTGATTTGATGTTTTACTAAATTACATAATTACAACAATAAGAATAGTTGACATGGATAATTTGGAAATCAACACAGCCTACTGGAAATTTCCAATTTAACTTGCATGAGCAGATGTGTTAGGTGTTCAAGACAATGGATAATTAGCTATTAGGATTCATTGTGGCATGGCTATCCATTAGGAGGTTTTATAGAAGAATTTCCAAACCAAGACCAACTTGATCCCAACACATAACAATCCCAGAAGACAAAGTAAAATGGCCTCACAGGGTTTTAAAGGCTGTAAATTTTTACAAAAGCAGATTGTCACAACTTTCTCCCTTGCAGAGGCCCAGCACTTTCATCACTGTACCAGCAAAGCCCTTTAACAAACAAAAAAACAAACAAAAAAGCACCCCAAGCTAACTGCCATTGAGCTGATTCCTAGTCATAGTACCCTATACAGGCTTGCTGAGACTATAAATCTTATGGAAGCAGACAGCCTTATTTTTGTCTTGAGGAGAGGGTGGTGGGTTTGAACCATTGAACTTGCAGTTAGCAACACAATACTTATCCCACTGCACCACCAGGACCCCTTTACAAAAGAATGTTGTTTTTGTTAGGGGCTGCCAAGTTGCTGCCAACTCATAGCAACCCTGTGCACAGCAGAAGGAAACGCTGCCAACTCCAGTATCATTCTCACAATGGCTGTTGTGTTTGAGCACTTTGTTGCAGCCACTGTCAATCCATCTCATTGAAGGCTTTCATCTTCATCACTGACCCTCCACTTTGCCAAATATGATGACCTTTTGCAGGGATGGACCCCGCCTGATAACACATCCAAAGTACAAGAGATGAAGTCTTGCCATCCTTGCTACTAAGTTGTATTCTGTTTGTACCTCTTCCAAGACAGATTTGTTTGTTTCTCTGACAGTCCAGGTGTTTTCAACCTCCGCTCTTCCCCAATACCATAATTCAAATGCAGCATTCTTCTCCAGTCGTCCTTATCCATTGTCCAACTTTTACATGCATATAAGGTGAGTGAAAATAGTATGGCTTAGGTCAGGCCCACCTTGATCCTCAAAGTGACAGCTTTGTTTTTTAACACTTTAACGAGGTCTTTTGCACTATATTTGTCCAATGCAATATGTTGTTGGATTTCTTGACTGCTGCTTCCATAAGCATTGATTATAAATCCAAGTTATACAAAATCCTTGACAAGAGAGGAGTAAGTGGTCCTCTTCTGAAGGATCAGTCCTGAAAACCTTATATGAATAGCAGTGAAAATTACAGAAGAATGTGGTTGTTGTTGTTAAGTGCCATAGAATCAATTCCTACTGGCAGAGACCCTGTAGGTTTCTGTAACGGTTTCGAAGAAGTGGCTGGTGGGTTTGAATTGTCAACCATGCAGCTAGCAGACTAGTGCTTAAAAGACTTGATCTAATGGACAATGGAAAATGCTTACTTTTTTCATAATGATACAAGTCCTATTTACTCTTATCTAGGACTTTGAAGTATCTAGACTTAGAAAACATACCTGGTTATGACTTGAACTGGAATAAAGAAGAATAAAGAAAGGTAACTAAATGGAGCATGGAAATTATTGAACAATATCATTAAAATCATACACATGTAAAATTTTACCAGAGATGATTGCTAAATGGTTGCAGACATACCTTAACAGCGAAGAAGGGAAAATCCAGAGCACTTAATTATGCTTTTGCAGATCCTGTACACAGAGCAAGAATCAGTCCTCTGAACAAAGAAATACTTGTTGTTGTTAAGTCCCATTGAGTTGATTCAGACCCATAGTGACAGCTGGTGAGTTTGAACCACCTACCTTGCAGTTCAAACGACTTTGCATTCTGACACATTAGCCCACAGTGCCACACCAGGACTCCAAAGGAATACTCAGTGCTTTAAAATCAGGAAAGGTGTGTGTCTGGTTTGTATCCTTTCACCATACTTACTCAATCTTAATGCTGAGCAAATAATCCAAGAAACTGAGCTATATAAACAATGTGGCATTAGGATTGGCGGAAGGCTCCATTAGCAACCTGCAATATGCAGACAACATAATCTTGCTAACTGAAAGTGAGGAGAACTAGAAGTACTTGCTCAGGAAGATAAAAAAAAAAAAAATACAGCCTTCAGTATGGATTACAACTCCATGTAAAGAAAGAAAGAAGAAGAAAAAAAAAAAAACAACTTCTCAACTGGAGTAAATAACATCATGATAAATGGAGAAAAGATTGAAGGTGTCAAAGATTCCATTTTATTTGTATTCATAATCAACAGTCATGGAGGCAGCACTCAATAAATCAAAGAGCATACTAACATACTGCATTGGGCAAATCTGCTGCACAAGACCTCTTTAAATGGTTAATGGCCAAAGATGTCACTTGAGGACTAAGGTGTACCTGATGCAAGCCATAATATTTTCAATTGCCTCATATTCATGTAAAAGGTGGACATTTCAAAAGGAAGACTGAAGAAGAATTGATTCATTTGAGTTATGGTTTTAGTGAAGAATATTGAAAGTACTATGGCCTGCCAGGAGAACAAACAAATCTGGCTTAGAAGACGTGTAACTGGATTGCTCCTTAGAATTGATGAAAGGGAGAGTTTCATACTAATACTTTCGACATAGCACAGGAAGACCAGTTCCTGGTAAAAGGACATCATACTTGGTAAAATGGAGGGTCAGTGAAAAAGAGGAAGACCCTCAACAAGATGAATTATCACACTGACTAAAACAATGAGCTGAAACAATTATGATGATGGCGAAGAACAGAGCAGTGTTTCATTCTGTTATACATAGGTTTGTTATGAATCCAAACTGACTATGTATCATTTTAACAACAAAGAAAAAAATAAGGGCAACAAATTGATGACTTGATTGATACTTTAGTAATTTGTATTTGTGGCCACTGAGCATGGCAAACATTCAACTCTTTATTTCCTTGGATTCTTCCTGTTCCTTGAATATCTTGTTATTGTTAAGTGCCATTGAGTCAGCTTTTTCTTATAGCAACCTTGTATAGTGTTTCCAAGTAGAACCTGGTCGGTTTGAATCACCCACCTTGTGATTAGCAGTCAAGTGCTTATCCTACAGTGACACACCAGGACTCCTTGGGTATCTTAGTCCCTAAATAACAGTTTTGGTTGGCTACTTATGACTCTATGACCCACCCCCCAGCTCACACAAATATTTGCACATATACAATACATTTTTATACCTTGTTTTATATTCCAGTCCCTTTCTTCTTGAATCAACTCACTCTCTGAAGACATCTCTTTGGGACAGGGTTCATTTAAAGACAACCGAATCACAACCTTACATGAATCAACAGGAAGAATGATCCATTTTCATCATCCTTTCAGTAGACACTTAGCATGTACTCACTATAGAAACTGTTGTTTGCATTATTTCTTCAGACATCATGCAGTTACAAGACCTTTGTTTTGAAAATCCCAGGGAATACCATCAGCTTCTCCCTAAAATCTCTCTAAACTCTGTTCTGGTGCCCTAGCATCACATAGTTCTATGGTCCTGTGAAGTCAAATACCTGACTGACTGACTGAGCTGATCATACTACAGACTTTATCATATGGCTTGAAGCAGAAAGTGAAGCTAAACCATTCTTCTCATTGTATGGTTTTATAATACATAGTACTCTGGTGACTTTCTCCAAAGAATTCCTCTCTTCCAATTTCCTATCATTCAATTTTAATTTCTTTTTATTTCTTTAGATGTGTCATGTGCTAAGATTTAGTGGACATTTTTGTATTACACCTTACAATTTCCACATAAATACTCTGACAACTCTCTTCATTATGTATTATCTCTTATACCCTTTGTTCTAAGCTGGTGGTATTCTGGTCAAAATTCTGAGACAACAGAAGAAAGCCGTTTAGTATTCTTCATGCATATCTGAAATTTAGAAGGCAGAGTCTGGATTTGAAATATATATTTAGGAGATTTAAATATATGGATGGAAGATACAAGGATGAGATTATGTCGAGAATACATGTAGTGAGATAGAGAAGGGGAAATCTGACAGAACAAGAGAAGAAAAATCAGCCTAGAGATAACCAAAGAGGAGGAAAGTCCAGAGTGTACAGTGTCATATAAACCTAGGGATGAGAACAATTTTAAGTGGAAGGAATGCTTTAGAGTGTTCAATGATTTCAAGACCAAGACATGATTTAGGCAGTGAAATAATTGATGAGATTAATATATTGGCAGTCAGTGAATCAGTGAAAGCAAAAGCTTATTTGGTATTTCTTGAGAAGTGAGAAATAATGGAATGAATATAGTGGCAGAAGTCAACTCTTTTAAGTGGTTTTGAAGAGGAAGGAGAAAGAGAGCTTCTGAAAGATCGTTTTGGTTAGTCAATTTTTTAATTTAAGGTTTTATTGTGGATTGAGTGAAAATTTACAGGGCATATCATCAGTTTTACATTCAACAAATCATACACCTTGTTTCATTACATTGATTATAATCCCCTCCATGTACCATCAGTTAACAGTATTTCTCTCT
>NW_006408617.1:8067771-8071143 GCF_000296735.1 Chrysochloris asiatica
AGTTAATTTTTCATGCAAGATAAATATATGTATCTCGAAATGTTCTTTGGGAAAAAATCTGAAAGTTGTTGTTGTTGTCAGGTGATGTCGAGTAGGTTCTGACTAATGGTGACCCTATGCACAACAGAATGAAATACTGCCTGGTCTTACACCATTCTCACAATGGTTGTTATGCTTGAACTCACTGTGCCAACACATCTTGATGGGCGTCTTCCTTTATTTCAATGACTCTCCACTTAAGCAAGCATGATGTCCTTCTCCAGAGATTGGTCCCTCCTAATAATATGTCCCAAGTATCAGGGACAAAGTCTTATCCTGACTTCTAAAGAGCATTCTGGTTGTATTTCTTCCAGCACAAATCTATTTGTTCTTCTGGCAGTCCATGGTTCCTTCAGTATTCTTCTCCTGCACCACAATTCACATGAATCAACTCTTCTATGGTCTTTCTTATTCACTGTCTAACTTTCACACTCATCTGAGGCTATTGAAAATACCGTGGCTTGGGTCAGGCACAGTTTAGTCCTCAAACTGACATCTTTGTTCTTGAACACTTTAAAGAGGTCTTGTACAGATTTACCTAATGCAATACATTGTTTGATTTCTTGGCTGCTTCATACATGAATATTGATTATAGATCCAAGTAAAATGAAATTTTTAACAACTTCAAACTTTTCTCCATTCATCATGATGCTACTTATTGGTCCAGTTTTGAGGAATTTTGTTTTCTTTACACTGAGGATAGTCTTTGATCTTTATCAGCATTTTAAGTCCTCTTCACTTTAAGCAAGCAAAGTTGTATCATCTGCGCATCGCAGGTTGTTAATGAGTCTTCCTCCAAACCTGATGCCACATTCTTCTTCACATAACCCATCTTCTTAGATTATTTGCACAGCATGTAGATTGAATAAGTATGGTGACAGAATACAATCCTTGCACAAACCTGTCCTGATTTAAACCATTCAGCAGCCCCTTGTTCTGTTAAAATGACTGACTCATGATGTATGTACAGGTTCCTCATAAGTACAATGAAATATTCTGGAACACCCATTCTTCACAATGTTATCCATAGCTTGTCATGATCCACCAAGTCGAAAGTCTTTGTGCAGTCATTAAAGCACAAGTGAGTATCTTTCTGGTATTATCTGCAAGACCCATCTGATGCCTACAGTTATTCCTCTTATTCCACATCCTCTTCTGAATGCAGCTTGAATTTCTAACAGTTAACTGTTTGTGTAATGTTGCAGCTGTTTCTGAATTGTCATTAGAAAAAATTTACTTGCATGTGATGTTAATGATATTGTTCAATGATTTTACTCTGTTGAGTCACCTCTCTTTACAATGGGTACAAAGATGGATTTCTTCCAATCAGCTGACCAGAAAGATGTCTTCCAAATTTCTTGGCATAGAAAAGTGAGCACCTGTAATGCTGCATCAGTTTGTTGAAAGATTTCAGTTTGTATTCCATCAATTCCTATAGCCTTGTGCTTTGCCAATTCCTTCAGTGCAGCTTGTCCTTCCTTTGGTTATGATCATATACTACTTCTTGAAATGTGTTAGCATTGGCCTTTTCTTTTTGGTCCAGTTACTCTGTGTATTCCTTACATCTTCTTTTGATGCTTTCTGCATCATTCAATATTTTGCCCATTGAATCTTTGAATAAAGCAAGTCATTTTTTGTTGTTGTTCAGTTCTTTCAGCTTGAGAAATGATGAATATGTTCTTCCCTTTTGATTTGCTAGTTCCAGGTCTATGCACATTTGATTATAATACTTTACTTTTTCTTCTTGAGTTGCCCTTTGAAAGTTTCTGTTTAGCTCTTTGACTTCCTCATTTCTTCCATTCTCTTTAGCATGTCTACATTGGTGAGCAAATTTCAGAGTCTCTTCTGACATCCATTTTGGTATTTTTTTTCTTTCCTGTCTTTTTTATGACCTTTTTCTTTCTTCTTGTATGGTGTTCTTGATGTCATCCCACAGCTCTTCTAGTCTTTGTTCTTTATATGTAATGCTTCAAATATGTTTTTGAGATAGTCTCTAAATTCAGGTGGGAAATGCTTAAGGTCACTTTTTTGGGTCTCATAGACTTATTTAAATTTTTTTTTGGCTTCAGCCATAACTTGCATCTGAGGTTTTAATAGTCTGTATCTGAGTCTGCCATTGGCCTTGTTTTGGATGATAACAATTGAACTTTTCCACTGTCTCCTCCTACCAATGTAGTCAGTTTGATTCCTGTGTATTCCATCTGGTAAGGTCCATGTGTATATTCACCTTTTATTTTGTGTACAAAGGGTATTTCCAATGAAGAAGTCATTGGTCTTGCATAATTCGATCATTCTATCTCCAGCATAATTTCGATGCTAGTAAAAGTATTTTAAAATAATTTTCAAAATACTAATATAATAATTTTCAAATACTAAAACAATGGTTTCATTCAACTCATTAGTTAATGAGAGATCAAATACTGTGACCACATGAAGTAGCATTGGAGAAGCTAAACTATTTATTGGCAATTTAATGAATCAATGCTAGGATGAAATTACTTGCTTACACATAAAACTAGTTAGCATCCAATAAACTAAAAATTACTTGGACTGTTAGCCAGTAAGAAATTATTTACATCTCTAGAAGACAAAATCTACACTTAATTGTGTGTCTTCACTAAGTCTTGGAGTTTGCTTTTCTAATCAGATGTAGGCAATGAAGTGAATTCAGTGTATTCTCTATAATTAACCTTCATGGTATAGCTCTGCATGATATTGAAAGGGTGTGTCATTCACTTATTTTGTACTTTTTTTCATGTTATGTGTGTTTTATCTAAATAAGGCATCTTATTTACAGAAGTTGGAAAAGTATGGAATAAGTTACCAAAGAACTCAAGAGAACAGTGTTCTTGCCCTAATTTCATATTGGAATCAGCTAGGAAAGTTTTAAAAGAACTTAAACCCCAGTCCCCCATCCAGAGATTCAAAATTAATTAATACAGGATAGGATCCTAGCCAAGCCAGAGATCATAACCACTGCATGGAGGTAGATGGAGGTATAGGATCCAGAACACAGATGAGAGCAATAGCCTTAAACACAGAATATACTTCTGCTTCTATAGAAAACAAGTAATGGTGGCAGTGTAATTATGTTCACAGATTTGGAAGAAAACATCATTCATAACTGCCCCATTTCATCCCATTACAAAAAGCCAGTTAGAAAGCTGGTGTAATTCCTATGAATTTAATTAGTATTTGAATTGGGTTTAATAGTCACCTTTCTGTGATTTCCTCATGTGCATGACAAGAAACAAAACTTAAAGTATTGGAAGTGGTCAAAAATGAAATGGAACGCATAAACATCGATATCTTAGGCATTAGTGAGTTAAAATG
>NW_006408617.1:8073878-8105798 GCF_000296735.1 Chrysochloris asiatica
ACAACAACAACAATGTTTTCCGTAGCATATTCACCTTCTTTACTACATGATGTCGGCTGACCAAATGACTGCTGTTGAACAGTCTCCATGGCCAAACATATTTTGTTGTTGATGTTAAGTGTCATCAAGTCGGTTCTGTTTCATAATAAACCTGTATAGGGTTTCTGAGATGGTAAATCTTTATAGCAAAAGAAAGCTTCATCTTTCTCCTGTGGAGCAGCTGGTAGATTTGAACTGCTGACCTTGTGGTTGGCAGTTGACAGCACCACAACACATATGAGGTGCAAAAAATGGCACCAACTATCATTTCCACTGTACTATATTCAGTTAGGTTTAATTAATGAATTGCAGTTGCCAAACAGAAGTCAAGTACCAAACACACAATTATCAGGTTTATTATGGAAGATAACAGGTTACAATTCAGGGTCAGAAATGTTCAGTGAAGAAGATACTTCTTGAAAGAAGGACTGACAAGAAAAATACAAAACAATAACAGCAGTCTGACTGACTACTACAAGAACAAGCAAGTTGCTCACCCAAGAGACATCAAGGAAAGCGGTCAGGTCCCCTCAGGGAAAACCCCCTTACAAGAGTAAAACTCAGTGGGAATACACGTGCAGACATGTGCTCTGACTGCTGACCACGTTGGTCAACAATAAGGGAAATGAGGGAAAAACAGTAATGAAGTTGTGAGCTAAGCCCTACCACATTCAATAGACTCCTATAACCTGGGTGGAGACCTAGTTGGCCAGCAGTGTGGCAAAACCTGGGGACTCTTTGGTCCGGAGTCAGTGACATAGCCACAGTGGACTAGAGTGGAAAGTGAAGCATCCAGCTGATAAGAAGAGAGGGCATATGCATAAGAACACCCACACTTACAGATATAATACCCACTTGACCTGGTTTCAATGACTGGATGATCAGAGCTCAACTAAAAGAAGAAAGAAGAAGAATTTGATACAGTTTGATAAACTTGACCTACACCTATTGATGCAGTAGCTCAAAAGAGGGAACAAATCTTTACAACAAGGATCATTCTCACCCCCTCGATACACAGGGATGGACAACTTGGACCTTGGCTACCCAAAATGGGGGTCTACAAAGGCTAGAAGTGACTAGCTTAAAAAAAAAAAAAAAAGAAAAGAAAAAGAAGTAATGTTCAGTGAGCAATTCTTTCAGTCAGGAAAGCATCTCCTCTGTGATTCTCTCTGGCCCTTAGCCTCTTGGTCTGTCCCTGCTCTGCCCTAGCAAAGTTACAAAGCGCTTTTAAGGCCAATGATAAATGGCTAAAGGGCACTCCACCTTAAGTCTCTACCTGAAAGCCCGCTGCTCTAGCTCTGTGGATCAGTAGACATAGCCCCCTCCCCGAGTTAAGCGCCTGGAAGCACCCCATTCCACAAGCTAGCCTCCTACCAAATGACAATCAGCTAAACTCACTCAGTGAGCTGAGAAGCCTACAGATCTGTCTTGTGGACAGTGAATAAGGAAGACGGTAGAAGAATTGATGCTTTTGAGTTATGGTGTTGGAGGAGGATATTGAAAGTGCCATGGGCTGCCAAAAGAACCAATAAATCCGGTTTGGAAGAAGTGCAGCCAGGGTGCTCCTTGGAGGCCAAGATGGCCAAACTTTGTCTCTCATACTTCAAACATATTGTCAGGAAGAACCAGTCGCTGGAGAAGAATATCATGTGTGCTAAGGTGGAGGGTCAGAGAAAAAGAGGAAGACCCCCAATGAGATGGATTGGCCAATAGCAGCATTGATGGACTCGAGCATGGCAATAGTAGTAAGGGTGGCCCAGCATCGGGCAGTGTTTCGTTCTGCTGTGCATAAGGTCGCTATGGGTTGGTACCGACTGGATGGCACCTAACAACAAAATCAACAACAAGGATTTACAGCCCCAGGAACCCTGTGAATTGGAACTGAGTCGATGGCACACCACAACTATAACCACCAGAGTACCAAATTTTTACAATCATAATTAAGTCTGTTAACCACTCACATCTGAATCCTATAACCCTATCAGTTAGAAGAGACATTAAATAATTCACTGCACCTCAAGAGGTGATAGCCATTGAGGTAATGCATTCCCTTGAGTAAACCTATGATTTTCTGCAGTAATTGTTTAACCTGCACCCTTTCTCAATTAAAATAATGCTTTGAAATATATCAAAAAAGAATCAAACACTATAAGGATCATCATCAAGCAGAACTTAGAGAAACTATGTGAATCACTCACAGTTCAGTACTTGAATTCAAGTACTCTACAGCATCTGATAACTGCTGCATGACCAGGAGGTACTTCTCCCAGACTGGGAACTCTTAAAAGATAAACTCTTAATCATTCATATTTGTAAATTTTCAATATTTGGCAAAGGTTCTAGCATTTGAGAGATGCTCAACAGTATTTGCTGAAAGAATATGTGTCTTATTCTTATGATACCCAAAATTGTTCCAAAGGCTGTGAACATAATTGCAATTCACAGCACATAGTTTAAGAGTTAAGAAGATTGAAAATTCTCTAATATGGCACATGCTAAAGTTCAGCAGTTTATTTATAGGACAATTTTGTTTCTGCTTCTCTCCCTCGTTGCTGAAAATGTTAAACATCACTCTGTCACGCATGCAAAGTGCTGATCTAATTGGCCTGTAAGAGCACTCTTTTTTCCCTTTCAGCATCATAAAGATGTTATATGGATAATCCACTTAGACGCTCCCCTTCTGTGCTACTATATTTAAAATAGCTTGTTGTGTTGTTCATGGGGATTTATAAAATGAGTTTCTACGAGATGAGAAATCATGAGTGCTAGTATGCCTCCTACTTCTTACTGAGCCTTTGAAAGGATTTACCTCAGTCACAGTGGGGCTGCTTCCCATGAATTTTTGGTCATATGTAGTTTAGTAATACAGAAACAGGGGCTGTCTCAGGAAAAAAACTTTTAAGAAGATGAGATCTTTTCTGTTATTCTTCAGTGAAACTCTATGAAATTCTTCTCTAGGGGGTCATATCTGGCTTCCTGGAGCTCTACATTGTTATTTCTAGCATAGCTCACAGTCCCCAAGGAAAGGAGGTCTTGAACAAGCTTTCTTTGCCATCTGTTCCTCTGTGGTATTGAATGTTATATCCCTTAAACCAATTTCCTAAAGGTATATTGTATGAACACAGTAATTTGCTGTTTCTAAGAAATATAACTCAGCGACCCAACAGGACAGAGTAAATCTGAACCAGAGGGTTTTCATAGAGTGACCATTCAGATGAGTGCTTAAATACTGAGTCACCAGGGCCACACTATAGGGTCACTATGAGTTGGAAATAACTCCATGACAATGAGGTGTTTTGGGGTTTTTTTAGTTTGTGGGGTTCACATGTTGCCTAAGTATTTGATTTTGTGTCTAACAGAAGTTTCTCAGTCAGAAATCAAATGTATTACATGAGGAATCTTTGCTTAAATGTCTTTTTTAGCTTGGAAAACTCAACTGATGATTTTTAAAGTTGTGCATTGGAATATCTATGAGGTTGTTGTTTTATGTGCCATCAAGTTAGTTCCAATTCACAGCAACCCTACGTCTTTTCCAAGGTGGAGTTGAATCTCTGACCTTGAGGTTTGAATCACTGACCTTGAGGTTAGCAGTCCAGTGTTTATCCTACAGCATCCAGTAGCCACCAAGTATCGAATGTCTATTTGTACAAATATCATATTTAGCATTGCCTGCAAGGCAGTCACAATTATCCTAATTTTACATACGGAAAAATGGAACATTGTAGAGATGGCAATGGTCTGCTTCTATTTATAAGGTTTAGCTTGGATCCACAATCAACATTAATGGAAGCAGTAGTCGAGTAATCAAACAATTAGGGAAATGTGTTGCAAAAAAAAACAAAACAAAACAAAACAAAAAAAACAACCTCTTTAAAATGTTAAAGAACAAAGATATCAGTTTGAGGACTAAGGGGCACCTGACCCAAGCCATGGTATTTTTAATCACCTCATATATAAAAGTTGGACAATTAATAAAGAAATGCATTTGAGTTGTGGTTTTAGAGGAGTATTAAAAGTACCATGGACTTCCAGAAAAACAAACACATCTCTTTTGGAAGAAGTACAGCAAGAATGCTCCGTAGAAACCAGGATGGGAAGACTACATCTCTCATACTTAGGACATGTTTTCAGGAGGGAAAAATCCATGGAGAAGGACATTGTGCTTGGTAAAGTGGAGGGTCAGTAAAAATGATGTCACCCCAGTTCAACAAAATTATGAAAAACATTCTATTTGTAAATAATTTTGTGCTTTTTTAGTGAACAGAATTGATTCTCTATGAGCATTGTTAGATTACCTCCCACATGAATATATATTTTAAAGCCTATTATGCATAATTTTCAGTATGCTAATTCAGTATGAACTCATGGCATGATACTGTAGGATAAGCACTGGATTTCAAACCACTAGGTTGACAGTTCAAACCCATCAGCTGCTCCTTGGGAACTCTGTACAGGGTCACTATGAGTTGGAATCAACCCGAGAGCACTTACCAAGAAGAAGAAGAAGAAAGTTTGTATAAAGAAATTTGTTCTATTTGGTTGGTTGAAATAGAACAAAAAATAATAAATAAAAGTTTATTCATGCAGTTCTAGGGAGTATCATTGGGCTACCTCATTTTCAAAAATTTAAGAGGGAAATGAATTTTTTAAATATATAAAAATTAGAGAAATACTTTGCATGTTGTTCTCATTAAGTGCCATCGAGTTGGTTCTGACCCATAGTGACATTGTATAGGGTTTCCGAGAAGTGGCTCATGAATTTGAACCATCGACCTTGTGGTTCAAATCCACTTTGTGGTCAAGTGCTTATCCTACAGTGCCACTGGGCTATCTCAATTTCAAAAATTTAAGAGGGAAATTAATTTTTAAATATATAATAATTAGAGAAACACTATGAATACTAACACCTAAATCTCAAATGACATATCAGTTTGAAAATGTGTGAAAGCAGATTAACTTGAAAAGGTTTAGCCATTAGGGATTTTTCCATTGCCAGTAATATGGTCAATTGAAACTAGTTAAAACATTTTAATAGAAGTTTTCTTTTCATTAGAATTCTTTTAAGGCTGAGTATACTCTCCAACTAATGAAGATAATCATATAATACTTTAGGGCCCTATTTAAGAAAATGAAAGCAACTGGGGCAAGATGCAAATTTTATTCTTGACTGAGAAATCCAGAAAAGCCGTATCTCTGCTTTATATGGAAAATTAACTGCCTAAATGTAATGCCAGCAGGAAAATGAAGGTTTGTAGTAGTAAAACTCTGCATCTCATGGGGAATTTGTGTTCAGTACTCCCTGAGCATAAAGTGCCACACTTTCTTAGGCACCCATCAAGTCGAATGTGTGTGACCTCAAAGGAAGTGAGAAACAAATGGACATAATGATATGCTTTCCACTCAAAACTCAAATAGCAACATTTTCGTTTGGCACCTAGGAAACCTCAGTGAGCTTAAAAACATACCTCTTCCAATTTCACAGTACTATTTCTGTTAGGACAATGTTGTCGTTATGTACTGTCGAATCAGTTCTAACTCACAGAGACTCTGAACAGGGTTTCTGAGCAGCAGCTGGTGAACTTGACCCACTGATCTTGAGGTTCACACTGACCTTGCAGTTCAGTGCATTAACCCACAGCACCACACCAGGATTAGGTCAATAGCAGGTAGTAAAATAGCCATATTCATACTTAGCTTCTAAATGAGATCAATTAATCTAAAGAAAATGGGAAAACATGCCTACAAGATCTAAATCAGAGAATTATACATGATTGTACATACATGCATGCAGGTTTCCTTTTAAAACTTGCACTTATGGGTTTTCATATTGGACTAACAAAAACTGAGTGTACAAACCCAGCCTAGAATTCAAATTTCATGCTGAATGTTCCCCACCCATTGAAGAGCAGCACTATTGATGATGGTTACTTGCTGTTGAGTCAGATTTCACTTGTGGTGACCCCAGACACAACAGAACCAAATATTGTCTCATTTTATACCATCTTCACAATTGTTTGTATACCCAGGTCCAGTATTGTGGCTGCTGTGCATCTTCTTTGTCTTCCAACCTAGTGGACTCATCTTCCCAACACTATATTGGAAAATATGCTTCTGTGATAGCTTGAGGATTTGTTGGCTAATTTTTGGAAGTAGATCATGAGACCTTTCTTCCTAATATATCTCAGTCTGGAAGCTCCACTGAAATCTGTCTACCATGGTTGTAGTTTCTAGCATCATAGCAACACACAAGTCACTACAGTATGACAAACTGACAGATGTGTAATAGATAATAAGGGTGATGGTATCTAATAGTATTATACAAAGTTTTGAACCCAGAATGTGTTTTATATCCATTTGCACATTTTCAGAGAGGGGAGGATGAAAGACGCATTCTTCAAAGAAATAGAAGGCCACCTAACTAAAAGCAGCATTGTTTCTGACCCCAGAAATGAAGCCTGTTTGTCAATATTGACTGTCTGTCATCTCTGGCAGAACCTAGAGTCATTGAAAGATACAGGATTCTTTCTATGGGGAGACACAAAGTCCCTGTAACTAAACTCTCAGGAAGATTACAGCCACATGGCTACACATGAATCTCAGTTATAGCCAAAAAGCACATTTTGAATAAACATAGCTATAAAACTACTGTATAATATAATAAAGGTCAACAAGTGCAGCATATTATCCTAGAGAAGCTCAATGACTTTTCTTTTGGGGAGCATTTTTGAGTGCCTGCCTTCTCCATTTCTATACTGGCACAGCTCACAAAGGCAGGAAACTTACCATTTATTTCAGTAATTCTGAAGAAGCAAGACTGGGGAGAAATTTAGTGCGCATCTCAGGTTTAGATATAATGTACCAGGGGATGAAATATCAGGAAATTTGTATATCATTATGGGACAAAAGCCAACGTGAAGAATGCCCTTCAGTACTGAGTCTAGAATTAAGTGGAAATAGAAATTAACCTGTAATATAAAACAAAATATAAAGAAAATAACCTTGAAGGTCAATGTTAATTTTGCATTTATAGTTTTTTGGCTTAGATCTTAGTGCCAAGGACTTCTATGGAACATTGTGCTTTTATTTGTGTTGGCTGGCCAAAAACCAGATAAGGCCTGCATGCATTTCACTTGAGAACCTAAAACTCTCACAATTTTGTAAAATTGAAGAGATGCAAACAAAGTCATTATGGGGAACATATTTGAAAAGTTCAACATTTCAAGGATGTAGTACATTGTTCAAAAATAAAATAGCTACAATGCCTTATGCTTGTCAGAATTTAGGATTTATATACCTTGTCTCAGTCCTGTATGAACTGACTTCACAGCATTTAACAACAAACAACATACCTTGTAACACATGTGACTCTTACCACCAATATGGAATAAATATGCTATATACACAAGTCTCTCCCATTAAAACAATTAAAAACAAAAGACATACATCTCAAGTTGTTACTCTATTTTTCTACTTTGCTGGAAAACTTTCCAAGAAACTATCTATCTATCCTTGTTTTATCCTGATCACTGCTTTACCTACTTCAGTTTGCCTGCCCCTGTTTGTACTTTGATCAATGCAATGTGAATAAACAGTTTTTATGTACATTACTGAATCCCAAGGATATTTTAAGTCCTCTTTAAATTTATACCCTCAACAAGAGTTCAATGTTGTTAAAAATAGTCTTACTTCTGATTTTGCTCTTTCTTCAAATCTTCTCTTACTCCTCTACTTTAATATTAAATGTTGGTATTTTTCCGAGACTTCCAGGGAAAGATGGCAGAGTAGGCAGATATGCCGAGCAGACACTGTACAGTAAAGACATGGAAGACCAAGTAAAACAGATATGGATGGTAATGCTGGAATGGAATAGTGTTTCAGAGAATGGAATAGTGAGGTGGATTGAGTTCTGATTGGTAGAGGAGCAAGAGTAGAGAGGAAACAAACAAGAGGACTGTCAACTGCTCTGGCATGCATAACCATCTTGAGCTTTTGCACACAGCTGTCGATGCATCAGACTGATGGCACAGCACATGCAATGGAGGTTGGGGGACAAGGAGGGTAACAGATCTTCCTTGTTCTCCAAAGCTTCCTAGTGACAGGAGCCATTGTCAGCCTCCCCCACTTTCCACCCCAGCTCTCACCCAACTGTTAGCATCCCTTCCTGTACACTGTCTGAGTCTTAGGTTTAACACTCGGTATATAACCCCTTCATCTGGAAGCACTTGAATTCTGCAACAACAACAACAAAAAGGTTTTTTTTGTTTTTTTTTTTTTGTTTTTTACTGTTGTTTGATTTTCATAGACAGCCATTGTGCCTATATGACCCAGCCACATCCATACTTCCTGCAGCTCCACCAACTGGACAAGAGCCACTACCCACTCCTGTACCACCTGATTAATAATAATCAGCACCAACATCAGACAAACCTGCCCTGAACTACACTATACAATGAACACAGAACTGTGCACACATGTCTAGTCTCTATCATAACCAACAGGAGACAGATGCTGACCATCTAAGGGCACACCAACATGCAATCGTCAATTAAATATTAATACAATGATACCACAATGTCTCAGAGACAACAGACCATTTCAGCTTACAGAGGACGCAAGAGAGAGTGACTCAGACAAGTGACCAAAAACAGCCTAAAGATAAAGTACCAGAAATGTTATCAAAACTACTTGATAAGGAATTCAAAAGAAAGATATTTAGGTACCTTCAACTCATTGAAATACTGAAAAAGCTTCATATGAAAGCAAGGAAAATACAAACAAACTTCAGAAAATTCAAGAAAACACTATAAGAAAAAACTAACAAAATAAATGAGAAATTAGAAACCATACAAAAACAACAAATAGAAATATAGATGCTTTCATAAATACTTAATACATTACAAAGGGCAAAGAAGTAGAATTGAATCAATGGCAGGCCAAACTAGTGAGCATGAAGACAAACTGCTTAATATTCATCAGCTAGAGGAGCAATCAGAAAAAAAGAACTAAAAACAAAACAAAAAACCAGAAGAGTAAAAATTGTATGGAACATGGTCAAGAAAAATAACTTATGTATGATTAGAATTCCAGAATAATAAGAGACAAAAGCAAACAAACAAAACACCCAGGAATTGTAGAAGAATTGTTGAAAGATAACTTCCCTAACATCATTGAAAGATAAGATATGCATTCAAGACACTAAATGAACTCTAAACAAGACAGATTTCAAAAGAAAACCAATAACCAAGACACATTATAATTAAACTTCCCAGAAGCAAAGAAAAGAAAAGAATGATGAAAAGACCTCAAGCAAAATGAAAATTTGCCTATAAAATTAAACTAAAACTAAGATCTTGTTTCTTAACAGAAACTGTGAAAGCAAGAAGGCAATAGGATAGCATACACAGAAGTCTGAAAGAAAAAAAATTGCAAACCAACAATCATATACCCAGAAAAACAGTCTTATGATATGATGGCAAAATTAGGACATTTCCAGATAAGCACAATTAAAATAAACCCCTCAGGTTGGAAGGCACTCAAAATGGGACTGAGGAAGAGCTACCTTCTCAAAATAGAGTTGACTGTGATGCCACAAATAAGAGTAACGCATTCAGGACCTTCTTTTGCTGATGAGGCACAACTCAAAATGAAGAGAAGTATTGTAAACATACATTAATAATCAGAATATGGAATTCACAAATTATAAATCCAGGAAAATTGAACATTGTCAAAAATGAAATGGAATGCAAAAGTATCAGTATCGTAGGCATTAGTGTGCTGAAATGGACTGCTTATTGGCTGTTTTGAATCTGGCAGTCTCATGGTTTACTATGGCAGAAATGGGAAATAGAAGAGGAATGTTGTCACATTCATCACCAAGAAGAACATATCAAAATCAGTCTTGAAGAACAACGCTGTCTGTGATAGGATAATATTACAAGGAAGACCAGTTAAGACTACTATTATTTAAATTTACACATCAACCACTAAAGCCAGTGACAATGAAACTGAAGAATTCTACCAACTTCTTCCATCTGAAATTGATCAAATATGCAATTAAGATGTATTTATAATTACTGGCTATTGGAATGCAAAGGTTGGAAACAAAGAGGAAGGATTAGTAGTTGGAAAGTATGGCCTTGATGATAGAAATGATGCTGGAAATCGCATGATAGAATTTTGCAAAACCAATGACTTGCTCATTGCAAATACCTTTTTTAAACAACATGAAAGATGACTGTACACATGGACCTCACCAAATGGATTATACATAAATCAAATTGACCACATCTGTGGAAAGCTTCCGATCATCAGTCAAAACAAGGCAAGGGGCAGACTATGGAGAGATCATCAGTTGCTCATATGCAAATTCAAGCTGAAGCTGAAGAAAATTAAAACAAGTTCACAAGAGCCAAAATATGACCTTGAACATAACTGAATTATAGATCATCTGAAGAAAAGATTTGATGCATTAGACACTAAGACTAAAGATCATAATGTTGTGGGATAACATCAAGAACATCATACAGAAAAAAGCAAAAGATCACTAAAAAGACAAGAAAGAAGGAAAAGACCAAAATGGATGTCAGAAGAAAGAGACTCTTAAACTTGCTCTTCAACATAAAGATGCAAAGGGAAATGGAAGAAATGAACAGGTAAAAGAGCTGAAGAGAAAATTTCAAAGAGCATATTAACAAGATAAAGTCAAATATTATAATAAAATATGCAAAGACCTGGGATTAGAAAACCAAAAGAGAAGAACACACTCAGCATTCCTTAAACTGAGGGAACTCAGTTTTCAAGCCTCGATTTGAAATATTAACGGGATCTATGGACAAAATAGTGAATGATGAAGAAAATGTCAAAAGAAGATGGAAGGAATACACAGTCACTATACCAAAAAGAAATGTTTGACATTCAACCATTTCAAGAGGTAGCATATGATCAAGAACCAATGACACTGAAGGAAGAAGCCCAAGGTGCATTGAAGGCATTTGCAAAGAGCAAGGCACTCAGAATTGATGAAATACAAAATGAAATCTTTCAGTAATATGATCCAGCAGTGTAACAAGTAACAAGACAGTTACTTGGCAAGCTATCTAGAAGAGATCCATATTTGTATCCATTCCAAGGAGAAATTACCCAGTGGAATGCAGAAACCGTCTGACAATATCATTAATATCACATGCCAAGTAAAATTTAGCTAAAGATACTCAAAAACAGCTGCAACCATACATTGACAGAGAACTTCCAGAGGTTCAAGCTAGATTTAGAAGAGGACATGGAACAAGGGATACCATTTCTGGTGTCAGATGGATCTTGGCTGAAAGCAAAGAATACCAGAAAAATGTTTATATATGCTTTATTGACAATGCAAATGCTTTCAATTTGTGTGGATCATGAAAAGCTATGGACAACATTGTCGAGAATGAGTATTCCAGAATATTTTGCTCATGAGGAACTTGTACATAGGCCAAGAGGAACTTGTTCAAATAGAACTAGGGAACACCAAATGGTTTTAAATTAGGAAAGGTGTGTGATAGGGTTGTATTCTTCCACTATACATACTCAATCTGTATGCTGAGCAAATAATCCAAGAAACTGGGTTATATGAAGAAAAATGTGGCATCAGGTTTGGAGGAAGACTCATTAACAACCTGTAATATACAGATGATGCAACCTTGCTTGCTGAAAGTGAAGAGGCCTTAAAATACTGATGAAAAATCAAAGACCACAACCTTTAGTATGGGTTACATTTCAACGCAAAGAAAACAAAAATCCTCACCACTGAACCAATAAATTACATCAAGATAAATAGAGAGAAGATTGAAGTTGTCAGACTTCATTTTGCCATCAACCAGCAACACCCGTGGAAGCAGCTGTCAAGAAATCAAATGACATATTGCGTTAGGCATGAGACCTTTTTTAAAATGTTGAAGAGTGAAGATATCAGCCTGAGGACTAAGGTGCACCTGATGCAAGCCATTACTGCTGTTGCTGAATTGTATATGTGAGGCTTTTACCAAATTATCCCCTATCTGTGTACTTCTTAGTGTTATCTTTTATCTTGGTCAAGTTGTGAGGACTTCACCCTAATTCTGTGTTGTTCTTTCCATAACAAAACTAACAAATATCTATTACCTACCAAGTGATTCCACCTCCCCCTTCCTCCTATCCCTGATAATCAATCGTCAATGAATGTTGCTTTCTATATGTATATCACTTCTTGTCTTCTTATAATAGTGAGCTCACGTAATATTTGTTCTTTTGTCATTGACAGATTTTACTTACCATAATTCCATCCAGAACAAGGGGCTACTGAATAGAACTATGTGCCAATGTTATATCCTTTCACTTTACTTGTTCAATAAAGGATAACATGGCATCAGGGTTGGAAGATGAATTATTAATGCCCTGCTAAGGAGCTCTGGTAGGAGCTCTGGTAGCATAGTGGTTACAAATCGGACTGCGAACCGCAAGGTCAGCAGTTCGAAACTACCAGCTGTTCTGTGGGAGAAAGAGGAGGCTTTCTACTCCCGTAAAGATTTATGGCCTTGTTCCAGTTCAGGGTCACTATGAATCAGAACCGACTCCATGCACATAACAACAACAGCAAGGAGTTCTGGTAGCTAGTGGTTATAAGTCAGGCTGCCAACCTCAAGGTCAGCAGTTTGAAAGTACCAGCGGTTCCATGGGAAAAAGATGAGGAGTTCTGCTCCTGTAAAGATTTACAGCCTTAAAAACCCTATGCAGGGTCACTATGCGTCGGAACCTACTCCACGGTACTTAACAACAACAACAACATATGCAGATGATACAACCTTGCTCACTGGAGGAGAACTTAAAATGCTTACTGATGATGATCGAAGACTACATCTTGAGTATGGATTGCACCTCAGTGTAAAAGAAAGCAAATTATTCACAAATGGACCAATAAATAGCATCATGATAAATAGAAAAAAGATTAAAGTTGTCAAAAACTATGTTTTGCTTGGATCCATAGTTAACAGTCAGAGAAGCAAGAGTCAAGAAATCAATGGACATAGTACACTCAGAAAATATGCTACAAAAGATCTTTTTAAAGTAGTAAATAGCAGATGCGTCAATTTGAGGGCTAAAGTGTACTGTGGTATTTTCAATCATGTGGTGTGCATGTGAAGGTTGTAAAATGAATAAAGAATACTGTAGAAGAATGGATGCATTAGAATTATGGTGTGGGAGAAGATTATTGAAAGTATGACAGGCTGCAAGAAGGACAAACAAATCTGTCTTAGAAGAAACACAACCAGAATATTTCTTAGAAGTGAGGACGGTGAGACTTCATCTTTCATGCTTTGTATATATCACGTGGGACATCATGATTAGAAAAGTGGAGGCTCAGTGAGAAAGAGGAAGACCCTCAATGAGAAGGATTGACACAGTGACAGCAACAGTGGGCTCCAATGTAACAATTATGAGTATGGTGCACTGTTGTTGTTAGGTGCTGTCAAGTCTATTCTACTTCTAGTCTTTGCCCAACTCAACACTAACTCGAGTCCTAATGACAAACCTAACACTACAGGAATCCCTAGGCCTAGCCTCAACATAAACATAACCCAAACCCTAACTCTAACTCCTTACTCCTGCCTCCAACCAAAATAAATAAATAAATATCCTGTGTAGCACAGTTCTACTCTAACATACATGATGGCAGGAGGTGGGGGAGGTTGGAAGGTGAGTTAACGTTTTTAAGTGTTTGGTCATGACCTGGTCTTCATCACAGCCTTTCCCTCTTTCCCTAGGCAAGTTTATTCACATCCATTGTCTCAATTAATAGCCACTACAGAGCATTGAGAAGACAAGAAAGAAGGAAGAGGTCAAAATGGATGTCAGAAGAGACACTGAAACTTGCTCTCCAGCATAGAGATGCTAAAGCAAATGGAAGAAATGAGGAGGTACAAGAGCTGAACAGAAAATGTCAAACATCAGCTCAAGAAGATAAAGCAAAATATTACAACAAAATGTGCAAAGATCTGGAATCAGAAAACCAAAAAGGAAGAACATGCTCAGCATTTATGAAAATGGGGGAACTGAAGAAAAAATTCAAGCCTCAACTTTCATTATTGAAAGATTCTCTGGGCAAATTATTGAATGATGCAGAAAGCATCAAGAGAAGATGGAAGGAATACACAGAGTCACTGTACCAAAAAGAAATAGTTCCTGTTCAACCATTTCGAGAGGTAGCATATGATCCAGAGCCAATGATACTGAAGTAGTAAGTCCAAGATCATTGAAGGAATTGGCCAAGAACAAGGAACCAGGAACTGATGGACTAAAAATTGAAATCTTTCAAGAAAATGAGGCAACACAGGAGAAATTAGGAAGAATTTTGTCAAGAAATTTGGAAGACAACTATCTGGCCAACTGATTGGAAGATATCCATATTTGTACCCATTCCAAAGAGAGATGACCCAATGGAATAGGGAAATTATCAGACAATCTCTTTGATATCCCATGTGAGTAAAGTTTTCCTAAAGGTAATACAGAAATGGCTACAAGCATACATTGACCGAGAACTTCCAGAGGTTCAAGTCAGATTCAGAAGAGGCCATGGGATGAGGGATATCTTTGCTGATGTCAGATGGATCTTGGATAAAAGCAGAGAATATCAGAAAGATGTTTACCTGTGCTTTATTGACTACATAAAAGCTTTCAGTTGTGCGGATCATGACAAACTATGGACAACATTGCAAATTATGAGTAGTCTGGAACACTTAATTGTGCTCATGAGGAATCTGTACCTGGACCAAGAAGCAGTCAGTCGAACAAAACAAGGGAACACTGAATGGTTTAAAATTAAGAAAGGTGTGAGACAAGGTTGTATTCTTTCACCGTACTTATTCAACCTGTCTGATGAGCAAACAATCCAAGAAGCTGGGTTCTATGAAGAAAAACGTGGCATCAGGATTGGAGGAAGACTCATTAACAACCTGTGATATGCAGATGATACAACCTTGCTTATTGAAAGTGAAGAGGACTTAGAACATTTACTGACGAATATAAAGAGCACCACAGCCTTCGGTATGGATTACATCTCAATGTAAAGAAAACAAAAATCCTCACTACTCGACCAATACACAACATTCTTATCAATGGAGAAAAGATTGAAGTTGTCAAGGACTTCATTCTTCTTGGATCAACTATCAACACTCAATGAAGCAGCAGTGAAGAAATCAAACGACGCATTGCATTAGGCAAATCTGCTGCACAAGACCTTTTTAAAGTGTTGAAGAGCAAAGATGTCAGCTTGAGGAATAAGGTGCACCTGACCCAATCCATGGTATTTTCAATAAACTCATATGCATGCGAAAGCTGGACAGCGAATAAGGATAACTGTAGAAGAACTGATGCTTCTGAGTTATGGTGTTGGAGGAGAATATTGAAAGTGCCACAGGCTGCCAAAAGAGCCAATAGATCGGTTTTGGAAGAAGTGCAGCCAGAGTCCTCTTTGGAGGCCAAGATGGCCAAACTTCGTCTCTCATACTTCAGACATATTGTCAGGAAGGACCAGTCACTGGAGAAGGATATCATGTTTGGTAAGGTGGAGGGTCAGATAAAAAGAGAAAGACCCCCAACAAGATGGATTGGCCAAGTGGCAGCATCAATGGACTCAAACGTGGCAACAGTAGTGAGGTTGGCCCAGGATCGGACATTATTTCGTTCTGCTATGCATAAGGTCGCTAATGGTTGGTACCGACTTGATAGTACCTAACAATCACAAAAATAACAGAGCAAGTAACTCACAGATTATTTATTGAGTTCAAATCCCATTGCTCTATCTTCTAGAACCACATTTCTAATTACTTTTTAAATATCCTGGTATACAACGCAATTTATGATCTTCTCTCCAAAATCAGTCTTCTTATGGGTCTCTGCTGTTGAATGGTGCCACAGTCCATTCAGTAGTGCTGTTGTTGTTGTTGTTAAGTGCCGTCGAGTTGGTTCCAACCCATAACGACCCTGTACAGGTTTTCTGAGGCTGTAAATCTTTATGGGAGCAGAACGCCTCCTCTTTCTCCTGCGGAGCCGCTGATAGTTTCGAACTGTTGGCCTTAAGGTTTGCAGCCTGATTCATAACCACTACGCTACCAGAGCTCACCAAAAATAAAAATAAAAATAAAAACTACCCTTGATACCTCTCTTTCTCTCAAAATTCAGATTTGACGTATTACCTAAAATTTCAGGTTTATATCCTAAAGAGCTTTCAGCTTCTCTCCATCTCTTTTACCACTCCTTTTCTAAGATCATCATTGTTAGCCTGGACTACCACAATAGGCTCCTAACTGACCATCCATGTACAACATGACTTCCTTTAAATCTCATCTGCTCTTGAACAGTGGTTTTCACACTGGGGTGATTTTGTTCACCACAAAAGATTTGGTGATTTTGGAGTGTCATAGTTGGGTGCAGTACTACTGGAAGAGGACAGGGATCCAGAATCATCTGGTCCAAAATAGACCAAAGTGGAAACTCTGTTGTAGTGACAGACTGAGCATTTAACACTGCTTGTTGTTGTTAAGTGCCATCAAGTCAGTTCCAACTCATAGTGATCCTGTACAGAGTTTCCAAGGAGTGGCTGGTGGGTTTGAAATGCTGACCTTGTGGTTGTCAGTCCAGTGCTTATCCTATAGCACCACTCCAGGATTCCAGTTAACACTGCACACCTGATTATGTCTCACATTCATACATACATATATGTGGACTTAAAACCTTTCAATAACTTCCCATTTTGATAAAAATTGCTGTTGTTGCTGCTGTGAGGTGCCATCCAGTTGGCTGTGACTCACAGCAACCCTATGCACAAGAAAATGCAACCCGGCCCAGTTCTGTGCCATCCATACAACTGGTGTTATGTTTGAGCCTATTGCTGCTGCTACTGTACCAATCCATCTCGTTGAGGGTCTCCCTCTTTTTTGCTAACTTTCCACTTTACCAAGCATAATGTCCTTCTCCATGTACTGCCCCTTCTGATAATATGCCTGAAGTTTGAAAGATGAATAGACTACTTAAGATGGCCCACTGGGTCCTTAATGAGCTAGCCTCTACCTACCTTTGTAGGTCATCCAGCACCATGTTCTCATCAGAGTCTCTACTCCTCTACCATTTCTAATCACTGTTTTCCTCCCAAGCACAGCATATTTCCACATGTTTTCTTCATCTAGTTAAGCCTCATCCATCCTTCAGATATCAACTGAAGATCTTTTCCTTGGGAGATTTACAAAACCTACTTTACTAGTTTCATTTCCTCTTGTTAGACTTTCGTAACTTCATATATCTCTCCTTTCTGGGGGTGTAAGTAATGCACATTTACATTGGAGTACGTATTTGACTCTAATTTGTTTCATTCACTAGACTGGAAGTTACAAAGGATGAATAATATATTTTAATCATATTTCAAATCCGTTTACTCTACCAGTGACTACTTGTTAAAGATTAAGTTTTTAGTGATCAAATCACTTCACATAACATAGCCCTAAGAACGTCAAGTGACTCAAAGTTGCGCCGCTAGCTAGTAGCCGATGGAGAGCTTCAATACAAGTCTTTCATTATCAAGTGCTGCCATTTTCCTCTAGTGTTTTGTTGATTTAATATAGCCTGTCCATTTTTGTTCAAAGTTAATCTTTTATAAAAGCACAATGTATAAATTTGATTAAAAGAGATTAAGGCAGATTGCTGCTTTTACTGAAGACAGCTCAGTTCAACTTTATCTGAGAAATTATTTAATATCTGTATGCTGTTCCCTAGCTTACCCTTTGCCAGAGTCTTAAGAAACTTGCCACAGAATGACTTGGATCACAGGTTGTATCCTCTGTGGTGTCCCTCATACCTTGGTATATACTGCACCGTTGATATTGTGAATGCCAAACTGATAATAAATGGCAATGTCATCACCGGCTGAGACAGTTGCTTAAAATTTTACAAGACCATATTTCCATGTTTCTCTACATTGCATAGAGATTATTCTTTCACTATATCAGTCTGCACTTCTTCCAAAAATAACAAGTGCAGCCAGAGTGCTCCTTGGAGGCCAGGATGGCTAAACTTCGTCTCTCATACTTTGGACATATTGTCAGGAGGGAAAAGTCGCTGGAGAAGGATATCATGCTTGGTAAGATGGAGGGTCAGAGAAAAAGAGGAAGATCCCCAACAAGATGGATTGGCATTGATGGACTCAAGTGTGGAAGCAGTAGTGAGGTTGGCCCAGGATCAGACATTGTTTCATTCTGCTGTGCATGGGGTCGCTATGAGTCGGTTCTGACTCGATGGCACCTGACAACAACAACAACGTATCAGTCTGAGTCCATGACCATGTTCAGCCTTCCACCCTTTAATTTATCTAACATAAATATCCTTAAATATAATTACCACTGTTTTAGGGCTCTTCATTTTCTCTTTAGTTATTTCATTTTATTTTTGTCAAATGAGTTGCAGTTACTTTACAATAAGACAATGGAAGAGAACAACGGGATGAAGTGAGGGCCGGATGCTAAAGGCACATACCCACATGTCTGAAATTTGCATGGCAGCAAACTAAAGTATCAATGTATGTTATGAACATTTAGGGTTTTGATAGGATGATAGGAGTTGGAAACACAAATGTTAAAGGTAATATCCTAAAAAAAAAAAAAAAATGGAGCTTTCTTTTCCTCTGTTTCTCCTATACATACAATTTTTTGTTTTCGTTCAGGTAAATAGTAATGAAGATAGTGTATACCATAGAGATTATTAGGGCATTTAAAGATGAGATGATTGAACATATATGAGTGATATATATTAAATGGACATGCAAATTAGAAAGAACACTAATAGGGTTTCTTCTCTAAGAACCTAGCCTTTTCCCACCATAAAGTAGATAGCAAATGCATCTACTCTAGAAAAGGCTTTAGAACCTTTAGTTGTGTTTTCACACTAGATTCTCCCGCCAGTGTTTTCAAACTGAAACAAAGGTGAAGAGCAATTTATCACATCGTTTGAATGACTGCTGTTTAAAAATTACAGGCTCATGCTCAAAAATCTAAATCTTATGAGCAGCTATGGAAAGTATTTCTAGCACGTTACTTATTTTTTTTAAAAAATTGCACTTTTTCTTCTGAGTCATTTACTTGCTTTTTAAATTTTTTATTCAAAACACTTAGTGTGATTGACTTGTTTTGGTTTATTAGATTAGATTACTTGATCTATAAGATGAGGAGCACTAGGCCCCCCTATCTTTGAAATCTCCTTTGTACTTATCTTTGGGAGTCTCTTTATGTCTCTACTTTTAAATTACCATCCAAGAGAACTCATTTCATAATGTTTATGAATTGACAAACTGTGCTTACTGTATAGTGGCTGAATTGGTTTGTATTTCAGGAGCTCTATAATTGCTAAAATTATCATTATAGAGTTAACGTGACATTAAAAAATCTCATTTCTTTCTGTCTTAAGCATATACTGTAGATACGCTGCTATTTTCTGTAATTCCCCCATCGACATTTCTCAGGCCTAGGAAATTGCATCTATTAACATATATTATGTTGTCTTGTGACCCTTATTTTCACTTTATCTCTTTATGAAGGGGGGGAAAAATGTCACATGAAAGAAAAGCTAATTCAGAAGTGGAACCAGTGATGGAAAAGTAAACTAAGCATCAGATATGTGTTTGCAGTTCTCAGCAAAGTTATCAAAATTTAACCTCAAGCACATTGGAAAACATCACTCATGATAGAAACCCCCTCCATCTCTCACTCTTGCCTTCTAAACCCCCTGAAAACCACATCTGTTTCCCACTGATAGCTTTAACACACATTCCTTTCATGTTTTCTAACAGGAAGTGGAAATTGAGCGAAGTTTGTGTTCACCCACATTTAAGAGTCACCCTAGAAGCCAGTCGGATGATTCTGTGAAAGATTCAGACAAGAAAGGCGGGGAAACATCTTTTGACAAGATGTCATCTGAATGTGGTCACAGTCGTATCTTTGAAGGTTAGCATAACATTTTGGTGTGATTTCTTTGGATCATACTTTGACAAAATGAATGGTTAATAAAACAAAATAATGAGAGTTTTGTTTAAACTTATTAGGAATAGGGTTGACATCACAATTCAGGAATATTTCAGGAAACACAATTCAGGAAAAATAGAATTATATTTAAATAATTCTATAGCTATGATTTTAAAAACTAAAAAATACATATATTTTTAATTGGTTATAAACTAGTGCAACCTAGCATTTTCAGAATGAGGCTTTTGAAACAATACATTTGACCATTGTTGTTTCAAAATTTCCCTTTTGTGAAAAAGGGAAAAATATTTATCTCTCTGTGTGTGGATAGGAAAAGAATGAAATATAAGTGTCTGTCAATAGCAAAAAAATAATAATAATAATGCATTCAGCATCTCGTTTTCAGACAATTAAACTAAATGTGCTTAATGAGTTTGTAATAAAATGTGACATGACAGTGTCATATTTGGGGAACATCATAAATTCCACTAATGTTTTATAAATGTCATTAAAAAGTTAATAGCTCATATGTTAGAAATTGCACTATTAATGTAGTTTTCCACAATGACAGAAATGCAAAATAGAAATGATTTGCTGAACAATGCAGATATCATTTATCATTTCTGATTAGGCACATTATAAATTTTTCCATTTTATGCAAGTACGTAGGTATATAATATGCATGATTTTTCCTCCATATTATCATAATTGGTACAATTTTTAGGATATCATTTAAAATATATGTAGCAAACTGTCATGTTGCAGTCAACATTAGCAATCTGGAGTAATCTATGAAATATTACACAGTTCACAAATGGTACAGTACTTTAAAACTTTGTTACTCTAAGACTGAATATTCTGGTCGCCAGCATCACTTTAAAGCTTACTTAAGATGCAAAATCTTGGTCCCTACCTGTATTGAAATCATAATCTGCATTTTTAGCAAGATCCCCAGATGATGTATAGGCATATGAAAGTTTGAGAAGCGATACTCTAAGACATACAGACTGATCCTTAGGATCATTTGCATATAGGTTAGGCTGTTCTGATTTTATCTGAACTGTTGAAATGGAAGGTAAATGTGAAAAGGGTAAAGAGAAATTTGCTGATGGTGAACTGGTCACGTGTTTCTAAATACATGTAAATTGCAATCTCAATCTCTGGTTTTCATTTTCAATTCATTTTTGTATGCCCCACTGATATCCTAATATGATTAGCATCAGTCTTGAAGAATATACTCCACATATTTCTGGCCTGTGATTAAACTTACGGTGCAATTGTCTGAATGCAAACAATTTAGACTAACAGAGAACAAAAAAGAGAAGCTTTAGAGAATCCATTATGTTCTGATGATGCTGGCCTGTGCAAATCTTAGCACTGTTGTTGTTGTTAAGTGCCACTGAGTAGATTCCGACTAATGGTGACCCTGTATAGGATTTCTGAGGACAGGCTTGTAAGTTTGAATCACGAACCTTGTGGTTCAAACCAGCCGTGTTGTCCAGCGCATTATCCTGTAGTGCCATACCAGGCCTCCGATCTTAGCATGTTGTTAAGTGCCATAGAGTAAGTTCCAACTCATAGGAAGCCTAAATACAGTTTCCAAGGAGCAGCTGGTGAATTTGAACCACCGACTTTGAGGTTCAAATTGACCTTGTGGTCCAGCGCATTAACTCACTGTGCCACACACCATGAGGTTGGTAAACTAATATGAGTTATAGATCATTAAATTTCCTCATCCTGTGTTTTCACACAGAGACTTCATAAACCTTTTTTTTTTTTTATTTTGCAAGTCTAGAGAAGATAACATGGCAGTTAACTATTGTTTAGCATCAACAAATGATTTAAACTTAAAAGTAACCCTAGATTTAATTCTCAAGGTCTACTTAACACATTAAATAAATTTAACACAAAAGTAAATTTAAGAACATAGGGTAGTAGGCATTGCACTAAGGATGAATATGGTGATGGTGGTTGTGTGCTGTGGAGTCAATTTTAAGTGTTTCCAGGAGTAGAAAATCTCATCTTTTCTCCAGCAGAGCAGCTGATAGATATGAATTGCTGACCGTGTGGTTTGTAGCCCATCTGGTAATCCACTATGACATATAATTCTATTTCATTTTATTTCTCCATTGCAAAAACACACTAAATCCTATGAATCACAACTGTTTAAAGATATTTTTTTTTACACCATGGGCTCCTTTCGATTATTTCTATGGTACTCAAAATTTCTAAAACAATTATGAGCAATTTTAATATAGTTAACTGCAGTGTATGCATACTATAGTCCACAAAACCAAAAAAAAAAAAAAAAGAGAGTGTATTTGATATTGCTGTTCTGTTGCAAAGATGCAAAGATATAGAATCTGTTGTAAGATAAACAAGCATGGTTGACTAAAGTGTGATATTGAAAGATGTCATTTTTGTATTAGCTGAGTGACTGGGATTCCATCGTACTTACACATACTCATAGTTAAACCTCCTATATTAGTCACAAGAGTTTGATGCTGAAAGGCAGTAATTATTTATAGTTCTCAACTGAACAAGAGTGTAAAAAAAGAAAAGAAAACTCGTAATAGATCATGAAAACGCGGTTATAATATTTTTAGAGTTTCGTTAAACCAATGTAAACTGTTGATTTTGTTCTAAGATTCAGGACTTGCCCTATCATTGATGAGTTCCCACCTCTGATACAGTATTGTACAAAACGCACTTTGATTCCTCTAGCCTTCCTTTCTTTATCTTATAATCTCCTCCCAGGTTTTGTTAAATTGTTCTCACCACCCCTTATTTTATTTGTTCCACTTTCCTCACCTACATATTGGTGTCAAATAAAGCATCTCGCTTCCATGTGTCTGTTGCTGCCTTCCATTCAAATTTTCTTTGGAAATGTATTCTATGATTAGTTGTTCCTGCCTCTCTAGATAGATTCAGATCATTTGAAATTAAATGTCAAACATGAGAACACCATAATTTGACAAATTTGTAGATGCAGTATGTATAAAAGAAAAAAAATCAGTGTAGTAATATTAAAATCTGATTTTTGGACTCTCCTTTAGATAAAACCAATAAACTATATTGAAAACTGGAAGTCGCAGGTACTGAAATTTTATCTACATGTATCTAGAATAAAAAGCCTATTATTCTGTTAAAAAAAAAAATCCACCTCTGGTTCAAGGGAGGTTTCAAATAATATAGGTGATTGGGTAATAATCAGCAAGTTGATATTGCTTGGTAACTTTTTTATATGACAGCTATCATGCTTTCCACGTTATTATCCAAACCATAATTTTAATCTTGAAGTCATTATCATGTAAAATGCTAAAAGATAAAATATACTTTCAAAGTCATTCTTTCAAGGCATTTGTAATAAGCCTTGGAAATTACCTGCTGTATTTCTTTTATATATATATTCAGCTTCATTGCAGTTAAATTCATTCTTTGTTCTTTTAGTGGTCTTTCTTTCCTCTGATAGATTTTATGAAACAAACTGAAGTTTCTGTTCTTTAATTTTTTTTTTTTCTGTACTTCTTTAAGTGGTGGGATCCTTCCAGTTATTAATGTGTCTAAAATATTGACATATGTGCAGTATATGTATTTGTGTGAGCATTGTTGTTGTTGTTGTTAAGTGCCGTCGAGTTGGTTCTGACCCATAGCGATCCTTTACATTGTTTCCGACGGTGTAAATCTTAACGGGAGTAGAAAACCTCATCTTTCTCCCTCGGAGCGGCTGGTAGTTTCGAACCGCTGACCTTAAGGTTCGCAGCCCGATTCGTAATCACTACGCTACCAGAGCTCATTACTCATTGCTATATATACATTTTCATTTAGAACCTTTTTTTTTTTTTTTTTTTTACAGTAACTGTCCAATAGGACTTTCTTCAAGAATTGGTGTGGCGCTGTAGGTTAATGCGCCGTACTGCAAAATTGCTTTGAACCAAAGGTTACCAGTTCAATATAACAGTCACACCTCAGAAACACTTTACAAGGTCGCTATGGGTCAGGACCCACTAGATGGCACTTCACAACAATAACATCTATTGAATCCTGGTGTGGTGCTATAGGATAATCACTGGACTACTAACCATGAGGTTGGCAGTTCACGAGTTGGCAGTTCCTACCAACTGCTCTGTGGAAACCCTATACAGGGTCCCTATGAGTTGTAATCAGCTTGATGGCACTTAACAACAACACATCTGAGGTGTCCAGTATGGTAGCTATTAGCCAGACATGTCTATTAAGCCCTTGAAAAGTGGTTAATATGACAGAGAAACTTATATTTTCATTTTAATTAATTTAATTTTGAACAGTACTGTGTTGGACAGCATCGTACTTCTCATAGGAAATGATCCAGAAGCTCCAGTTGTTAAGTTTAAGTTATTCTTTACCTGAAAATTTATCTTTATTATAATATGTGTGCATAAGTGGAAAACAAATTCATGTCAGTAAAATAAATAGCAATAGTCCAATATTAAAATGATGGCCCTCAAGAGATAGGAAGGATTTGTCTTCTCAAGAGTTAACTGCTCTATAACATATTCTAAAGATAAACTTTAAAAAATTTAAATAACTTGTGTTCCCTTTTTAACATATTGAAAACAATAGCTTTACTAAATTATTAGAAATATCTATTGTGAGGCTATGCATTTTTTCTATAACATATTATCTAGATCCAAATTGTCTTGGGACATTGAATCTTCTCAGGTCAAGAAGCAAAATATTCTCTAAATACCTAAGGTCAGCAAAGTTGAATGAGATGGAGTAACAGGATATTTAAAAATTAACAGCTCTATCCCTTTAATAAGAAGAGCTTCATTTGAAAACTTATAAATAAATCAGACATGTAGTCCCAGAGCAGTGCCAGTGAAGACAATCAGCACCATTTGTTCTGCTCTGATTGATTTGTTCCCTCTAATGAAAAGCAGAAGACAGGCATCTAGACCTGGTGTCTGGATGCACACTGTGGGCTCCACAGTCCAAGTGTGCTTTCTTATTTAGCCATCCCTTATTCATGTCCCAGACAATATCCTTCTGTAAAACAACAGCATTTTTTTATTCCTTGTATGGCACTGGAGGATAAGCACTGATTTGCTAACCACAAGGTCAGCAGTTCAAACCCACCAGCTGCTCCTCAGAAACCCCATGAAATGGAGTTGAGTCAACAGCATTTAACAACAACATGATTAGTGCATGTTTCAATAGGGGAGCACAGTGGCTCTGTAGGAAAAGCACTGGACTGCAAACTACAAAGTTGGCAGTTCAAACCCACCAGCTTCTCTGCAGGAGAAAGATAAAACTTTCTGCTCTCACAAAGATTCATAGTCTCAGAAACCCTATACAGGGTTGCTATGAGTTGGAATGACTTGATGGAATGTAATAACAACATCGTATTTCAATAAGATCTGGGAGTTGTATAAGGTTCAAACTCAAAAGTCTTTTTTAGGAACTGTGTTTGTTAGGAGACTGGAGACTTTATCTGCATACTAAGATGTGTTAAGACTAAAGATCAGTACATTTATATGTTGTGTGAATGGAGATGGCTCCAACTCATAGCACAACAGAACAAAACATTGCCCAGTCTTACGCCATCCTCACAATTGTTGCTATGTTTGAGCCATTGTTGTTGAGATTGTGTCCATCTGTAGTTTGATTGTCTTCCTCTGTTTCACTGGCCCTCCACTTTACCAAGCATGATGTCATTCTCTAGGAATTGGTCCCTCCTCATAACTTATTCAAAGTTTGAGAAATGAAGTGTCACCATCCTCCCTTGTAAGGAAAATTCTTGCTGTATTTCTTCCAAGACAGATTTGTTTGTTATTCTAGAAGCCCATGTTGTTGTTGTTGTTAAGTGCCATTGAGTCGGTTCCAACTCAGAGCAATGCTGTATAAGATTTCCAAGGAATGACTGGTGGGTTCGAACAACTGACCTTCAGGATAGCAGTCCATTGCTTATTCTACAGAACCACACCACCACTCCCGCCCATGCTACTGTCAATAATTCAAATGCATCTCTTCTTCTATAGTTTTCCTTATTCATTTTTCAATTTTCACATACAGATGAGGTGATTGAAAATACCATGGTTTGGGCCAGGCACACTTTAGTCCTTAAAGTGACATCTTTGCTCTTTAACACTTTAAAGAGTTCTTGTGTCGCAGATTTGCCTAACACTATACATTCCAGTTTGGTACTGCAGGATAATGCCCTGGACTGCAAGGTTGGCATTTCCAACCTACCAGCCACACCTCTAAAACCCTAAACTGGGTTACTATGAGTCAGAACCGGCTTGACAGCACTTAAAAATAACAACAAAAATATATCATTTGATATCTTGATTTCTGCTTCCATGAGAGTTTAATTGTGGATCCAAGAAAAAGGAAGTATTTAACAACTTCAGTCTTTTCTCCATTATCATGATGTTATTTATTTGTCCATTTATGAGAATTTTTGTTTTCTTTACATTGAGGTACAATTCATGCTGAAGGCTAAAATGTTTGATCTTCATCAGTAAGCATTTCAAGTCCTCTTGACTTCCAGTAAGCAAGGTTGTATCATTTGCTTATCACAGGTTGTTAATGAATCTTTCTCCATCCTGATGCCACAGTCTTCATATTATCTAGCTTCTCATAGTATTTCCTCAGCATACAAATTAAATAAGTATGGTAAGAGAATATAAACCTGAAACATATCTATCTCTCCTGATTTTATACAATTCAGTATTCCCTTGTGCAGCTCTAACGACTGTTTCTTGGTATTCTGTTTATAAACAATCATTTAAAATAATCCTAACAGTAATGCCGTTTATTAAGTGAAGAATCCTTTTGTTTATGTCAATAATCGTCTTTAATTTATCTGTTTACCCAATTTAGAGTTTTGGGGGTTTTGCTTGCTTATTATATTTTTTGTTATTTCTCTCTTTCTCAAACTAGCATTCAACTGTAGTTTTTCAATGACTTCCACATGTTCTTTCTAATCACTATTATAGTCTATGAGTCAAAATAAATTCCAGAATTAAATCATGAGCCCAGTTGGGGCTGGGGTAGAGCTGCAAGTATACTATTCTGAGGAATATGGAATGAAATGTCTATTCATGAGGTTGTTCACATGGTAGCTATAAATCAACACCTTGGAATGTTGGAAAATGTCCATAGATTAATAATCAAAATCCCAGGAACTCACTTTGAGCTTCTGCATGGTCATATTTAATTTTAAAATATGATGTCATCAAAGAAAGAGAACAAATATAAATACCCTCCCTTAAAATCATTCATTCATTTTCTTTATAGAAATTGGAAAGAGCTGAATAGTATTTTTTTAATATTGTGATTCTGAAGTTAGAAATGTATATCCATTTCCAGAGAATATTTTTATGTGCAGCTTTAATTTGTCCATTCATTTATTCATTCATTCAGCGATTATTTATTGTTTAAAATGTCCCAGTTGCTATTGGTTGAGAACATCAGTGAATAAAACAACCAACGAAAACCCTACCCCATAAAGCTATATTTTAACAGGAGGGAAACATCCAATATGTAAAATAATGAAGTAGGAAATTATATTGTATATCATAAGGTATAAAGTGTTATAGGCAATATAGGCCAAGATAAAGAAGATGGGGCATGCTGGAGTTTTGCAATTTTAAATCTGTGTGACCACATGGGCAGGTCACATATAAGCAAAGCCTGGAAGAAAATGTTATCTTCATTTTTAAAAGTAAATACATGAAGTCAGATTTCTGATGTGTCAAAGACAAATACATCCAGTAAGATATAAGGGAAAATCATCATTAGGTGATCTAGCATCTATCATTAGAGTAACTATATTGCTGAATCAATGCTTACTTCAGGACAGAAGAAAGATGAAAGGCAGTAAAATCCATGTGCCTACCATTGTCATCAGCTCACCAGCTCCTCCTTGGAAACCCTCTACAGGGTTAATCTGGTTCAAAATCGACTCAGCGGCACTTAACAACAACAACCATTGTTACCAATGCAAAGCGTGTGAAACTATTATCCTGTTACTCAGTTTGACGGTTGTGTGCTTGGGTACTGGTCGAATCTGGTGTCTAGAGGCTAGGCTCAACAGGCTAGAGATAGGACCATAGGCTCAGGAGACACCATGATCAGTTGGCATAATGTTCTACATCCTACTTAGATAAGTAGCTTCTGGGATCTTCAAAGCTCATGAGTGGCCATCTAAGGTGTAACTATTGGTCTTTCCATGTGCAAAAGAAAGAAGAGTGATGAAAACTGAAGATGCTAAGAACATCAATCTCCAAGACTCTGAGACTAGATGGTGCCAGGCTACCGCTATCAAAGGCTCAGAAAGGGATCGCATTAAAAGGTTCCGGGTAGAGCAGGAGAAAATGTAGATCAAAACTCAAAATTATTAATTAAAAAAAAATACCAGACATAAAAAAAGGTCAGCAAGAGACTTCAGGAACCTGAAACTATGGCCCTCAACAACCCTTTGCATCTGTAAATAAGCCCATCCTCGTGACTCAGTTTTCAGCCATGCAATAGATAGGAATATAGGGGGGACAACAACACTAGTAAGATATGTTCACCATGGAATGGTCAATTGTTCAAAACCCTAAGAGCAACATTTACCTACAGACAAACTTGAGAAGGGATGGGAAGGTTGATGGAATGGAATCACAGGAAGGTAGCAGAATCATTGCTGTTTCAAAGAGGGTATTACCATCAAGAAACTAAGTGTATGATTTGTTAAATGGAAACCCGATGATCTTGTCTGTAAACCTGCATTCAATTCACAATAGAAGTTTTTTTTAAAAAAAAATAGGATAAAAAAGGATAACAAGTTCCAGCAGAATCATGGGGCTGGCTGAACACTTGGAGCCCTCACATGGAGTTAAAGTAGGTGTTAGTTATTCTGGAGGCAGGAGTCCTGGTGTGGTGCTGTGGGTTAATGCTTTGGACTGAAAGGTCAGTTTGGACCACAAGGTTGGTGGATCAAGCTCACCAGCCACTCCTTAGAAACTTTATACATGGTCGCTATGAGTTGGAACTGACTCAAAGGCACTTAACAACAACAACAATTCTAGGGACAGGTACATGGGAATTTTGTTATGTAATAAATTTGAAATTAGAATGTGAGTACAAAAAATGAAACACAAGAACTTTGAATAGAGTTCATGATTCCATCTGTTTATGCAAGTTGGCATGACTCACATGATATTTAGTATTCCAAAATAAAGGTGATGATAGAAGTTCAAGAATGTGGTAGGTCCACACCAGAGAAATATGATGATAGACATTGGTGATGCAATCATAGCCATGTGGATTTAAGGATTAAAACACCCAGCCACTGAGGATTAGAACATGGCTCAGAAAATGCATCACTTTGAAAGAATGGAATATGGAAGAGAGAAGAAAGAAAAGAGAGAGGGAAGAAGAAAAAGAGAAAGAGAAAAGCAGAGGCAAAAATGAAGGAAGGATTGGAAGAGAAAGAAAACATTAAACAATTCTACGAATCTTTTCAGAAGTAACTAGAATCCAGTTATAAAAGAATTGGTTTTTGGTGCCAAAGACACAGTATCAGTGTCCATATGTTCACAAAGTTTTTATTGAACATGTCCCTGTGCTTGGGTTTGGGGAAAAGAGTCTACAAAAACACAGATCCTGCTACTGACTATGATACAGACTAGAAAAGAGGGAAGTTCATAAACCATAACGCATAGTAGAAGATGAACAGTTTACAGCAGGACACACAATAAGCACCTAATCCTTTCTTGTTTCCAGAGATGCTTAATTCAAGTAGTGGTTTCATTGAACTGATTTGGAATCTGAATAGGGATTGACCAAGAAGTGAAAGAGGGGTGCAGGAGGAGGAATAAGAGAAAGGGTGGAAATTGCTGATAGAACAGTAAAGTCATGGAGGGGCACCAAAAGTAAGGAATTTGGAAACATCAAATCAGTTTCACATGTTTGACACTTAGCAGCTAGTTTCAATAAATCTGGTATCCCTATGACCTGGAACCAGGGTGGGAGCTAGATTCTAAAGTGGAGTTGAAACAATTCAGGTTGAGCTTAATTAGACTCAGCTGTCAGATTAAGAAGGATGGTTTGAATGCAAAGGGAAGACTTGATTTGGGGCTTTTAGAGTTGATTAAAATGTTAATTGACATCCATTAACAGTGTTTACAAATTAGGTGAGTAATATATTTGGCTATTTTTCACTAATGTTCTGAGGACAAAACTAAGCTCTAAATAACCCAGTAATGGAAAGTAAGAAAAAAAAAAAAAAAAAAAAACACTAAGTATATTAACAAATTAACAAAGTTGATTTAAAAATTCAGTCTTCAAGTTACTGAAAGTATATAACATATTTGTGTTTTCACATAAAACCAAATACTTTTAGTAACAATGTGTATTTTCTCTACACAATTTGTTATGAACAGTTAAAAACATATTGCATTTCTAATCAAAATTAATAGTAAATATTTAACTTATACGTTTTTAAGTCCTCATCTATGCAGCTTCATCTGCCCTCTAAAATATACAGAATCTATGATAGATGATAATAATAACTTCATAATAAATATAAAAATAAATAATAGTAACAGAGGAAATTTTCTTTCTCTTGGTGAAGTTAAAACCTACCAAGAACTACATGTTTCTATATTTGGCTCTTTTTCCACATCTATAAATATGAGAATGGGGCTAAAATAATAGTCTATGAATAAATCCTGCATGTCACAACTGTGAGTCTTCATACGCACCTTCCAAACTAATGTAATATTATATGAGGACTCAATTAGAAGAGTACACAAAGTCCAAGCCAGAGGGTCTCACATATTTTTGAAGAATACCACATAATTTTTTATTGCATAAGACAAAAGCCAGTCCCCCTTATTTGAAGATGATCTCTTTTAAAATATCAGTTCCTGGCAAGCGCAGCAGGAAACTCATTCTCTTAATAGTTTATTTGGTCTATATTTCATCACATAACATTCTAGTAGCTCCACTTTTGTCATGGGGTATGTAATCATCTGCAATTGCTAGGGAAGACCATTGCTTTACATAATATCAGGGAAGAATTTGATATACCACCTCTTAATCTATTTTATATCATCACTTCACAATACCTAGGATTCAATGCTTAAATATCTTCATTTACAATCCTAATAATAACACACTGTCCGATGGGGAGATAGTGTCATTGAGACATAGTTATAGATTATGGTAGACATTAAGCAAGGAATTTTAGTTTCCCTAAAATTTGTTTCATAATTCATGAATCATAATTTAGATTTAAAATTTAGGTATTGAAAAGAAGTTCAAGTGATCATACTTACTAATAAATGTAATTGGGAATTCAAATATGCCACGGGTATTTTAAATACCAGCAGGGTCACCCATGGTGAACAGGTTTTGATGCACTTCCAGATGAAGACAAACTCAGAAGAAGGAGAGACAAACTATTTCCAAATATTTAGTCAATGAAAGCCTTATAAATAGCAGAGAAACACTGTCAGATATTGTTGTTGTTGTTATTAGGTGCCATTGAGTCGGTACCGACTAATAGAGACCTTATGAACAGCATAACGAAACACTGCCAGATCCTGGACCAACATCACTACTGTTACCACATTTGAGTCTATCGATGCTGCCACTTGACCAATCCATCTCATTGGGGATATTCCTCTTTTTCTCTGACCCTCCGCCTTACCAAACATGATATCCTTCTCCAGTGACTGGTCCCTCCTGACAATATGTCCGAAGTATGAGAGATGAAGTTTGACCATCTTGGCCTCCAAGGAGCACTCTGGCTGTACTTCTTCCAAAACGGATCTATTGGTTCTTTTGGAAGCCCACAGCACTTTCAATATTCTCCTCCAACACCATA